>NW_006442491.1:18418265-18436810 GCF_000325575.1 Pteropus alecto
CTGGATTTGCATTTGTTCTTTGTCAGTGCCTGGGGGTTTCCAGTCAGGCCTTGTATAAGACGTGGTAGGTGAGCCCCTGGACTTTGTCTTAATGTATGGGCAGCTTTGCTGACTACATCTGGGCCCAAAACTTTTTGAAAAATACCAAATTGGCTCCAGGTCATCCCCTCCCTGGTGCAGTGGGAGCTCACGTTCTCTCTCAATTTGTGCCCAGACCTGTTGAGGCCAGTGCCAGGGGGAGGAGGGTGGAGGATTTCTTGTGTTTGATACACTTGGGAACTTGCTGGGCCTTCATGGCTGGTGGGCATCTTTCTTCTAGTCTAGCAGTCTGTCTGTCCATGGCGTCACTTCAGCTGTTTATGGCCATGAGGCACAAACTGATACCCAGGTCCAGTCAGGCATCGTTCCCCCTCCATGCTCTTCTGTGGTGGACTTGGAGATATGCCATCCAGATCCCCCTTTCATAAAGCATTCGTTGCTCCAGTTTACTGGGTATGCTGTGGGCAGGTGCCCTTCAGCTGTCAGACCCTTCAGGTTTGCCACGGCTGCATAGAGCCACTATTTTAGATTTCCACAAGTAATGCACAAAGGGTCCAATTTCTCCATATCCTCACCTACACTTTTTTTTTTTTTAATAATAGTAATCCTAATAGATATGAAGTAGTATCTCGTGGTTTTGATTTGCATTTCCCTAATGACTAATGATACTGAGCATCTTTTCATGGGCTTATTTTAAAGCCTTTTGTGTGACTGAGTACTCTGAACTTTTGTTCTTTCTGAGATATTTATTAGCAAAAATTTGTATAGCTACACTCTTAGCATTTTTTGTAGAACAGTGGTCCCCAACTTTTTTGGCACCAGGGACTGGTTTCATGGAATACAATTTTTCCACAGACGGGGGTTGCGGGGGATGGTTTTGGGATGATTCAAACTTATTACATTTATTGTGTACTTTATTTCTATTATTATTACAGTGTAATATATAATGAAATAATTATGCAGCTTACCATAATGCAGAATCAGTGGGAACCCTGAGCTTGTTTTCCTGAAACTAGATGGTCCCATCCAGGGGTGATGGGAGACAGTGACAACCCAAAGTGTGTTGCTTATGCCCAGTCTACTCCATGATCTCATTGCTGTCACTGCAGAAAACCCTGCTTCACAAAGATAGGATGTTGGAAATGGAAACAGACTTTTTGGTGCTTTTGTGGCAATCTCAGGATATCCCACCTTGACTTTAATCCAGAACATATGGAGATTCGAAGTTGTCTCGGACATACTTTTAAGGCCACTGCCATTTGCGATCTCGAGCAGTTGATCCTCTTCTAGCATGGACAAAGTCGATTCACCTGCTTTATTCACATATGGGTCACAGATCCATTCCTTCCCAGTTTGGGGGCCTTTTGTGGTTGGGAAGTGATGCTCAGACTCTTTTGAAAGCTGAGATAGGTGATCGTGCACCAGCTGGAAGAAAGAAGGCCCTGGCTCAGTCTCTTTTAAAATCTCAGCTAATGTTTGAAATATGTCAAAAATCCCAGTATTAACTCATCACCTCCATATAGTGGCTTTGAACGCAGCCACTATATCTGCCGACTTGAACACAGTTGTCATTCTCTTCTGAAGTGACAGGTTGAGTTGGTTAAGCAAGTTAAATATGTCACACAAGTAAGCAAGTTTTGCGACCATTCTGTGTCACTGAAATGTGCTGCCAGTGGTGACTTTTTCTAAAATCTCTGAAGCGGCTCTCGTAACTCAAAAACTCTGGCTAGTGATCTTCCTTTAGAAAGCCGTCTCGCTTCTGTGTATGAGAGAAGACCTGTGTGCTCTGTGTCCATCTCACAGAGGTGCGTGAACAGACTTGAGTTGTGGGCATGTACTTTAATGTGGTTGATAATTTTAATTGTATCCTATAAAATGTTAAATTCAGGTGACATTTTTCAGCTAGCTGTAACTCAGAAACTCTGGCTAGTGATCTTCCTTTAGAAAGCCGTCTCGCTTCTGTATATGAGAGAAGACCTGTGTGCTCTGTGTCCATCTCACAGAGGTGCGTGAACAGACTTGAGTTGTGGGCATGTACTTTAATGTGGTTGATAATTTTAATTGTATCCTATAAAATGTTAAATTCAGGTGACATTTTTCAGCTAGCCATCGTTTCTCTATAGATGACACAGTGCATAGACTCACATAGACTTCATATAGACACATATAGACTTCAGAATTGACCTCTTCGACCCGAGTAGTGAAACCAGAAAGCCATCCAGTCACAGCAGCTGCTCCGTCCGTGCATATCCTGACAAAATGACCAATTCAGTTTTGTGACTCATTAATCCTCTCTAACAATTGTGCCTCAGTATCCTCTGCTGTTTCATCAGTTTGTCTAGTTATGGTGGTAGCAGAAAGAGGAACACGTGCCATCTTTTGAGCTGTAGCCTCTCCTAAAAGTTGATGAAAAATGTCTTTAGCACAGGCAGGATCAACTCTTCACCAGCAGTAAAGGATTCTTAGCTTTAGCAATGCAGTTAGCCACTAAGAATGATGCTCCCAGTGCAGACATATTTGATGAAGTGGTAGCCTTAAGTAATTGCTTCTGTTCTTCGTGTTTACTTTTTTTTTTCTTTTGAAAAACTCCAAAGGCTTGTCTTTTAATGCAGGGTGCTTGGTCTCCATGTGGCGAAGCAGTTTTGAAGGTTTCATGGCTTCGTTGGATAGCCAGTCACCACATATTATACAAAATTAACTTGGAGAATGTGAATCACCTGTTGCAATGAACCCATAATTTAAGTAAGATTCTTGGCATTTTCTTTTAAATGCAGCTTTCTTTTTGTCTTAGAAGTCTTAGAGTCTTCTGCTGTTTCATCATTTACCCCTTTTCAAAGAAGCTTTCTAGTGATGTTTGTTTTTCACTCATTTTGGCTAGAGTTAGCTTGTGGGCTTACCAAAGAGGCGTGGAGGGAAGTGGTCAATAAAATAATGTGTGGGCCATGCATGGACTAAAATAAGTGTTGGATTCTGACTTAAAGCCTGCCACCAGGTGCAGCTGAACAATTGAAGTACATCAACTCACTTGCCACTATAAAGCCTGCCACCAAATGCAGCTTAATTTTCACTTGTCATTCACTGACAGGGTTTTGATATGAAGTCTGCAAGCAGTTGATTTATTATGGTCTCTGTGCAGTCAGACCTCTCTGCTAATGTTAATCTGTACTTGCAGCCGCGCCCCAGCACTAGCATCACCGCCTCAGCTCCATCTCATCATGAGGCATGAGATTCTCATAAGGAGCGTGCAACCTACAAACCTGTGTGCACAGGTCACAGTAGGATTCGCGTTCCTATGAGAATCTCATGCCTGATGATCTGAGGTGGAGCTGAGGCGGTGATGCTAGCAGGGGGCTGGCTGCAAATACAGATGAAGCTTCGCTCGCCAACCCGCTGCTCACCTCTTGCTGTGTGGTCCAGTTCCTAACAGGCCACAGACCAGTACTGGTTTGTGGCCTCAGGGGTTGGAGACCACTGCTCTAGAGCATGTTTCCCTATCTGTGACTCTTTTGTTAGCATCCTTTGTCATTTGAGTAGCTTGAGTATTTCCCAAACCATCAAGTCCTGGTGCTTTTGGGTTAGTAGCTCTTCCCTCAGTTTATTTTGCTTTTTTTTTTCACATTTTGCTATAAGCAGCAAGAAGAAATCTGGCTTGGCCTTCAACACTTTTCTTGGATATCTGCTCAGGTGAATATTCAGGTTCATCACTTGTAACTTGTACTTTCTACATAGCAGGGCACAATTCTCCTAAGCCACTAGATTACAAGATCTCTTTTCCTCCAGTTTCTAATAGCATGTTTCTCATTTCCTTCTGAGTCCTCACCAGCAGCACCTTTAACATCCACATTTCTACTAATGGTCTGTAAATGAAAATGTAGTATTCTTAAGGTGATTTAGGTTTTCTTTGCTTCCTCCCTCTTCTACTTTTAAGGATACTTTCTATTACATCGGGCCCACCTGCATAGTCCAGGATAATCTTTCTGTCTTAAAGTCAGCTGATTAATAACCGGAATTTTGTCTGTAACCTCAGTTTCCCTCAATTTGCCATGTAACATAAGATATTCAGTTTTCAGGGAGTAGGATGTGGGCATCTTCGAGGGTATTCTGTCTGTCACACTCCCTTTCACATTGTAACTTCTGAGAAGCCCCCTCTTCTTGACACCAGTGGTCTTGTCCCTAACGCCCTCCTAGCACTCAGGCAACCTCTGGGGGGGCCTCAGGGCCCAGGCTTACTTGTTCATGAGACGTTGGACCGTATCTGGGGCACCCTTCCCTCCTCTCGTTCTGCAGCAACCCTCATTTCCAACATGGTAGAAACAGGAATTCACCCCAGATAGACCATATTTATACAGCCTGGTTGGATGGAGTTTGTTTTCCAGAAGCGTCAGTCTTACACATCTTCTGAAACAGAACTTTCTAGTGTGGGTGAGAAGAGCCCATCTACCTGGTAGATTTGGTTCCAGAGGGTGGCAGGCCCAATGAAACCTGATGACCAGGAGGATGAATAATGGCCCCATGGCCTTGGAGGTTGGGTTGGGAGTATCCTATTCCCAGCCCAGGAGCCAAATGACCCCCAGTACAGCTAAGCATAGCAAAAGGGCCGTACAATGGCATTTTC
Source organism: Pteropus alecto (assembly GCF_000325575.1). Classification (NCBI taxonomy): domain Eukaryota; kingdom Metazoa; phylum Chordata; class Mammalia; order Chiroptera; family Pteropodidae; genus Pteropus; species Pteropus alecto. The sequence continues at coordinate 18,422,920 of NW_006442491.1, forward strand.
ATGTCTTGGCCATTATGGCTGAATCCCACCATTGTTGCTGTGTAGGAAGGGGGCAGCGGGTGACGGGAGTTGCCCATGGGTTACAAGGAATGTAGATCCTGGGTGATATCATTTTATGGGGAAAGTCCAGACCATATTATTTAAGGATATTTCTTGTGTGTCAGTTTTAAATTGCTTTGCCCACCAATCACTATCCACATCATATTGTCTGCTGAGCCAAGTAGAGTTATTTCCACCTTCTGTGAAAACATCATTATATTGGCTATGAGTTGGCCCTTGTGTCCATGGAATTTAGACAAAGCTATTGCCTTAGGCAAATTTGGATCATCAGGATTCCAAATCAGTGTATTTGGGGCCAAGAAGGGGCCCTTGATAATGAGAGGTTCCTGCCCTATTATCTGTCCTTAGTGCATTCACATTGGAGGATGGCAGGGGTGACAAAGAGCAGAGTTATGGGCATGTGGAGGAGGAGGGGAAAATCAGCACTTGGTAGCACCTTTAATAGCAAGAACAGGTGTTGCCAGAGCATTTTGCTAAGGTGTAGAATGCCCCAAAGGTGAAGAATTTAGCATGAAAAGGATTGTGGGCAGGCATGACCTTGGCATTTTTATATATGATCAGGCATTATTTTTCAATTTTAGTAGAGGCTGTTTGAAAAGATTTATTCTGGCATTCAGTCCAGCTAATCGAGTAAATGAAAGTGTCCAGTTCTAAGGCTCATCTCTGTGTATCTCGTGAAATGCATTGTGAACCTTGATCTAGATCTAATTTATGACAGCAGTAAGAATTCGGAGGGCTTTGGTAAGGCCCTGGACAGTAGAGTCACTCAGCATCGGGTACATGCCTGTATCAAGCCAGTGTGTCGACCTTGGCGTGGGCATACTGAGTGTCGCCAGGAGATGGCGATAAAGGGCCAATAAAATTAACCTGTCAATAACCTTAAGGGCTGGCGCCCAGCGAGTGGATTCCCAGCTTGTAAATTCCGAATGGCGCGTTTTATGGTAGAGGTCACAATTGGAGACGATCATTTTGGCCATTAGTGTGCAAGTGGGAGGCCTTTGTTGTGCTCCCATTGGTATTTCATGCTCCTTGCCACCCTGAGCTGGCCTCCAGACTCATCTCTCACCATTCTTTTGTTCTATTTCTAATCCCGTGGGCCTTCCTTCCTCCTGCCAAACAAGCTCATTTCCTGCTCAGCCTTTGCACTGGCTGGTCCCTTGCTCTGAATACTGTTCTCCAGGTCTTCGTGCAGCTGGGTCATCATGCGCTCTAAGTTCAGTTTTTTGTTTTTCGTTTTGTTTTTTCCTCAGCGAGGTCTTTCCTGACCACCATTTCTAAGGTTGTTCTCCTTTCCCATTTCTTTCCATTGCATTACTCTGTTTTATTTTCTTTATAGCAGTTATTACTGTCTGATATTACACATTCATTTTGGCTATTTATGTTTGTTATTTGATTCCCCCAACCATAATGTCAGTTGCAGTCTGCTCCCCGAGTGTGGGGCGTGGTTCCTGACACACAGTTGGTGCTCAATAAATAATTATTAAATTATTGAATCAATGAACTGGCTCTACCTATTTTAAAGCTAGATTTCAGCAGTGACACTTGTATCACCATGGAAACGAAGCCCCCACATAAGGAAAATGATCTAATGATGGGGCAACATGGAGCATATGGCTAACATACTGCATGTAAGACTCTTGCCAGCCTGTGAGCTTGTGATGACAAGCCATGGGTGCTCGGCCATGCCCTCTCATTGTGCTGAGGCAATAAACAGAACACTTGTGACCCTGAGTTGTCCTTCATCTTCACAGAGGCACGTCTCTGTGTTAAATATTGCAGCATCTTTTTGTGCAACTTTTTTCTCGGTTGGATTGAACCTGCAAATTGTCTTCTGAAAATGCAGAAGCTAGTACCCCATCTTCTCCTCCCACCTACCTGAGCAGTATCCATTTACCTGTTTCCTGTGAAAGTTCATCATTATTAGCTATGAGTTGGCCCTAGCACCCATGGAATTGAGGCAAAGCTTCTGCCTTACGTAAATTAGGATTTGTGTAAGGGAAATAAAATAGAGGAGATAACGTAAAATGGAAGGTCAAAAGGTACAAGCTCTCACTGCTTAAGGTTGTGGTTTGGCTATTATTAGTCAACATCTTGGGACTGGGATGGATTTTTTTTCAGTAGAGGCATATTAAAATATAGATTAAAAATAAGTTTAAATAGCTATATAAAAGTTTAGATTTGCATAGTTATGGGGAGAGTCATTTTGAACAAGTCGATGAGAACACTGGTATAACATAACTAGACAATTTAAAAAAATGTTTGCTGTAGAAACAATTCTAAATTAAAAACAAATCTGAACAAATAGCACTCACAGTCCTGAATCCTTCTTGGGAACTGCGGGGTGTATTCCATCACAGTGCATCTCAGTTTGACTCTAGACTCATGTCTCTAAGGCTGGCTTTCGGCTTTGATTTCAGTTGTTTCATGAAAGAAAATAAAGGTGCTTTCAAAAAGTCAACTGGGCTTGTGGCCCAGGACGCTAAAACAGCCAGAAATTTCAGGATAGTTTTTGATTTCAGATCTCACCTCTAATAAGTTTCTGGGGACACAGTATGTTCTTGATAGGGGCAGCTTGCTCTTTGCTTATGATAGGCATGTGTTGCTTTTGCTATAGAACATCCACTCTACTCCTTCGATAACATTTCCAAATTTCCATTTTGGGAATCCATCCAGCCCCATTCTCAGTCTGTGAAGAGCTGATTCTATTTCTGGATTAGGGGGTGGGGTTTGTGACCAAGATTAAGACAATCAGAGCATTCTATCCTCGCAGCCACTGATTGGTTCAAAGATGGGCACATGACCTAAGTCAGGCCAATCAGGGCTAGTGGGGAGACTCAGGTCTTGGACTTCTATTTGTGTTACAGGGGAAGTGAGCTGTCTTTCCCACTGGATTTGGTATTGGAGTTGATGTGTTCTTGTAGTAGCTTGAAACATCGTGTATAGCCTGACAATGAATCCAATACAGCTGGAGGTAATGTATTATCATTGGAGGTGATATGAAGATGGGTTCTAATGATACCATATGAGCCCAGACCAGTTGTCCTTGAACATTGTCCCTGACCTTTCAGTTGTATAGCCAATAAATTACCTGAAGAGCTCTGACTGATCCATAAATCACTTGTTTTTGTAATTAAGCCTGCACTTTACTCTGAAATACATACATCAAGAAAATGAGATGACTTGATAATGTAGGTATTTCTAAGGTTTGCATTCTTAAGAAAGGAAGATGCATAACTTTAAAATGTTATTCTTACCAAAATGCATGAATGAATTCTGGACATGGACCTTCATGGCTGTTAAATTCTATGATTAAGTCAACCAACATGGCATGCCTACTCTATGACAGTAGTAGGTGCCCATTCCAGCAAGGTCAGGCAGCTCAGCCTTGAGAAATAAGTGCAATCCCTAAATGTTTCCATTGGGTCAGTTGGCATGCCTACCTCACTCAAGTGAATGTCAGTACTCCCATGAAGAAATCAGCAATTCTCACCACTCCAACAGCTCTGAGTTCAGCTTATTCTGATGTTTTGTCCCATTAGTGAAGATAATTACCTTGATAACCATGGGGGCTAGGGCTGGCTTCATGGATGTGTGATCTGTGCAGTCACACAGGTCCCCATACTCAAAATAACTCTCTGTTGGGTTTAATATTTTATCATAGCCACCTTGAAATTTTTAATAATTTTAGAACAAGGGACCCACATTTTTATTTTGTACTGGGCCCTGTGAATTATGTGTATTGTGCAGACTGGAATCCAACAAGTTCGAATCTCATATTCCTTAAGTCCCCCAATTTTTGGATTTGCAGAAGTGGCTCAATGCATTCTTCATCAGATTTATGTCACCAGCTTGCATTTCTACTGTCTGATTCTATGAGAATGAATTTCTGTGTCGTGTATCATAGCCTCAGGACACAAGAGATGATGATTAAGGGTACAAGCATGGAGAAATATCACATCTTTTACTTATTTCATCGTGTTTGACTGATAAATGATGCTGTGGGAGAAGAGCTTGAATAACTGCTGGAACATTCTCTCCTGGCTTGCATTGCTCTAGTGAACTCAGCTTTTTAATGTTCATGCCAAATTTAAAAATTATTTACTGACATGCCCAAAGAGTTATGGGTGCTAAAATTATGCCCAAAATTTTTGTTAAAAATATCAAGAGGGACACACTGTGTCTACAGGTAACAGGTAGGATGCTTCTCAGAGGGACTCTTTGTCTGAGTAAGAATGGCACCAAGTATGGGTCCTGGGAGAAAGGGTCTGTCTGTAAGGTACACGGGAGGAACTCCCCAGGCATCCTCCTCTTCAGAGTTGTTTTGGCAGCCACGACATCCTCAGATTAAACAAAGTTTTGTAGGGAACAGTGACCAAAGGCAGCTGCCCAGGAGGCAGAGGGAAAGCACTTGGAAGTGCCTTAATAGACTTCAAATTCCCTTTGACTTGAAAGGAAAACGTATTCTTGAGTGAGAAAAAACCTAAGTGATTAGTCATTCAAAGCCTTCATTTAATACCAGACTCTTTTCCCCCAATGTTTTCTTTTGAAAATCATCAAACACACAACAAAGTTGAAAGAATTTTACAGTGAACACCTTTCCACCAATCACCTAGATTCTACTCTTAACAATTTATTATGCTTGCTTTCATGAATCTCTCCATTGATCCATCATCCATTCATTCATCTTATTTTCATGATATATTTCTATAAAAAGAAATATTATAAAATTAAGAATTTTATTTTTTAAACTGTGATAAAAATAACATAAAATATACTATTTTAACTACTTCTAGGTGGATAATTTAGTTTTAAGTATATACACATTGTTGTGCAACTAACATCCAGAACTTTTTCAACTTGTAAAACTGAAGCTTTATACACATTAGGTTACAACATTCCACTTTCCCCTCCCTCCAGCCCCTGACAACCACTATTCTACTGTTTCTACGAATGTGACTAGATATCTCAGTTAAGCGGAATCACACAGTAGTTGTCTTTTCTATAACTGACTTTTTTCACTTAGCATAATGTCCTTAAGGTTCATCTACATTGTAGCATGTGTCGGAATTTCCTTTCTTTTAAAAGATGAATGACATTCCATTATGTCTGTATCACATCTTGGTTAACCATTTATTCATTGCTGGACATGTGGGTTGCTTGTGAATAGGGCTGCTATGAAAATCGGTGTGTAAATATCTCTTCAAGATCCTGCTTTCATCCCACCCCATCACTTTATTGAAGAATAATTGGTAAGTACAATTGTATATGTTTAAAGTATATTAAAGTACTATTTCTATTTCCTTCATATATCCACCACCTTATCTGGAAGGACCATGGCAAAGACCATGGCAAAGACTCTTTTCTTAGTAACAGAACCTCAAATTTTAGCTAGACACATTGGCTTTAGGAATTAAGACAACGTTTTTTAGCTTCCCTTGAAGCTGGAGTGGTCATGTTACTATGTTCTGGCCAGTAGTATGTAAGCAGAATTGTTGTGTGGGAATTTGGGGAAGGTCTCTTAAAGGGAGTGGGAGTGAGGGCCCTTTTGTCCTCTCTCATTCCTTCTGTTCTCTGGAAAAAAAGCATGAAAGCTGGAGAGCCAGCTCCTATTTTGTGCCATGAGGTAACCCTGAGTTTGGAGGTTATTTGTTAGGGATAGTGCAGCAGCAAAGTAGCAACCTGTGCTGTTAATGACATGGTGGGTTTGTCAAATTATTCTCTCAACTACTTTCTACATAAGAGATAAATAAATTTTTGATTTTTGATTTCTTTATTATATGAAGCTGGATTTAATCCTAACAAAGGAGCTTTCCCACATTTTATCTATATTTATCTTTTTTCTAGCCTCATTTTTTTCCAAACACAAATCTGTAACAGATTCCATGTTTTAAAAATCTAAGGTTTAAAACATCATTTTTATTTTTTATAATGTCCAAGATTTTGGTATGTGAACCTTATGATAGTAATTATTGTTGCTTCTGGGTACATGGTAGGTTTTCACTTATTTTTTCCCTTGTGGTTGAGTAGAACCATGTGACTAATTCTGACAATGCATTGTGAGAAGAAGCACGTGCTGTCACTTGAGCACTGGAGCATTTAATTGCCAGTGTGAGTCCCTGCAGAGTTGCTTTTACTTCTGGAATGGTAGCTGGCAATATTAACAGCCAGCCTGGGTCCTGAGGACAACGAGGAGTAGAACATCCTATCGACATGTAATAGACAGGTAGCGTGAGTGAGAAAGAAACCTTTTTTCTTTAAGACCATTGAAATTTCAAGGTTGTTGTTCCTGCTACATACCCTAGCCTAGCTGTCCTCAAAGTGTGGTCAGAGGACTCCTGGGGGCCCTCTAAAACCCTTAAGGTGGTCCTCAGAGGGACCAAACTTTTCCTAATGACGCAAGTACGTTATTTGCCTTGTTTGCTGTGTTGACATTTGCCCTCATGGTGCAAAAGTAATAGTGAATAAAACCGCTAGCACTGTAGCAGGAATCAAGATAGTGGTACCAAGTCGTAGTCTTCTTCACCTTCCTCTCACAGTAAAAACAAACCAGCAAGCAGAATGCCCACATAAAACCCCAAAACTAGTTTTACTTAAGAATATCCTTGCTTAGAATTATATTTTTTATCAAATTTCACCCTTTGAGTACATATCTTTTTGATATTCTGCACGATGAAATGGGAAATACATCAAAAGCAATTTTGAAGTGTAATGGTCCTCTCAAGGAAAAAGAACTTGTGTCACTGAGTTGTGAGCTGGACCAGCCACTCCTTTCATGAAACAACATTTTTACTTGAATGAATGACTTATTGACAAACTATGGCTATCCAGACTTTGGCATTTGCTAAACATTTTTTTACAAGTGCTCCAAGTGAGTCATTCAGTTAAAGGTAAACAACTGATAGTATTTATGGCAACAATAAAATTCAAAGTGAATCTACCACTATGAGTTTGAAGCTTCTCAGATATTAAAGCCTTTTCTGATAAGTGGTTATATTAATGAATATGGTATTTTTGTCTTGTATAATGAAACATGTCAAAATGTGGAAGGTCTGTACAACCGTGAACCAGTTTTTCTAAGGGATTAGTGCAGGAAGTGACCAAATCATGCATGGGTAACAGATCCATTTAAAGAATAAAATAGACCAATGCATTTTGATGTAACAGAACACGAGAAATTTCTTTGACGTGGTTTCAGATTCCATGTTGCAACTAACCTTTAGGAAACTACCATTTGTTGAATTTTGGTGTAATATAAAAGAAGACTACCCATAACTATCTAAAAAAGCTATTAAAATATTCCTTCCTTTTTTTACTATACATATTTCAACCAAAACAACACATGACAGCAGAATGAATACAGAAAAAATACGAAAATTCTGCTGTCTTCCATTAAATCTATGAAAGAGATTTGCAGAAATTAAAAAGAACACATTTTTCTTATTTGATTTTTTCAAAATATACTTATTTTTCATAACAAATATATTTATGTTAGCATGTAATGAGTTTATTATTGCTATTTTTAAATCAATAAAGAAATACTAACAATTATTTTAAGCATCTTTTATTTATTTTTAGTTAGAAAATTTTCAACTAGAGATGACAGTTAATATTATTTTATATTAGTTTCAGGTGTACGGCATAGTGGTTAGACATTTATATAATTTACAAAGTGATCCCCTTGGTTAATCTAGTACCTACCTGGCACTATACATGGTTATTACAATATTATTGACTACATTCCCTATGCTGTACTTCACATCCTCATGACTATTTTGTAACTACCAATTTGTACTTCTTAATCCCTTCACCTTTTTCACCTAGACCCTCAACCCCTCCCTCCAGTCTGGAAAAAACCAGTTTGTTCTCTGTGTCTATGTATATATGAGTCTGTTTTCGTTTTGTTCATTTATTTTGTTCCTTAGATTCCACATAAAGTGAGAACATATGGTATTTGTCTTTCTCTGACGTATTTCATGTCAGACCCTCTAGATCCATCCATATTGTTGTAAATGGTAAGATTTCATTTTTTTTATAACTGAGTAAACATTCCATTGTATGTTATTAAAAATTTCTTAATTTTAACTTCAAATGTAGTAATTATTGATAAATATAGTCCACATAAACAAAAGCTCTTTTAGGTCCTCAATAATTTTTAAGAGTAAGAAGGGGTCCAGAGACCAAAAAGATTTGAGATCTGCTGTTCTAGCTTATCCTGACTGATAGAATTGTAATATTCAGCTACCTTTTTTAAATATTATTTTATTTGGTCATTTATATACTCGTTGAACAAATATTTATTGAGCACTACTACATGCCAGTTATTCTAGGCCCTGGGGTTTCAGCAATGAATTAAAGACACAAGACTATTTATCTTTATGGAGTTTACATTCTAGTGTGTAGCAGAGAACAAAAAATAATCAAAATAAATATATAACATATCTAACATGTTAGATGGCATTACACCTATGGAGAATAATATAACAGGAAAAGGGAATAGGGAATTCCTGGGCTAAAGGTGTTTAATTTTAAATAGGGCAGTCAGAAAAGACCTCACCAAGGTGACATTTGGTCAAAGACCTACACAAAGCAAGGAAGATTCATTTCAGTAACAAGGAACTGTTACTGTGCAAAGCTCCTAAGAGCATGTCTGGGATATTTTCAAGGACTATCCAGGAGACCAATGGCAGCTGGATCGGTGTATTGTGCTCAGCATTACAGGATAATTACCAGTATTACTAATATACTTTATGCAATTTTCCCTGGTCTTCCTAATAATCTGCTGGTCCGAGGGATGTATCCTAACTTTTTCTCTGGTGTAATTAGGTGGATGTAAGCTATTTTGCTGAAGAATTTTGCTTGGCATCATCTTTAGAATGTGACCTATAATGTTTATCTCTGGCTATTTAATTATTACTCATATTATCTTAGATGGCAGGTACTGTCCTTATGAGGATTTATCCCTTAGTTTTTTTGAGGCAAATGAGAGTAGATCCAACATTTAGAAACATTGAAAGCAGTTTCTATACATATATTACAATTGGAACTCATTCATTCATTCATCTAACAAATACTTACTATTTGCAGGATCCTGTTCAAGGCTCTTTAGATATATCTGTAAACAGAACTAAGATTCCTGCCCTTGGGAAGCTGATTATTAAGTAAGGGGAGGTAGAGAATAAACAAACATCACAAGTAAGTAAATTACATGCTATATTAGAAAGTACTATGATGGAGAAACATATGGCCTTGATTGTGGTGATAGTTTCTTGTGTGTATACTTAACTCCAAATGCATCAGGTTGTACACATTAAATATCTACAGCTTTTTGTCTGTCAATTATACCTCAATAAAATGATTTTTAAAAAGGTAATAAATGCCATGGTAAAAAAGCAGAGTAAAGGATTCTAAGTTACGTCTTTGTAATTTTTACATATAAGTACATAATTAAATAAAAATACCTTATTCTTGTAGTGATCAAAAATTTTTTGATTTTTGTGGCAAATACTTTTTTACTTTTAAATTTATAGGCTCACAGAATCTACCTACGTAGTAACCTAGGAAGATGCATGTGGCCGCTGATGATCATCGAGGTAACTCTTTTCTTTTACATCTAGATTATCTTAGTGCCTGTTATTTTAAGACTCTTTTCTTTGACAGAGGAGAGGTTAGTATTGTAAAATATTTTTGTCTCTATTTCTTGTCTTTTTTTTTTTTTGTTATTAGTCGTGGCAATGTTAACCCATTTAACAAACTCCCCAGTTCAGCAGTTTAACCTAATTTACTTCTCAGTACATCCCAATCCGTAGTGTTAGATGTGGTTTGTTCCTTTGGGTAGTCAGTCAGGGACCCAAGCTGATGGAGGCCCTGTTATCTTCAACATGTGGCTACCAAGGTCACCTGGGGTATCACAATTCTCCTGAAGGATATTTGATGAAAGAGAGTGAGATACTCACAAAAGGATTTTGCAGGTCACCAAGAAGTGACATAATCACTTCTACTTACATTCTGTTGGCCGGAACTCAGTCACATGGCCCTCTTAACTGCAAAATAGTCCATGAGATGTAGTCTAGATTTACCGAGGAGGGAAAGAAATTCGTTTTGATGAATAGGTAGTTTGGTTCTGTCAGTTTTCCCATGGAAAAAGATAACTGTCATTTCTTTAGTAGGAAAAAGGGGCAGTGTGTTCTTTGTGTTCTAGGAGGTATAATCTCACATTCGGCTGCCTTATGACCAAGGCCGTATCTGTAGAAACTGAGATATGGAGATGGTATTTCATGTGCTCAGAAGCTTCAGGTGGCTGTAGTTGTCCCATGTAAAAGGCTTGTCATTTTTTCCTTGAAAAAATGAGTACTCAGACTATTGGTTACAGTTAAAAATATATTATCCAAATATTAAAGCTTTACTATTACTTTTTTCTTTTTCTGATTTTTCTCATTCTTCCTCTAACTCAAAACTTCTATGACAATCTTAAATCTTAGTTATTATCATATCACCATCTTAATATTATCTGTATTTTCATATCAAAGAATATGTTTAAGGTGTAACATTATTGAAACCTTGAAAACAATCTTAACTAAAAACAATTAAATCTAATTTAAGCATATTATTAAGATAATACTTACAATGCACTATTTCATTTTGGACTTTAGAAAAGTTAGGATGTTTACATTTACACTATAAGTATTAATAAAGCTTACACAAAGACTATGAGGTGACAGTATGTCCTTTTTTAACTTTTTATAATTTGATAGCTTTAGATTCCAATTTTAAAAAGTCTTTAGATATACATGGGTACTTATCATTGTATTAAAGTCTCAAAAGGCATTTTAAAATAGAAAATATAACATCAGTGCAAATAATATTAATGTTAAGGATTACTAGAGAGATTTTATTCTGTTAAATCTACTCAGAAAATATATATATATGGGGTTGTTTTTTGTTTTTTTGTTTTTTTGTTTTTTTTTTTTTTTAGGGGAGGCAACCCTTGGTTGACCTCACAGATTGCAAGGACTTGTCAGCTTAAAATCATTTATTTATTATTATTATTTTTTATGCCTACAGCACCTGGTCTTCCTAGGTAGTCTCCCATCCAAGTACTAACCAGGCCCAACCCTGCTTAGTTTCCAAGATCAGACAGGATCAGGCATGTTCAGGGTAGCATGGCTGTAGACTGCAAATATTTTGAATCTATGAAAATCTAATAGATAAAAAATGAGATCTCATTGTAATTTTAATTTGCATTTATTTGATTACAATAAGACAGATTTTTTTAGGGGGGGGGGCCCATGTTTTTGGCCATTCTAGAGGATGAGTTGCCAGTTCACGTCACTTATTCATTTTCTCCTAGAGGTTTCATGTTTTCCTTGTTACTTTATGTTAACTTGCTGTATATTTTAGGGTATCAACACTTCATTATATATGTTTCAGCTTTTGTCTTAACTATTTAGGATACTTTAATTTTTCAGTTTCACTTTGAAATTTATTTTATTTTAATAGTTTTCTGAGGTACAGTTGACATACATAAACTGCATGAATTTAAAGTGTACAATTTGGTAAGTTTTCGACTTATGTATACTCTTGTTAAGCCATTACCACAATCAGATAATGAACACATCCATCACCCCTCAAAGTGTCCTCATGCCCCTTTGTAATTTCTCCCACCAGTCCTCTCTGCCCACCCCTCATATCCCCAGGCAACCACTGATCTGCCTTCTGTCATTAGAGCTTACTTGGATTTTCTGGAATTTTATATAAATGAAATCATAGAGAATATATTTTTGGGGGGTAATTAGTTATTAAAGAAATACAAATAAAAAACACAATGAGTTATACTACAGCCTGTTAGAATGGTTAAAATGAAAAGAACTGATGATACCAAATGGTGAAGATGAGGAGCAACTAGAATTTTTATATACTGCTCGTGGGAATGTATAATGACACAACCATCTTGGAAAACAGTTTGGTATTTTCTTTAAAAAGTTAAGTATTTACTTATTATGTGATTCAGCCATTCCACTCCTAGGTATTTACCTAAGAGAAATGAAAACAGTTCCATACAAAGACTTGTGCATGAATGTTCACAGATACTTTATTTGTAACATCTCCCAACTGGGGACAACCCAAATGTCCATCAACAAATCAGCGGATAAATAAATTGTGGTATATTCATACAACAAAACAGTACTCGTAAATTAGAACTATTGATTTATGCAATAATATAGATACATTTAAAAATGATATCTTTTGACATTTTATGCTATATAATCAGTTTATTTTTACATGAGTTTTACCTTTATTGCCATACTTAGAACTTCCTTGCTCCCAAATTAAATATTAAACTATATAATCTTCTCATACTTTATTTTTCACTCTGTCATTTTTAAAACATCTGTAATTAATTCAGTCTAAGATACGAGGTAGCGAATTGACATTTAAATTTTTTCGTATGGGTAGCTAGTTTCCAAGATTGCTTTGAATTGTTTAGGCCCAACTGTTCTGGTTTATTCTCAGGTCAAATTTGATACCTGTTACATAAATGTTATAAACAATTAATGGACATCAAACTGTATGAGGAAATTTATGTATGATCCTGCTTTCTAACCAAATAAGAAAGTCATAATTTTCATAAGAGTTTCATAGTATCATTTGAAGAGTCAATTTTGCCATAATAGCAACCATAGTATAAATGCTATTTTGAATAATGTAATTAGTATGTACTATTATTCTGTAAGCATTTTCATTTGTCCATAATTATACATGTTGTTAATATACAATATTTCATCATTTAGAGTGTTCTCATTTTCTTGCCATTTAAATAATATTGTATTGAAACTCTTTGTGCCCATAACATTTTGCTTCTTTGGAATAGCTTATGATGGATAGATTCCCAGAGGTACTGTTAACTGGATTAAACAATTAGAAGTTCTGTTTCTTTGTACTTATTTCCACTTGACTTTCCAACAGGGTTATGCCAATTTTATGTTGTTGGTGGGCACATTTGAGTCACCATTGTCTTTGCAGCTTTACTTTCAGAGAGTATTGCCAATGTTGGATCTATGCATTTTCACCATTTTATTACACAAATGAGTAAATGAATACCTCATCAGTCAATCTATCTGGCTAGCCAAACATACACTTTCAGCTCCTTTCTATCTCTCCTAACAATCTGTGGCAGCCACGGGGTGCTCCACTCATATTTCCCTTCAAGAGAACCTACTGCCAGAGGAGAAAAAAATGGCATAGATGATAGAGGCTCTGTTCACTCCTCTGGTGACCAAATCAAAGTTGTGATAGAAACAAGGAGCAAGGAAAAATGTCCTGAGATCTTGATGAACAAGCCATACAACTAGGGAGAAATCCAAGAAATCACCCTGCGACAGCAGGAGGTAGGACAGGGGAGGACGCAGGGCTGCCGGGTCTCAAGCAGCTGAGCGGGATGGAGGCTGCGGCAGCGGCAGCAGCAGATGCCTCTTAAAGGGGCCACATCCAAAAGCGGACTTCCGCAGTGACGGACTTGCTTGCTCTGAGCACCAGTGCCCATTCGGCTATGTGCAGGGGGCACCAGGGACTTACAGGGAGACATTGTCAGAGTGAGGGCCAAGGCGAGACTTGCTGGATACAGAAGTGTCGGTGGTATCCATTGTTCCCTGTTGAGCCCTGCCCCCTACCAATGAACCAGACACAGCGCCGCTATAGCCCTGATGTCATCAAACTGGATAACAGAGGTTGCTCTGCTCAGGCGATTCCCTGAGACTCTGCCTCCCCGAACTTGTGGCCCCACCCAAGCCACATCCAGGTATATCCTCAGCGAGTCAGGTGCTCCTTGCTGACC
>NW_006442491.1:18437135-18446036 GCF_000325575.1 Pteropus alecto
GATGAATTCAGTAAAAACTTTAACAAAGAGATAAAAAACATAAAAATGGAAGTGGAAATTATAAAAGGGAACCAGTCTGAAATGAAGAACACATTATGTGAGATGAGAAGTATATTAAATGCAATAATCAAAGGAATAAACAAAGTGAATAAAGAAAAGGATTAAATGACCTATCTAGAGGACGGGAAAGCTAAGGACACTCAATCAGAATGGCAAGAAAAAAGATGCCAAGGCTATAAAAATAATTTAAGGAGCATATGGGACACTATTAAAGGTCTAAATATCTGTCTGATTGGCGTACCTGAAGAAAATCAAGATGTCGAACAGCCGTTTGAAGAAATAATGATGGAAAAATCTTCCCACCTGGTCAAAGAAATGGACATAAACCCCCAGGAAGCTCAGAGAATCCCCAAAACCAGGGATCCAAAGAGGCCCACACCAAGACACATCATAATTAAAATGCCAAAGGTTAAATACAAAGAAAGAATATTAAAAGCAGAAAGAGAAAAGTAGATAGTTTCCTATAAGGGAACACCTGTAAGATTGGCAACTGACTTCTCAAAAGAAACTATGCAGGAGAGAAGGGCTTGGCACAAAATATTCAATGTGATGAAGACCCAAGATCTACAGCTAAGAATACTTTATCCAGCAAAGCTATCATTTAGAGTTGAAGGACAGATAAAGAGCTTCACCACCAAGCCAGTATTACGGGAAATGTTGGAGGGGCTTCTTTAAGAAGAAAAAAACATGTATCAAAAACAAGAATAAAGAATAGTAACAACTACATTCCTATCAATAAGCACCTCAAATGGAAAAGAATTAAGTGCTCCAACCAAACGATAGAGTGGCTGAAAGGATAACAAAACAAGACCCCTACATATGCTGCCTACAACAGGCTCACTTTAGATTAAAAAACACACAGATTAAAAGGAAGAGGATGGAAAAAGATATTGCTTTGATAGACCTAGAAGATATTTAAGTCAGACAGAGAAAGATAAACACTATATGATTTCACTTATATGCAGAATCTAAGGAACAAAAAGAACAAACTAATAAAAAACAGACTCACAAATACAGTAGGCAATTTGGTGACAGACAGAGGAGAGGAGGTTTGGAGGGCTGGGAGAATGGGGTGAAGGGTTAAAGAAGTACAAATTAGTAGCTGATGGATGGTCACAGGGATGGGGAGCACGGCATAGGGAATACAGTTAGCATTAATACGTTGGCAAGGTAGAGGGTCAGGGGACAAAGGGAGCAATTGGGGGGATTGTTTTATGAACTATATAGATGTCTAACCAATGTACTGTATACTTGAAACTAATTAAAATAAATTATAAAAAGAGAGAACCTACTGCCAGGATGTAATTGGTGGACAGCCTCCAGCTGCCATACCTCCAGGTCTATAGCAGCATTCATCCCAAGGCCATGTTCTCCAGGGGTTGCTCCAAGCCAGTGACTAAAGCCAGTGGGATGTAGAGCCTGTACATCATTGCTTCTGTGGTAGGGTTCCTCTGAGGGGCAATTCTTGCTTTGGCCGCCCCCCATCCCCAGTCTCATGGCTGAGACTTCCTTAGGTCTGTAGTCTCAGGCTCCATCTATCCAGCCCTCCTTCTATCCCTCTCTCATTATACAAGTATAAGACCAGCATTGCAGTCTGAAGGCTCTCTCTCCTCCTCCTGCTCCCTCTCACCTTCGTCCATCATGGGGTTTCTCCTCAGTAAATTTTTTCAGGTCTAATTCTATCTTGGCATGGTTCTTGGAGGACCTAAACTGACACATAACCCATGGATGGAACCACATGGCATTAACTCCTGTAGGACAGATACGAACTCCAAATTATTTTTTAAATGAATGACAGACTGATGTAGAAAACAAGAGCTTGGTCTTAAGTTGAAATCCCAGAAGAAGGAAGCCGCAACAATTTATGGGGAGGCAATAGTGCGCTGAATCTTTGGAGATGATAGTGGTTTTGGTGTTATAGGTGTTACTGTCTTCTTTTGTCTTTTTGTAGTTTTTCCGCATGGGTCCTTAGATTTATGGACAGGTGGTGGCATGATGGGCTCTGGTATTACATAGTTCTTGACACAGCATTGTTTGTATCTGTCACACATGAATATAGATCTTTCAAAAGAGCCACAGTGCAGTTTGCAGTGTCCGGGGACCTTAAGCCTACAGCTTGTCCTGCCCCCACTGGCTGCAAGGGAGGGGAAAAGACCAGAGAAGTCAAGGTTAGAAGCAGCAAAAGGGACTGCCAAATGGTCAGGGCCAGGTGGGAACATTTGGCTTTTTATTTTGAGATATATGCTAGTGATGCTGGCAAATGAGACTTGAGAAGGATAATGAAGCACAGATACTATCTCCCTTAAATGACAGCCTCTGGGAACTCTGAGGACCGCTTTCTCTTTGCCAGTATCTGTATCTTTGCAGCTCTAGTGAAGGCCTGTAATTTTGCTGTAGTTGGTACTGCAGAATGTTTGAGTAAAAATAGGATGGGGAGCCAGGTCTTCATTGCATGAACACTCAAAAGGGAGAATTGAGGCTATTATTCTCTCCACAGCCTCCCCTTTTATGGTGTTACTGCTTCATTCGTTCTCAGAGAATTTAAAGCTGTAGATATCAGTGAACACAGGCAAAAAAAATTGTCACATCATCCCCCCAAAGTATTATTAACTAATAGTTGCTACCTACAGGGTATTTTTTCATTCAGGCACTGCCCAGCACCAGACGCCATCTTCTGGTTAAATCTGGGGGCTTTATCTCGGCTCTGTGTCTGCCATCAGCTCACAGCACTGGAGACATCTGAGCATCCTTCCTTCTCGGGCTTTCTTCACACCCACTGCTTGCTACTCTGATTTCTTTCTCTCTCTGGTTCTTCATTCTCTCCTCCACTGTAGAGCTAAATACCTTATTTGCCATCTCGTGTGAACTTGCCTTCTAAGAGGTCTCATCACCCTGTCTGCCAGCCCTATGTTGGGCATGGGGATGAAACACTGACTCCTAAGTCACTTCCTCCCAGGCTCATGCTCGCCTCTGAGCACTAACTTGGTGCTAATCTCAAAGGATGAAAATGGTGAAGAGAGATGCCTTCTCAGCATCTTAAAGACTAAGATGTAGGGAGTTCGTGTAAAATGACGGAAAAATATTTTGGACCAGGTTGAGGCTGACTTTCATTTTAGAACAGAAAAAAAATTTTTGGAACTGCTTCTTGTATATGGTTGTTTAAGGTGGTGGTTGTGTATAGGGTACAAGGCCAGTGGTAGATGTGGGAAGATCCCTACCTTAAGCTGGAATTCAGTGGGGGTGAGCCCTGCCGACTTCCAACCTGACTTGTCTGTCACCACAGTGACCAGATCTGCTAGTGTTTCTGGCCCATAGCTCTACTTTCCCCTTCTCCATCCAGTTTACCTGGGGTCACCAGAAATCCCAGGGCTGCAAAGACCAGGAGCAGGAGCTTCATGGCTGAAGGCATAGCCTGGGGTGCAGGTGGTGGGTTAGTGGAGACAGGGGACTCTGTGAAATGTGCTCGAAGCTGCTGCCTTTATAGGATCCACATGACACAGGATACTTGGCAGTGAATCAGAGGAGGAGTTCTCTGCCACCCGTATTAGTTAGATTAGATCAGAATGTCTACTAGACTGAAGCCTGGATTGATTATTGAGCACCTGTATTCTAGGCTGTTAGGAGGAAGAAAGGCATAACGAAGACAACATAGATTCATAGCACCCCATCTTTCCAGCCAGTCTTGGTGAGGGTGTAGGAAAACAGTTGCTGGGGGTGTTAATTGGTATAGTTTTGCTTTTGGAGAGCGATTTGACAATACACATCAGGAGTCTTAAAAATGCCTACTAGAGGTTATTATGCTGAGTGAAATAAGTCAGAGATAAATACCATATGATTTCACTTATATGCAGAATCTAAGGAATAAAAAGAACAAACTAATTAAAAACAGACTCACAAATATAGTGGACAATTTGGTAACAGACAGGGGAGGGGATGGTTGGGAGGCTGGGAGAATGGGGTGAAGGGTTAAAGATGTACAAATTAGCAGTTGATAGATGGTCATGGGGGTGGGGAGCACAGCGTAGGGAATCCAGTCAGCAGTAATGTAATGGCTGTGTGTAGAGCCAGAGGAGAGAAAGCGCAATCAGGGGGATCATTTTATAAACTATATAGATGTCTAACCAATGTACTGTATACTTGAAACTAATTAAAATAAATAAATAAATTTATTAAAAAACCCAAACATTTTAAACACTTAAAAAAAAATGACTGCCTTTTGATTCAGAAACTCTGTTCCTTGGACTTTTGTCTATTGGAAATAATTGAACAAGTACATAAAGAAGTTTATCTCAACATTGCTTATAATAGCAAAATATCAAAAGCAACATGAATAATGATAAAACATGAACATGATAAACTATAGAATATAATAGAACACTATGTAATTAAAAATTATCATAAAATAGAAAAATAGACTATAATATATACATCTAGTATGGTATAATCTTTGAAAAAGAAACATCTGTTTATATGTTTGTATATAATACCTGAGTTTGGGGAAAGATTATGTGTACTTTGATTATTAGAAAAAGAGAAAGTATTTCTATAGGAAAATTACTTTTTGTTTGAGTTTCAATATGAATACTCTCATTCCCAAATATTTGCATTTTTCTCTTAGTTTAAGGTTTCTGGAGGATAGGAATTTGTCATCTCCACATTCATCTCAAGGAATTTTTTTTTGCATTGAATGCATTCGAATCTGTTTACAGTCCAGGTTCTTTCTTTGTGTCCAAGTGCTAGTTTTCCTAAATCTTTTATCCAAAGAGGTGCCTATAATTGAAGAGAATTATTTGGTAAGTCCTGATGTGGGCCAGCTGAGTAAAGCAGCTTTAGCAACACTTTTTCCTGATCAGAAAGATCCAGGATTTGGTAAGAAAATGACCCCAGACTTTAGAAGTTGCTCAAATTGGCAAATATCTTTCAGATTCTATAATTTCTTCAATTGAATATCATAAATTATAATCCTAAAATGCCTTTAATCCCCTTCAAACCCTTGATAAATCTATAAATATAGAACCAAAGATTTTGTGGGTTTTTTTGGTGTGCTTTCTCCCACAAATTAATTGCCTTTTAATCTCACTTGTTAAGCAATAATGACACTTTTTTTCTTGTTTCTGTTTAGCATGCAGAATCCATTGGATCTCATCATTCATTTGAGCCGTCCCACTTTCTCCAACCCATTGAAAAATCTTTTTATTCGGGAATTATTTAAAGCCTACAATAAATTGTGAAATACAAATATACAAGGAACACTTTCTTATTATCTTCCCGCTTTCATCTATGGTTAACATTTTATCTCTTTCGCTTTTTCATCTGCTCTCTCTCATTTTAAGTTTTCACTTACTGGATTACTGATTTATTATTAAAAGATATAACTCAGGAACAGCCAGATAAAAGAGATGCATAGAGCAAGTTATGTGGGAAAGGACACAGAGCTTCTATGCTTTCTCTGGGTGCACCACTCTCTAACGCAAAAGCTCTTTGAACCTCATTCTTTTAGGTTTCTACGGAGGCTTCATAACATAGGCATGGTCGATTAAACCTTCCACCAGCCTCCCTCTCCTCCCTGGAGTGGCCATTGGCCATTGCCCATGAGTCAGTAAAGACTCAAACATGGGGGCTTTTGCATTGTTCAATTCTTCCATAACTGTGAGGAAAACAGCATGCAGTTCAGCCCCCTGAACTGATTATTTATATGTTCTTCCCTGAGAATGGAGGATTTCCAAATGGGATATTGTTGTCTCACCTTGGAACTGCTGTCCACAAGCCAAGCAGCTCTTCTTGGTCAGTGGAGGGCTCTTCGTTAGGCACTGTCCAAGTGATGCTAGAATCTAGCGGCTCCTCACACAGCTCCAGAATCAGAACTAGAGGCAAAGAGGCTTCCTGCTTGTATCTCCTTGCATTCCCCAGGCAGCATGAATCTGTATAAACCATTTCCATTTTACTTTGGAACTCTTCTGAACACTGCCATTTGAGTGTTTCTCTGACATCGTCCTAGACATTATGATTTTAAGATCGCTTTATGTCCTTCAGTCCTAGTGGTAGCATCAATTAGTAATGTCCAGTAGCAAGGCAGCAAGTGCCCCTCTATTGGAAAATTGCTAGTCCGAAGTCCTGGTAAGTCTCTGTTGGGAGGGAGTAATAGGGTTTTGCTATAATCCCTAGTCTACGTTCCACATAGGATTATGGCACAGAGAGTTTGTTCCGACCAACACTCCAGGTTCTTTTCTACACTGTGTGGGCTTGGGCAACAGTTCACAACGGTTCGAGTTCAAACTGACCAATCAGCTTGTGTAAAATCCTTGTATATAAGGAATGTTGCCACTGAGCACACTGCCCAGATCTTAGAGCACTAGCTCCTCTGGGACTGCGTGTAATAAAACTGAGTTCTCTTTCTCTCCAAGTTACTGCTTGGTTTTTTGCTGGACTGGTTTTGGGATTTTTCTGCAACAATAGGGAGAGACGAGGACAGTGAGAGAGACAGAGTCAAGACACTGAAAGGGACCCTGAGTATTAGGAGAATTCAGTTATAAATCATTCTTTAGAACCTGTGAGTTATAGTTTAAAAGACTTTGTTAATCCATTTCCTTTGATATGGACATATAGTGAGGAAGGGGAAGAGTGTATAGTGTGAAAAGGTAAGATTCTGTAGAGTGAAAGGCCTGCTGGCAGTTCCCAGCCTTTAATTCATAAGTTCCCCATGGTTTTAGCCATAGGGAATGACTCTTAGTTTCTGTTTCCCCTTCACAGCTGTGGGGAAATGGTTTGTTAGTAATCTTCCTTTGTTCTGCAGGTTTCCTCCTGGCCTGGCTGCAGGGCTGATCAGTATATTGCAGTCTCTGAATGTGGCTTGAGTAACATTTTTAATTCTCTTGCCTCCTCCCTACATTAATATCATGGCTGACCATCTGGCCACCCAGGAGTCAAAGGTTCCTCATTCCCCATTCCTCATTCTTTCATGCTTTTTCTTTTAAAACCACATATGTTCATCAGCTAGGAAAATTCTAGCAAATCCTGATTCTGACACTGAATGTGTGTCTACCAGCATCACCAAGCAATCAACTCAATTCTGACACTATCTACCTAGAGATAGTATCGGATCCCACTGAGTTTAAGGACTCAGTTCTACAAGATTGCCCCTCCACACCCCCATCAGACACCAAACACAAGTCTAGGTTGTCACCTGTGCTTCTGTTCAACTGAGTGTACAGCAAGGGTTTCCACAATGACCTCCTCTGGTTCAATTAATTTGCTAGAGTGGTTCATAGAACTCAGAAACATTTTACTTACTAGATTATCACTTTATTATAAAAGGATACAACCCAGGAACAGCTACATGAAAGAGATACACAGGCAAGGAGAAAAAGTATGTAGAGTTTCCACGCCCTCTCCAAGCATATCACTCCGTGAATCTCAATGTGTTCCCCACCTTGGAAGCTCTCTCTTTCTTTTTTAAAAACAGAAATTAATTTTCTCACAGTTCTGGAGGCTAGTAGTCCGAGATCAAGGTGCCGGCATGGTTGGTCTCTGTTTAGAGTTTGTTCTCTTCCTGGCTTGTAGATGACTGCCTTCTCACTATGTCTTCACATGCCCTTCTTTATTTCGTGTGCATGCATAGACAGTGAGTGAGCTCTCTGGTGTCTCTTCCTTTTTTTTTCCTTAAATGTAGAAATTTATTTTCTCACAGTTTGAGATCAAGTGTCTATAGGATTGGTTTCTTCTGAAGGGCCATGAAGGAAGAATCTGTTCCAGACCTCTTTCCTTGACTTGTTGATGGCTGTCTTCTCTTTGTGTCTTCATATTATCTTCCCTCTGTATGTGTCTGTGGCCCAATTTCCTCTTTTTCTAAGGACAGCAGTCATATTGGATTAGGGCCTTCCCAAATGGCCCCATTTTAACTTAATTGCCTTTTTAAAGACCCTATCTCCAAATATGGCCACATATGAATTTTGTGGGGGGACACATCTCAGCTCATAACAGCCTGTCCCCAGCGAATTCTGTTGCTTTGATATTGTAGAAGCAATTCTAAACAAGTCTTGTAATAGAATAAGGACCATGGCCCTCTGATGTCTCTTCTTATGAGAAAATGAATCCCATCAGCTTAGGGACCTATACTTATGACCTCACTTTACCTTAATTACTTCCTTAGAGGTCTCGTTTCCAAATACAATCACATTGAGAGTTAGGACTTCAACATATGAATTGTTTTGGCCCTAATGCCACAGACTTCCATAATCTTACTGAGATTTAGTAGATTTTCTTGAATGAATGCTTCTTGATTTGCTGTATACCCTTAGGTAAATTTCCAGACACTTTAAATGGTTGTTTTTAACCCCTCTCCTATAGCTGTCCATTTAAAAGTTTCCTTTTCTTTAAAAAATAGATATATCTAATACTTTCGTTTCAGTCTCCCCTTTCCTCTATCACTCTCTTCTCAATAAGGATGACTCCAAGTTATGTAAGGTTACTGAAGCCAGGAACAAGAGAACTGCAAAAGCCAGAAGCAAGAACTTCATGCCTGAAGGATGGGAACATGACTGCGGAGAGTGCAATGAGATGGATGGGACAGAGCTCCCTGTGTCACTTGCCTGGAGCTCCTATCTTTATTAGACTTCAAAAGAGATCAAAAGTAGAGCAGTAATCCATATAGGATAAATAGATAAATTCACAAAGATATAAGTACTATATTTCCTTCTTAGCATTACTCATAACAAGGATTTGAAAATCTTAACGTCCATCAATAGAGAATTTGGTAATTTATGGTACATAATACATCAGAATTCCATGATCTTTAAACAATGGTGATAATTGAGGATTTATGACATAAAAAGCCATCAATGA
>NW_006442491.1:18446121-18508490 GCF_000325575.1 Pteropus alecto
GTACAAATACAACATGTTTCTGTTGTATATATTTCTTTCAATATATATTCAATATATATTTCTTTATATATATATATGTATATATATATATAAAGTATAAAAGGAGAATTATTAGAAAGTATGCATAGTATGAATAGTTTTTGTTACATATATATGTATATGTATAAAATATTAAAAAATAATCTGGAAGGATATATATCAAAAATTTTAAGGGTCTTTATCTTTGGGAAAGATTATTTGTAATTTTAATTTTACCTTTCATTACTTTGTTTCATCTGAATGTTATAATATGACTGTATGTAACTTCATAATAAAAAAACTCAAGCTATCCATGTAAGGAAAACATCTTTTTTGAAAATTGTGAGATGAATATATGCACACAGAAGTATTGCTTTCTTTCCTGATTAACACAAAAGATTGATTAGATTCAAATCGGATTCACAGGATTCAGAGATCTTTCCCATATTAAGCTTTAGTAATAATTTCAAGGATATAAGTAATCGTGAAGCACAGGTAAAACATTCACACTGCTTCCTAGGTCTTTCTTTGCCTTTTTAGAATGATCTGTGGGTTGAGTTTAACTCCGGAGATCTCTAAGTGATGTCTAAGTGATAAGTGAAAGCACATCACTTACAAAAACAAGACTACTTGCAGTGAGAACCATCTGCATTTTATTCTATGAAAATTAGGTAGCATGGTAATTACATGATATTTTTCAAGGAGCCGTGCCCTGTAAATCCATAGATTCTAAGTTTGTTTACCAGAGACAATTCTGAACAGAGCAGATGCATTCTGCTAAATAAAGACTATGCTAATATCATTAGTGAGTTCACCAGGAAGTCTGTCCTTAGAATGTTTATAAAAGGGATCTGATAGAATCAACTTTGTTTTTTTTTTTTTTTCCTTTTCCTTCCAGGAGCATTCCTGGTAAAGGAAGAGAATCGATTGTAGGACTGTTGTTAACCTTTTCTTTCTCATCTCTTAAAGTGAAAGCATTGAGAGGTATTATCACTGAATTTATGACTTATGAAGAATGTGTATGTTTCTTAACGGAATTTTTAATACTTTCATTATCATGGCTCCTATTCTGTACTCTAATTCCATCTCCTCTAAATTTCTCTTACAGTGTGGTGGCCAGAGTAAAGGCAATAATCCAATTGTGAACTAACCAGGACACTTGAATTTGGCAATTGCAGTTGTCAAAGTCCTTAATGATAGGCATTCATTCCTCCTCCTCTTTACACTGGGTCACCAGCAGATGTAATAATCAAGTCTTCTAGAGCTTCTTTCAAACCATTGCTAAAGGTCTGAGATGGAATATCCATGTAGATGCCTTATTATATAATTGGCACTGGGCACATGCTCCAAAGTTGTTGCAACTGGGAGTCAAGGTAGCTTGGCAACTAAGAAGCTTTGATATTTAATAGCCTTAGATTCAAGTCCTGGTTCTACTAATCTGTGACCTTCAGCAGTTCAACTTAATCCTTGGTTGTATTATTTATATAATATGTATGGGGGTTGTTGTAAGGACTAAATGAGATGTTATATTCAAAGTGCTCAGTACTGAACCCGGCACTTAAAAAATGCTCTATCACTTTTAAATATTCTTATTATTAATATTGCTTTTCTATAGATCTTCCTCCAGATTTCTGTTCTTTCTTTAATACTCTTTGGTATTGTGATGGAGAACTTATTAATTCATTGGGTTGCCTTTGAACTGAGCTTCTATTTATTGATCTGTTCACCAGGATCAATTTTCAATTCTCTCAGATTCTCTGAGAGTTAGAATGCAACAGTGATAAGCCTTGGAGATACTGAATCCACTGTCATAAGAGGTTCTTTGTCATAGATGCATAGAATCTCTGGAGCCAAGGTGATCTTAACCACTAGCATCAAATAGTACTTTCATTATGCTTACATGTTAATTTCTAGGATTGTGCTCAAAAGTTGAAATCTGAGATGGAGAACAGAAGGCAGGAAGCACAGTAAGTTGTTTCCTTTCTTTGCTCAGACTCTCTCAAGAGAGGAAGCTGTTGCCATTAGTATCGATGATTATCCATTGTGTAGTTCTTAAGCAGTTTGTTTTCACCTAGTAGACATTGCAGTACACACGCATCATTTTGTCTTATAAGTCCTCTTGGGTAAGAATATCTGAAATGTATTAAAGAGTAGAATTCTTTGGTCATAAGATAAATGTATGGTGAATATGACTAAGTAGTAACAGATTTTTCTCAAGAAAGATAAATTATCTATACTTCTACAAGAGGTGTTTAAGGTTTCCTATATTCTTACATCTTCCCTAACACATACCATTATTCAGCCTTCTAATTTTACCAATATTATTGTTGGTTTGATTTGTTTTTCTCTGATTACCAGTGAATTTGAGTATTTCTTCTTACGTTCTGTTGGCTATAGAGTCAACACAATCCCTATTAAAATTTGAGCAGGATTTTTTGTCAGAAATTGACAAGCTGATCTTATCATTTATATAAGGCAAAAAATATAATAACAACAAATTTTTAAAAAGAACAAAGTGGAAGAACTTTCATTTTCTGATTTCAAAACTTAACTATAAAACAGCAGTCATCAAGACACTCCTACCACACTAGGAATAGAATGCACCCTTTTTAACCTGATAAAGATCAGTCAACAAGCTAAAACCATACAATCTTCTTGTTCCTTCCCCAAACAAAATTATTCTTAGTGTAATTCTTCCCCTAAAATATGTCTTGCCTCTCCCTTTCTTCTAAGTCATTTTTTTAGTCTTTCTATGATCATAAAAAAAATCACCTATGTGAACATGTATAAGTTATCTAGAAAGACAAAATCTGATGGGTGTTATCACGCCAATTCGAGAAATCTCAAGTTGATGATGACATGGGTTTCAGATCTGTACAACAAACCCCAAGGCTCTGCTACCAGGGAGCCTTTTCCGAGCTTAGAGGAAGTCCTTTAAGTACCACTTACCAACATACTCTCTCTCCTCTCAAATTAAAACAAAATAAAGCTAAACAAAGTCAAAGCTGCTCTCTTTCCCAGGAGTTACTTAGTGGGATCATCACTGCAGAGAAGGAAACTACTACTTACTAGAAAATGCTATTATGTGTGAAAATCAAGAGGAGTTTGGCTAGACCCATGAGGACAGTTCAGGGTTATTTAGGTAGGTGGTTGCTAACTTTGGAGGGCCTGATGACACCTTTAGGTGCTTCATCAGAGACATAGTTTTGGATTTAGGCCCATAAAACTATTCTGTAAATAAGCCTTTATGAGATTGGGCAGAAACAAATTACTTCTCAGCAGCAACAAATTCTTTCAGTGGGTAGTTAGATCATGGTTAGGATCACCTCCCTCTCTCCCATTCTTTGCTTGTTCTTACTCAGATATTTTTCTTACCCTAACTGAGCTTTCTAGGGCCCTGTCCAGAGGATCCGCCAAGGTCGAGAGAGGAAGTTTTGTGATGGAGCAGTGCTCAGAGATACTGGACTCATGTGCATTTAGACACACTTCAGCATTTATTTTTCTTCAGAGTTCAGGAGATCCATGGTTGATGGAGATACTGATTTCTTTTAGAGTCTGAAGCAGGTCAGCTCTGAACCCCTGTGATGTGGTCATTTATAGCAGGGGTCCCCAAACCCTGGGCCACAGACCAGTACCAATCTGTTGCCTGTTAGGAACTGGACCACACAGCAGGAGGTGAGTGGCAGGCAAATGAACGAAGCTTCATCTGTATTTGCAACTACTCCCCAGTGCCAGCATCATCGCCTCAGCTCCATCTCAGATCATCAGGCATTCGATTCTCATAGGAGTACTGGTCCCTGGTGCCAAAAAGGTTGGGGACTGCTGCTTTATAGCACCCTGGAGAATTCTCAAGAGCAAAGTGTCTTACATCTCTGAACTGAGAGTTCCTGAAGGGAAGAAATGGTGTCTTTTCAACTGTGTTAGCCAACCTTGGCATAGAGTAAGCACATTTGACCCTGGGGAAAGAAGAAAGCTGTGTGAATCTGAGAAGGGGCCCCAGGCTACTTCTTACTGATGTAAATTGGAATGGTCAGGATGGCCATTGCTGGAGGGTCAGATACACTCCACTGGAGGACCAATGAACAGAGATGGAACAGAGAGTAGATGGAAGTGAACAGCTCCTTCCCATGGGAAAGAAATTCATATCCAAGAGAACAAGGGTTCAGAGACCCAGAGACGGAAGGAAATGTTAAATGCTACCCTTCATAGTGTCATATTCATTATTTTATAATAGGCCTGCAGTAAACTGAAAACATGGGACCAGTTAAAGCACATACTTTATTTTACAATATATCAAAGTAATTTGTTTTTAATTATGTCTGTCTTCTGTCTTTAGAATGCAGTCCCCATGGGGGCAAAACCTTGTTTATCTTGTTTACTTCAGAGTCCCAAGATTTAGCACTTACCTGACACATACTAGGTCCTCATTAAATAGTTGTGAAATGAGTGAATGAAAGGTCAGAAACTTGTAAGAGGAACACAGGGCTGACCTGATTTATGACATGAAAAGAAAAAGAACTATTTCTATTGAGGACAATTGTGGGCCATAGGTGTTTCAGTTATATTATTTAGTACTTTCAGCAATTATTCAAGGCAAAGAAAATTCTTGCCATTTTGTATGTTAAGAAGTGTAGGCAATGGGAATTCTAAGCAGAGGTCCTACACTGAGTCAGCAGCAGAGGTAAAATTTACACGTATGTCAATCCGACTCCACGGGGGTTGTGTGTTTGAGAAGCTGGCACCTCAGCAGGAGGAATGATGTCAAGGCCATGATAGGGGCAAGAACAGTAATGTTAGAAAGTGGCGCTGTAACCAGA
This sequence comes from Pteropus alecto, assembly GCF_000325575.1. NCBI lineage: Eukaryota > Metazoa > Chordata > Mammalia > Chiroptera > Pteropodidae > Pteropus > Pteropus alecto. The sequence goes on from NW_006442491.1 coordinate 18,450,957, forward strand.
GAATGAAAATCAGGAATCCTTTCTTATGAGGTAGCAGGAAGAGAAAGCAGAGTGAAGACCACAGGGGTAACTCATCTAGCTAAAGAAAGAACATGAAAAGCAGATCGCACCAACAGAAGGGTAAGGTCTGCAGAGGAAGTGTGGACAAATGAGAGCCCCAGAGGCTAATGTGGGACATAGCATTCCTAAAGACCGTTTTAAATCAGGGGGAGATTGACATAGAATTTTAAGTATTTCCAGTCTTATTGGCAAGACAATCTTATTATAATATATGTTCTTTCATTCATTAATTCACCACATGTTTGTTGATCGCCTACTACTAGGCTCTTACTAGGCACAAAATATATATCTACCCTCCAGGAGCTGACATTCTAGTGGATCCATAGGGCTATACTAAGCTCTTAACTAATTAAATTAATTTCCATTGTCCTGACTCAACACACTTCTAATTATGTCTGTCTTTCTGGATAGTCTTGGCTACAAGGAAAGAATTTGTTAATTATTTGGGATTTGAATACTTTGGTCTCTGTAATTTATAAAAGAGGAAGCTGATGGCTGATGCATATTTATTTCTCATGAAATAGAGTCACTCTTAGTGTAATGACAGAATTGGGTTTCTGAGCTAATAGACTGGGATGAGACTTTGAGAAATTCATGAAGGAAATGGTTTCTCCTCCTCATCCCTGCCAAGTTGGGAGTCCTGGGAGAAAAAGGATGTTTCTCTTCTGTGTCTTTCTCTCTCTCTCCCTGCTGCTGAGGGAATAAGTCTTGTGCAAAGGGTTAATAGGTTTACTCAGGGGTCAGATAGCCTAAATAAGAGCTTTAGCTCTACTACTCTCTGGCTTTGTGATTTTAGGCAACTCAACTCCTTCAAGCCTCAGTTTCGTCACCTGTCACATGGAGGTAATCGTGCCTTCATAATAGGATTGTTTAAGGATTAAATAAGATGATCTATGTAAATGATTTTTCACAGTGCTGGCTTATAGTAAGTGTGCAATAGTGATCACCTTTAACATTAAATCTTTTGTAAGATAGATAATCAATTGCAGCTGTCCCATCAACAATAATAACTGCTGTGATCTAGTCAACTCATAATCTGGAAGTAGAAGTTTGATTCATGATGCTGTCACTTGCAAAGTGTATGCACAGTACGCTGAGCGCAAATGTACTCTTTTTTCTTTTCCCCTGAAAATAGCAGTTTTTGTATTTATTAGTAAATTCAAACTTAGTTTGTGTGCAAATATTCAAATTATTTGACAACAATTAAAAGTTATTCTGTGCTTGCTGCCTTCCACTCTGCATCTGTAGGTTTTATTCTCACGATTAACAATATATAGTGAAGGCTGACCATGACATCATATAAACTGATATCTTAGATTTGAGTATAAAAATCCTACTGTTTGCTCATCTTTTCCCAGGGCCAGTGATTGATAAACCCAGAACAAAGGCAGAGGCTCAGGGTGTTTTAGGAAGCGTCTATTGTTCTTTCCTCTTTTTACCTGCAGCTCAGAAAGAGGGAGGAAAAGGATATCATCTCTTTTATGGCCTGTATTAATATGCTGGGGCTGCTATAACAAAATATCACAGATCGGTGGCATAAACAACAAAAATGTATTTTCTCACAGTTCTGGGGGCTGGAAGTTTAAGATCAAGGTGTAGGCAGGTTTGGTTTCTCCTAGGGCCTCTTCCTTGGCTTGTAGATGGCTGTCTTCTCTGTGTCCTCACACAGTCTTTATTTCATGCACATACACCCCTGATACTTCTTCTTTTTACAAAGACACCAGTAACAAGGGTTAGGGCCCACCCATTAACCTCATTTAACTTTAATTACTCCTTTCAAGGCCTATCTCCAAATATAGCCACATAGAGGGTGAGGGCTTCAATTATGAATTTTTTTGAGGGACACAATTCAGCCCATAATATTACCCATGGTTCATTTAATTTGTTGTCAAAGGAAGTAGACAACCCTTATCTTCCACAGGAGCAGGACAGGCCAGAACAGTCTCTGGCTCTCTGAATAGATGAGTAGAGAACAGGGAAGCCATCAATGATGCTGTTTCTTGCTCACTCAGTTGGCTAGAGGCTAGAGCCTAGACAAGCGTGCCAGTACCTCCTTTATCCTCCAGGACCCTCCATACTCTATTCTTCTTTCTGAGACTCATCTATTGACAGATGGCTTTTTCTTTATTAAAATTAACATTTTTTCTGGACATTATCTCCGGCTCCCATCTTTTAATCTATAGTTTTATTTAGTGCTCTTCTTCGTGTCATCTTAGGTTATTTACAAGCCAACTTAATTTATACATACTTATACGTCTCAAACTTTACAATTTTTATGTGACAATTCATGTTCACAAATAATATTTTCAGAGTAGTTCTGAACTGGAAATTGGGCCATTATAAGTAATGTGGATAGTAAAGGGAAGGTCTTCTCATAAGTTAGGATTCTCCTTCAAACCTCTTTTCACCAGCTCTGCCCTCTTTTCTGCTCTGCCATATAAGCAGCAACATCATCATTATGTATGGGATTAATCTGCTACCTGGCAAAAGTAGGAAGGATTCAGCGTCATACATAGGGTAACAGTTTGTTTGTTTGCTTGTTTATACATTTATTTATTCATGGATGATTCATTGTGATGTGCAATACAGAAACAGTGCTGGTTGGTGGAATGTTCATAGGTATCTAATTTGATTAGTCTGGGTTTGAATATTGGTTCTAAGAAGTTAAAAAATTCAGTGTCATGCAGCTTCTGACCAGTAGGGTTTTGGAGCAGCACTGTATGTGCCATGGTGAACCTTAACCTCACTGAGTGGCAGAGTCTGGAAACTGCACTAGGATGTGCTAGGGTGAATCCCAAGGGAGAGCTTGTAGTCTCTGTGGGGCTCCCAAGGCTTAGACAAAGGTCCTTCTCTGCCTTTAAAATGAAAAATCTGATGTTTTCACCAAGTTATATTAATGCATAATTGCAAAGTTGGCCAATTGTGGTCTCTCTGCATTGAAGTATGGCCAGTTCTATCTGGGAAACAAATGTAGCCTTTACTCTGCAGGATTTGGGCCAAGCTGACATTAGAAGAGTTCTATTACTGTAGTGAAAGAGGAGAACATATATCAGAGAATTACCATATTTGTTATAGTGGATGTGAAACTAAAAGGATATTCTTTAAACTAAAAGGATATTCTTCAGTTTCATTCATCCTGAGAAGAGATGAATGAGACGAATGAGTTCTAAGATAGGAAATGAAGATTCAAAAGAAGGCCTTAAACTTAGGTGAGAAAGACACTTTCTCTTCTCCCTGTGCATAAACAATAAAAAGAGCACTCCAACTGTGGGAAGGTAAGCTGGACCTTTAAGAGTTTGGCAAATAGCTGTGGCAGGAAGAGAATCTACTATCCATAAGATGTACCTGGGATTCTTTAGGGAACACATATATAGTAGGAATTGAAGTTATTCTTTGTGCAGCAACTCTTATCTTTTGTACTAAAACTTCCAGGAACATAATTTAAAAAGTTGTACTCTAGTGTCACTGGGAAAATCTTTGCCTTCCTTAGGGTGACACTGTAGTAAAGAACCAGTAGGTTAAGGAAAGATGGTCTTTAAATTGATGGAGGTGATATGTAGCAGAGAGGAATATGTTAAAAAACTAGAATAGGGGTCTGTGCCATTGTAATTTAGCCAATAAAAGGAAGTGTGACCTGAAATATAAAGAAGTAAATTCTGGACTATAATAAAATGTTTACATTTCCGTTTATGAATGAATAAATGGATGCTCATATATGGATGAGTGATATGTTCAAGACCACACAGATAAAAAGTGCCAGAACCAGAATGCTAGCCCAGAAGCGTCAGACCTGAATTTCTATATTCTTAATTCTATACAGCCCTCAAAAATACGGCTGTCTTCTTTATATTAGCATCATTCCATTTGTCTAATAGTCCTATAGCTACCTGTGCCCTCAGAACTCTCTAACCTGGTGCTATCCAATATGCTAGCCACTAGCCACATGGGGCTACTGAGCACTTGAAATGTGGCTAGTATGAATGGAAATTATAGAACTGTTTGTAATTTATAACATACATATGAGATTTCCAAGTCTTAGTGCAAAAAAAAGAATACAAAATGTCCCAAATAATTTTTATATTGATTACACATTGAAATGATAATGTTTTGAATTTACCACATTAAATAAATGTATTATTAATATTCATTTCACCTATTTCTTTTTCTTTTTAAAATGTGGCTACTAGAAAGTTCAAAATTATCTACATGGTTTGCATTTGTAGTCTGCATTCTTTATCTATTGGAAGCACCTCTCTATTATACTTTTCCCCCTTCCCCTCCTCTATTCCCCCATATTCTTATCTTAAATGGCTCCATGAATTAGCTTATGTTCTTCTGTGGAGAAGGTAGACTTGGTCTCCACATACTCTATTTTGCATATGGGCCTTTCCCCCCAAATCTAGGAAAAAAGAAAACATATCTTCTGATATTTTTCTTCCTGTTGCTCCAAGAAAAGACCACCATATGACAACCGTAAATTCTTGTTACAGAGACCTAATCTGGATCATCCGTGGGCCCAATTCAATGTTGTAGTCATCATTCCTGGTGCTTGCTTTCTCCTGGGCAAGTAAACTAAAATTCCATCCCTTTCCAGCTCTATCTCCTCTGTGAGGCTCCTGTGAGAACATTATGTAAACTGTAGGTGCTTAAACAGTACTTATTGAATGACTCACGACCGAGGAAACAGTTTTATGTCTCATTTAATTAGATAACAAAGTCAAAGAGGAACTTAGTGTTTTAAGAGAAAGACCCACATCTCTGCTCATCTCTTTCCTCCAGCTCCATTTGTGTTGTCGGCAGTGTCTATGGTGGTGGTACTGACGGTAGAGAGTCGGTGGCTGAATCTCTGCTTTTTCTTTGGTGTCACTCTTGGTAGAAGTAGCAGGGTATATAATCTTCCCTGTGATCATAGGTTTGGTGGTAGCAGAGTTCACAGTGTTGGCATTTGAGATGATGATGGTGTTGATGTTAGCAAAATGGCTTTTGCTTTTTTTTGAGATGAGATAAAATGTATTTTGTTTGTATTACAGCCCTAGACTTCTTGGTAGTTTTTAGTAGTTGTTGGGAGTCTTCTTCAAGTGTGAGACATTTCATTTTGCAGGTAGTTATTTATCAATTGAACCATTTTGGGCCCAGCACAACATTGTTTATTCTTGCATTTCTGTACCTCTTTTTCACCCACAGTGCAGTGGTCTTTGCATCTCCCCATATCCATCAAACATCTTCTCAAGCCAAAGAATTCTGCACAAAAGAAATAGAAAACCACTAGGCTAAGGTTAATAACTAGATATGATCTTAAAACTGCTAGAGGGAGAGAAATAGAGTAAGAGAAACTTCGTTAATACTAAATTTTAAGTACAGGGTTTAAGGGTGTTGATGGAGGCACCTGGCAGGCCAAGAAAATTTCTGTACACCTCTGAAATTCAGAATAATTCTCTCTAGTCTCCCTTCATTGAGTAACTTAAAAAATCTAGGGCACACAGAGGAAAGGAGAAAAGGGAACCCAATTATTAGCTTGCAGATAGGATTTTCTACCTCCAACTTATCATCTTAGACACTTGTAGGGCATTGCGCTCTCTCCTGATGATTCTAGGAAGTACCAGTGAGAATAATATCTGCCATAAAACAAATCCAAGAAAGAATTTCAAGAGACTCAATAAAACTTTCAGGAGTGCTGGCTTCTTTCCGAACCCAGTGGTCTATAACCTCACCCTCTTCAATAATCGCCTGACCTGTGGTTCCTGGAGCATGGTGTTCTATGCTTCTCAGCCTCTCTGGACACTCTGTCCCTTAGTGGTCTTATTCATTATCATAGCCTTAACTTCATCTCTATCAAGAGAATTTCCACGCTGTCATCTATATCTCTGATTTCTCCCGTCAGTTTAGTACCTCATCTTCATCATCTGGGTGATTTTTCTATTCCAGTGACTCACCTTTTTTTCTGAATTAAAAAAGTTCTCTCTTACTCATCTTAACAATTTGACTGATTTTCTAAAAATAACAGGAAATTTATGCAGCATCTCATGGTCACATACATTGCAATATTGTTTCTCACCAAAGACAAAACAGTAAAATTCCCCTTTTTTTAAGCAGCAACATTGATTAACTCTATTACAGTCACGTGGAATTTGAGGCTCAAGGTGGCTTAGTGACTTTATGCAATATAATACAGTTGATGATTATTTAAAACAATTTTTTTAAGTTAAATTTATTAGGGTGACATTGGTTAATAAAATTATATAGATTTTAAGTATACAATTAAAGAATATATTATATGTATATTCCATTGTGTGTTCACCATCCAAAGTTAAATTTTCTTCTGTCACCGTATATTTGACCCCCTTTACCCTTATCTATCTCCCCTCCCCCATTTCCCTCTGGTAACCACTTATATTCTGAAACAAGTCTCAATGCTTCTCTCTTCTTTTCAAGAAATGATGGCCATGCCTCTGGTTCAGCTTTTTGCTACAATGTATTCCTAGATGCTCTTATGGATCATTTAGGGGTTTCCAAGACAACAAAGGCTAATAGAAAGGATGAAACTCTGTAAAAATCTGAAAAAGTTTGAGATAGAGAACGCAGATCTGTTTACTGGATCCTAAAAAGAAATTTTGGGAGGCACAAGGGTAAAGACTTCCTCCTTATTACACCCAAGTACAAACTGACAGGAACCTTTGCTTCAAGAGATAGTTTAAATTAGAAATAGAGCAAAAATGAGGGAGACGAGATAGTTTAAATTAGAAATAGAGCAAAAATGAGGGAGACTTGGACTGAGTCCCAGATGATAGCTATGTAGAGGGTTGGAAAGCAGCTTTGTATGTTGGGTAGTTTCTGAGCGCACACACAAAAAGCACCTTGCTTTTGCTGTAGTGAGCTCTCGGTATGTCTCCATTAGACAGTCTGGAGTTAGGGCCTATGGGGATGTATGGGGGATGATGCATGACTGATGCAACAGGTAGAGTCTTCAGCCATCTCTTTAGGCAACTCATCTTTCAGCATCTCTTTGGGTTCCCATTGTCATGGACAGCCAAGTCCTTGCTTCTTTACACTGACCTCTCTTAAACCCAGGATTCCACATTACCTGTGTTCACCTGGAACTGGCGTGAAGCTGTCAAAGATTGGATAAAGGAGTTTCATTTCTGGGTGCCAGAGAGGAAGGCTTGGATCTGGGTTGGCATTTTTGAACTCCAGGCTTTATTGGCCTCTTCGCGGCCTTAGGCCATGATCAGTGAAGTATATCCAAAGCTCACAGCAGTGTGTTTCCTCTGATTCTATTTGAGAACAATTTTTTCCCAAACACTTTTATCCAACACATTTCCTGCTCTTGATCCTGGGGAAATACAAGACATATAAGAAACGAAGAAGTGCGAGTCCTTTGCATCTCATTAAAGTTTGAGCAGGGCAAGAGTAATGTATTTTCTTCATTATTTGTCAGCTAATTATGCCTAAGACATTCAGCGTGTGAGAACCAGAAGAGCAGAAATTGCTATAACCATGGATTCCTGGAGCATAGAAACTGTCTTTTTTGTGCTGATGTCTCCAAAGGCCAGCATAGGTACTGGGTCAACATAAGAACTCAGTATATGCTTGTTGAGTGAGTTTGTGAAAGGCATCTCTTGGCATAACTTTTTCTTTTTTATTGAGACGTAACATTTTTAGTTTCAAGTATGCAAATGGTGATTTGATATTTGTATATATTGTGAAATGATCACAATGTCTAGTTAACATCCATCACCACTTATAGTTGCAATTGTTTTTCCTTGTGATGAGAACTTTTAAGATTTACTCTCTTAGGAACTTTCATATATATAGTACAATATTATCAACTATAGTCACTCTGCTGTACGTTACATCCCCAGGGCTTATAACTGGATGTTTGTACATTTTGATCACCTTCATCCATTTTGCCATCCACCTCTGGCAACCATCAATCTGTTCTCTCTATGAGTTTTTTTGGTTTTGTTTTGTTTTAAGGTGGACATATAAGTGAGATTATATGGTATTTGTCTTTCTCTGTTTGACTTTTTTCACTAGCATAATGCTCTTAAGGTCCATCCATGTTGTTGCAAATGGCACATTTTTTTTTTATGGCCAAATAATATTCCAATATATATTTCATATTTTCTTTATTTGTTCATTCATCAGTGGACATTTAGGTTGCTTTGATATCTGGCTATTTTAAATAATGGTGCAATGAACATGAAGGTGCATATATCTTTTTGAGAATGTCTTTGTTTCCTTCAGAAAAATACCCAGAAGTGAAATTTCTGGATCATATGGTAGTTTTATCCGTAATTTTTTGAGGAAACTTTGTACCATTTTCCATAGTAGCTGCACCAATAGCATTCCCACCAGCAGTGCACAAGGGTTCCCTTTTCTCCACACATCACCAACGCTGAATATTTCTTGTCTTTTTGATTATAGCCATTTTAACAGGTGTATATCTTTGAAAAAATGTCTATTTAGATCTTCTGTCCATTTCTAAATTAGATTTTTCTTTCGCTATTGAGTTGTATGAGTTCTTTATATATTTTGAATATTAACCTCTTATTAGATTAATGATTTGCAAATATTTTCTCCCAATTGGTAGATTGCCTTTTCATTTTGTTGATGGTTTTCTCTGCAGTGTAGAAGCTTTTTGGTTTTAGGTAGTCCCACTTGTTTATTTTTGTTGCCTTTGCTTTTGTTGTCAAATCCAAAAAATTATTGCCAAGATCAATGTTGAGAAGCTTTCTACTTATGTTTTTTCTAGGAGTTTTATGGTTTCAAGTTCTATGTGTAAGTATTTAATCCATTTTGAGTTAATTTTTGTGTTCACTGTAAGATAGTGGTTCAGTTTTATTCTTTTACATGTGGCTATCCAGGTTTTCCAACATCATTTATCGAAAAGACTTTCATTTCCCCATTGTATATTCTTCGCTTTTTGGTCTTAAATTAATTAACCATATATGCATGGGTTTATTTTTGGGCTCTTTATTCTATTAATCTATGTGTCTGTTCTTATACTTGTACCATACTGTTTTGTTTACTATAGCTTTGTAATATAGTTTGAAATCAGGGAACATGAAGCCTCAGCTTTGTCCTTTGTCAGGATTGCTTTGGCTATTCAGGTTTTTTTGTGGTTATATATAAGTTTTAGGAATCTCTTTTCTATATCTGTGCAAAAAGCCATTGGAATTTTGATAGGCTTTGCACTGAATCTATAGTATGGACATTTTAATAACACTAATTCTTCCAATCTCAGAGCACAGAATATTTTTTTCATTTATTTGTGTCTTCTTCAATTTCTTTCATCAGTGTCTCAGTATAGGTTATGAATGTATAGGTTATTTTTTTGATTAAATTAACTCCTGAGTATTTTATTCTTTTTGATGCAATTTAAAATGGAGTTGTTTTCTTAATTTGTCTTTCTGATAGTTCATTACTGATTTTGGTATATTAATTTTGTAACCTGCAACTTTACTAAATTTGTTTATTAATTCTATCAGTTTTTTGATGGAGTCTTTGGGGTTTTCTCTATGTATTATCATGTCACTTGTAAATAGTGACTGTTTTACTTCTTCCTTTCTGATATGGATGCTTTTATTTCTTTTCCTTGCTTAATTCTCTGGCTAGGACTTCCAATATTATTTTGAATAAAAGTAGCATACATTATGTCATTTGATGGTGTCTCATAAGTATCATAGGTTTTCTTCATTCTTCTCTATTCTTTTAAAAAATTTTTCGTTCTTTTGTCTGGGTAAATTTAAATTACATGCCTTTGAGTTTGCTAATTCTTTCCTCTGCTTCATCAAGTCTGATGTTGAAAATGTCTACTGAATTCCCTAGTCCTACATAGGTGTAGTTTCTCTATTATTGACATACTCCACCAAAGCAGTTCTCTTGCTACAGTTGATGAATGTATGACATATTATAATCACCCAAGTTAATAGTTTATATTATGGTTCATTCTTGGTGTTGTACTTTCTATGTTTAGACAAATGTATTGTGACATAATGATGATATGGATTCATCATTATGATATCATAGAAATATCCGCTGTGTTCCACCTATTAATCCATCCCTCTACTCCAATCCCTGACAACGCTATTGTCTCCATAGTTTTTCCTTTTAACGAATGTCATAAAGTTGTAATCATACAGTTTGTGTCTTTTTGAGATTGGCTTCTTCCACTTAGTAATATGCATTTGCATTTTTCACGCTAACTGTGCTCCTGGCCAAAGGGACTGCTGATTTGTTTTCACAGGTGGGAGGAGCCACTGACTGGCCTCTCTGGGCAAGGTTACTAGCTGTGATGTGCTCCATTGCCAAGATCCACTCACCGATTACTGCGAGACCTGCTTCCTTTTTTGTTCCAGTTGCCTTCATGTGGTCTACGTTTGTCAATTACCCCAGGGTTCTCCAAGACAGAAGTGGGCTTACAAAGAGTGTTCAAGAAATGCTGGGAAAACTGAATGTCTTCCTTGGGTTCTTTTTTCTCCGCTGGAGAAATTGTAGGCCCAGGGGATCACTCTTGGTATGGTGCCATCCTGGCCTGGGAGGGTGGGAGTTGTAGTCAAAGTGAACCTGCCCCTCTTACCCTTTTAATAAAGATTTTCTTGGTTTTTATACTCTATGCCTCACTCCATCTTCTGAGATTTAAAAAAAATTTTTTTTTCTGTGCATTGTTACTAATTTGTATTTCTGTGAGAACTAGATCTAGATATAAGGACCTCCTATATCACCATCTTGCTTACTTCAACAGCAAAAGTGCATTTTGGGCATATCAGTATGGTTGCAAAGTAGAGACTGAATCTGAGTGGGTTCATAGGAGTGACAGTGGGCTGGAGAGAATGGAAGACCTTTGAGTAGAAAGAATATTCAGAACAATTCTGTGTAAGGTGTAAAGGAAGGATCATAGAAGCGCTGTTCAGCTTTCCTTTAATACTTTCCTTTCCACCTTCTCTCATGAACTTACTCCTACTTATCTCTCAAGTCTCTGCTTAATTGTAATTTCTAAAGCAAGGCTCTTTAAGCCCTGGATTACTGTTGATCCCTTTATTTTAAGCATTTAATTAATTAATTAATTAATTAGATATTTATTGAGCATGTATCATGTTCTAGAAACTGTCTTAGGTGCTAGTAATATAGCAAATACCATAGGCAGTGTCTGCCATCATGGAGCTTACATTAATTGGTCTTTAAAATATGAGCAAAACCAGATAGTCTTATCTTCATAAAACTTTTGTTGAAGGAGGCATATAGGGAATCAAATCTCTGTAAAATTTAGATGCCACTAATGTGCACAGTTATGTGATTTTCACCAGCATTGATGTCGGCCTTTTTCTATACAGATGGGCTCATAAAATAATAATGTTTGGGCTGTTAAGATATTGACAAGAGGGTAGATGAAGTGATGAATCATGGAGTTGAGGTTCATAAAGAAAAGTGAGGAAGGATCTGTTTGGCACATGGAATGTATTTGAGTAAGGGAGTATGTCTTGATAAATTCAAAGAGAAGCTGTTTTATAATAACAAAATGAGGAAGCTGAACATGTGTGTGGGTGTAATCAGGGTGGTATTAGGCAGAATGGGTTCAATTCAGCTTACACTGCTGACGCATTAATGATACTCTCGACAAGTTATTTCATACCTCTGAGCCTCACTTTTCTAATCTTAAAAAGGCTGAAAAAACAAAATTGTGGCATATTTATACAGTAGACTACTAATGAGCAATTTAAAAAGGAACTACTGATACACACAACAACAGGGATGAATCTCAATGATGCTGATGAAGGAAGCCATACGGAAAAGAGTACATACTATGCAATTCCATTTATATTAAATTCTTGAAAATGTAAACTAATCTCTAGTGAAAAAATACAGGCTATTCGTTGTCCAGGGCTAGAAGTCTAGGGTGGAGGGAGGTGTGGACCGCAAAGGTACATGAGGAATATTTTCAGAGATGATGGAAATGTTCTGTACCTTTATTGTGGTGGTGGTTTTGTGTGTGTATACAGCTGCCAAACTCATCCAGTTGTATACTTTAAATGGCTGCACTTCAGTGTACATAAATTATACCTGAATAAAGTAGATATTTTTTAAGTCCAAAAAAGTGCTAGTAATGACACCAAACCCAAGTGTTATAAGTTTTAAGTGTGATAACTTAAGTGGAAGTACTCAGGACTTGGTTGGTGCCCACAGAATATTAGCTCATCTCTCCTTGATGCCACCTTGCTTTCTGCCTTTATTCAGTCCCTTTCCCCGTCCCTATTGTTAGAGTCCTAACAGGGTTATTGTCCCATGGGGAAAAAAAGGAATAAAAAAGTGTCCTGAAAAGACAGATTAAGGAACTAAAAGATAAGAGACATTAGAAGAAGGGCTTAGCAGTAAGGTCAGTTCCTTCCTCCAGGTTATACGACTCTAGGGTGATTTCAGTGATCAAGATAGTCCAGTGGAAAGTAAGATGAACTCTTTAAGGAGCTTCCAATAACCTTTCTTTCTGATTGGACAGATCTTAAACTACTTAACCTGTGACTTATCTCTCCTACTAATGGGCCCTCATCCTGGGCACAGCATGATATGCATGTAACCACTTATGTTTATACACTTCTGCTTGGTACAGAGAGCAAAGTTTTAGAAAAGATTTCCCCTAATCCCTCCAGCAAAGACAGTGCAGCATGTCTTATGTGTGTTACTGAGATTATGCATAGGTAATTGTAGGATGGATGCAAATATAAGTTCCTGTAACTTCCCAGAGGAGAAAACTATGTGTATGTCAGAAACAAGATAGATTAATTTATAAAACTATGCAATAGCATCATAAGCAGTTGAATACATGTAATAGCTCTATTTGTTTTGGAACAACAAACTAGTTTTTTGAATTGCAATAGCAAATATAAAGAAAACATAACATTTTAGTACAATACAGTATATATTGGCACTTTAGTGCCAAACAGTTGGAGTCCTGATAGCCTAGCCACACAATTACTTTTTCATTCAGATTCTTGGATTACTTTGGCACAAAATGTTTTTTGTTTGTTTGTTTGTTTGTTTTTTTACTTCTCATTGAATGCTTGGTTATATCCAACAGAAATTGTTGTGCTTTCTTCCTGGAGATTATTTGTGAAACAACAAAAGAGTGTTTACTCATATATTTTTTGGTGCCTATTCCCCTTTGTAATAGACAATGGCACTTTTTAAAAAGCTGTCTAGCACCTTTCGACTCCCTCTATATTTTCAGAATGCTACATCTGTGGCAACTATGATCAATTTTCCTTTCAAATGCATGCTCCCTTTCCATAGTATAAAGTTGTCACTTGGAAGCAGTTGCCATTGTCTCATTCCTCTTGTATCTAAGTGTGATTATATGATTTGTTCTTAATAATGGAACATGAGGTGAAGTGATTGGTATTACTTCCTGGAAGAGGCTTTTATTTATCTTATTTATTTGTATTTTTAAAAATTATTTTTATTTATTTTTTAATTTTTTTCAATTATAGTTGACATACAATATTATATTAGTTTCAGGTGTACAACACAGTGATTGGCTGTATAACTTTTGACGTGATGACCCCAATAAATCCAGTACCCATCTGACACCATACATAGTTATTACAATACTACTGACTATATTGACCATACCATCCTCTACATCCCCATGACTATTTTGTAATTACCTATTTGTACCTCTCAATCCCCACCCCCACTCCCCAATTTGATAGCCATCAAAATGCTATCTGTACCTATGAGCTTGTTGCAGTTGTTCGTTTGTTTATCCTGTTCTCTAGATTCCCCATATGACATTTGTCTTTCTCTGTCTGACTTACTCCATTCAGCATAACACCCTCCATGTTGTAGATGGCAAGATTTCATCCTTTTTTATGGCTGAGTAATATTCCATTGTGTATATATACATATATATATCTCAATGTGTGTGTATATATATATAAATATATGTATGTATATATCTATATCTACATCTATATATGTGTATATAGATATCTATGTGTGTGTGTGTGTGTGTGTGTGTGTGTGTGTGTGTGTGTGTGTGTGTGTGTGTGTGTGTTTGAGGGTTTCAATGTCCTTGCTACAGAACTCATTCTCTTGATCTAGTTGGTTTTTTTGTTTGTTTGTTTTGTTTTGTTTTCCAATGTCCTTTCAAAGTAGTGTTTTGGGTTTCTTCAGATAAAAACTCAGAGGGATAGCTGGTTCCTGCTTTGTCTTCTGTTACAGCCTTTGTTTAAAGTCTATTTTGTCTGGCATAAGCATTGCTACTCCAGCTTTTTTTTCCTGTTTGTTTCCATTTTCATGAAACATTTTTTTTTCATCCCTTTACTTTCAGTCCGTGGGTGTCTTTTGATCTGAATTGAGTCTTTTGTAGGTAGTGTATTTAAAGGTCTTGTTTTCTTATCCATTCGGCCACTCTATCTTTTGATTAGAGCATTTAATATTTTTACATTTAAAGTAATCGTTGGAGAGGATGTGAAGAAAAAGGAACCCTCATACACTTCTGGTGGAACTGTGAATTGGTACAGCCACTGTGGAAAACAGTATGGAGGTTCCTCAAAAAACTAAGAATATTTGCACACCAATGTTCATAGCAGCATTATTCACGGTGGCTAGGACGTGGAAGCAACCGAAGTGTCCTACAATAGATGATTGACTAAAGAAGCTGTGGTACATATTTACAATGGAATATTACTCAGCCATAAGAAGAGATGAAATATTGCCATTTGCGACAACATGGTTGGACCTCAAGATAATCATGCTAAGTGAAATAAGCTAGACAGAAAAGTTGAAAATTGTATGATATCACTTATATGTGGGATATAAACCTAAAAACAACAAATGAACAGGACAAAGAAACAGAGACTCATGGATATGGACTATAGACTAGTGGTTACCAGAAGGTAAGGGGTGGGGGGAGAGGAGAGAGATAGATGGGGTAAAGGAGGTCAAATATGTGGTGACAGAGAGAAATCTAACTATGGAAGATAAACACACAGTGTAAACACATATATGCCTTACTGTTAAAGTGTACAGCTGAAACTTATTGAATTTCATTAACCAATGTCACTATAAAAAATAACTTAATTAAAAATAAAGTAATCATTGCTAGATATGTAGTTATCGCCATTTTGTTATTCATATTTTTTATTTTGTTTCCTTCTTAAAAAAAGTCTCTAACATTTCCTGTAATACTGATTTGGTAATGATGAACTCCTTTAGTGTTTTGTTTGTTTGTTTGTTTTGTTTTGTTTAGGAAGCTCTTTATCTGTCCTTCAATTCTAAATGATAGCTTTGCTGGGTAATCTTGGTTGTAGGTCCTTGCTTTTCATCATTTTGAATATTTCTTGCTAATCTCTTTCAGCCTGCAAAGTTTTTGTTGAGAAATCATCTGACAGTCTTATGGGAGTTCCCTTTTAGGTAACTAACTTTTCTCTTGCTTTTAAGAGTCTCTCTTTGTCTTTAACATTTATCATTTTTATTATGAAACGACTTGATGTGGGTCTCTTTGGTTTCATCTTGTTTGGATCTCTGTGCTTCCTGGGTTTGTAAGTCTATTTCTTTCACCAGGTTAGGGAAATTTTCAGTCATTATTTCTTGAAATAGGTTTACAATTCCTTACTCTCTCTTCTCCTTCTGGTTCCCCTATGATGCAAATGTTGTTACACTTGATGTCCCAGAGGCTCCTTAAACTATCCTCATTTTTTGGATTTTTTTTCTTGTTGCTGTTCTGAATGGATGTTTTCTGCTACTTTATCTTCCAAATTGCTGATTTGATCTTCTGCTTCATCTAATCTACCATTGAGTCCCTCTAATAAATTCTTCATTTCTGACTGGTTCTTTTTTATGTTTTCTATCTCCACTTTTATGTTCTATTTCTTTGTCAAAGTTCTCACTGAGTTCATAAACTCTTCCTCTAATTTCATTGAGAATGCTTATGTGAAATGTTTTGAACTCTGCATCTGGTAGATTGCTTGTCTCTGTTTTGTTTAGTTCTTTTTCTGGAGCTTTGTTCTGTTCTTTCATTTGGGATGTGTTTTCTTGTATCCCCATTTTGGCTGCCTACTTGTGTTTGTTCCTATGTATTAGGTAAGGCTCCTATGTTTCCCAGTCTTAGTAGAGGGGCCTTATGTAGTAGGTGTGCTGTAGGTCCCAGTTGCACAGTCTTCCCTGATCACCTGACCCAGGTACTCCAGGTATGTCCCTTGTAAAGGTTGTGTGTGCCCTCATGTTGTAGTTGAGCCTTGGTTGCTAATTGTTTGTAAATGGGAGGGACTGACCCTTGGGCTGATTGGTTGTGATGGCTAGCCGTGACCAGTGGAGAAGCTGCTGTGCAAGGGCTGACCCTATAGAGCAGGATTCAGTTTAGCAGGCTCTGGTGCCTGCCTTGTCTGCCCTTTGAGTGTGTCATCCTCAGATGTGACCCTGGGTGGTGTTCCTAGTGTTCGGCTCAGTCTGAAGCTGGACACCAGATGTTCAGGCTGAGGCCTCCTTGGGGGTGGGGGGGTGCCATGCTGCAGGCCAAGTTCAGCTGCAGCCTGTGCCCTGCCCAGGGCCACATGGAATGAGCCACCAAGTAATCTGCAGATGGCTACCACCCACACTGGGCTTGGAAGTGCCTTGAGAGACCAAGCCACAAACCAAGGCCTGCTGCCACTAGTGCAGGGCTTGGGGCTGCTCAGCAAGGGGTACAGGGCACACCAAGGCCAAATGCTGCTTGTTTAGGTTTCGTGATCCTTTGAGAGATTTTAGGAAAGTCTGCAGCATGAGCCATGATAGGCTATTTGTATGAAAAATTCACTGAAAGTAGCTCGGTGGCCTGCGTGTTGGGCGGGGTGGGGTCTCAGGGAATCACCAGGCAGAGTAACCAGTGTTAGCTACTTTGATGGAGACTCAGATATGGCAGCCATCTGGGTCTGCGAGCCCAGTTGGGGAGGGCTCAAAAAAAGAATAACGGCCTTTGCCAGCACATCTGTCTGAGAGAAAGCTGCCCCTCCAGCCCTTGCCCTGAAGCCAACAACTTGGTTCCTCTCCATATGTCCATGGCAACTTTCAAGCTGTCTCCCCAGCGCTGGAGCTTGGAGTGAGTGAGTCTGTCACCAAGTAAGTTCGCGTGTGGGCCCTTTAAGAGGAAAGTCTGTGACTATCTCAGTTCTTCATCTCATTCAGCCACAATCTCTGCTGGTTTTCATAGGCAGAAGTTGTGGGGACTTCTTTTCCTGACACTGTAACCCTGGGTTGGGGAGCCTGGTGTGAGGCCAGGACCCCTCGCTCTTTTGGCGATGGGATCTCCACAACCAAGATTTTTCTCCCAATTCTCAACCACCACGTGTGGGTGTTGGACCGGCCCATTTCACATCTCTGTCCTTCCTATCAGTCTCCAGATGGCCTATTCTGTGTGTCCCTGGTTGTTGGACTTCTGTTCAGCTAGACTTTAGGTGACTCCCAATAATGGCTATTTTGTAGTTTAGTTGTAATTTTGATATGGTTGTGAGAGGAGGCAAGCTCAGCATTTACCTACTCCACCATCATGACTAAAAGCTGCTAATTTTCTGGGAAAAAAAGCTTTTAAAAATGAGAGATGATTTTCTTATGTTTCCATACATTTGCACCAACAGTCTGGACCACATTGATCTGTTTATGAGTGAAAATAAAGCAAGTGTATGAAGTTATTAAATGATCAGGATTGAGGTCTAGCAGTGGGAGATGTGGATCCAGGTGGGAAGGTTGTGCATATATGATGGTGATCTTTACAAGTGAGATTCTCGCAATGTCTTTCTGCAATGTAGCTAATGTCAACCCAAATCCCTGTGCTACTGCACATCATAACAGTCCTTGTTAGGCTAGATCAGGAGAGACTCTTATATTAGGTAGTAGAGTGGCATAATGCATTTCACAAGAACATAATATTTTACGATAATCTACCACTACATCAGGGAGCACATGAATGTCCTAGAGCACCCTCTAGGGGTGTCGCAGGATTTTTTCCAGGTCTACCTTGTTTCTTGAAGGATGAATCCTAGTCTTTTCTTTATTGTAGATCTTATTTTCCTAAGTGCTATGGGCAGTGTGTTTGGCCTTCACTTTCCTAGTTGTATACTTCTAGATTAGTTCAGTTTAATTTTTATATACAATTATATAGTGTTTTGTCATTTAAAAAAACACAATGGATTATATGTAAAACTATGTCAAAAAAAATAATCACTCTGGTTGTTGGAACACATGATTAGTGGTAGGGAGGCCAGGAAAGAGAGATCTGCAAGAACAAGCAGGAGGTAATGAAGGATGAACCAGAGAGGATAAAGTGGAAGTGGAGAGTGGGGCATGTGTGTGGAGAGTCTGGGGGTGGCCAGGAGAGGGAAAGCTGAGGATGAAACTTTTAGGTATCTGGTTCAGTCACTAGTGTATGTGGTAGGGATACAATTCAATCCCCTTCCCAATGATCATTTCTGATGCTCTTGTTCCTTTTGGGAAAAGCTGTCTTCTATCTGGTATCATATCCCTTTAGACCTTTGACATTTATTGTAGCATAGGTCTGTGGGTGATGACTGATAAAATAATCTCAGAATATATTTATTTTATTTTTAATTCTCGAATGACATTTTTACTGGATGTAGAATTCTGAGTTGACTGTTACTTTTTTCTTTTAGCATATATTGTCCTGCTCTCTTCTGGTTGCTAAATTTACTGAAGAGAAATTAGCTATTAATCAGATTGTTATTCCCTGTAGAAATGCATCAGTTTTTTTCTTGCTGTTTTCAAGATTTTCTCACAGCATCTGTGAGTTACAACATCTTGTCTATAATGTGCTTCAGTGTGGGCTTCTTGGTGTTTATTCTACTTGGTGTTTGATTAACAATTATATCTGCAAATTTTTATTTTTTATTAAATTTAAGAAAATCTTAACTTTTTTTTTTCTGCCTCATTCTTTCTCTCTCCTACTTCTGTCATTTCAATTACATATGTGCTTCACTTTTTGGTAACTAACAGGTTCATAAGTTCATTCATTTAAAAAGATCAGGATTGAGGTCTTCATTTTTCACCTTGGATAATTTCTACTGATCTATTTTCAAATTCATGTCTTTTTCCCTCTCATATTTGTACAGTTTTTAGATTCATCCAGGGAATTTTTTTCATTTCAGAAATTGAATTTTTAATTCTATAAATCCATTTGGTTCTTTCCTGATCGTTTCTATTTTTTCTTTGTTGAAACTTCCCATTTCTTGGCTGAAAATTTTCCTTAAAAACACATTATGTTTTGCTTCATTATGGTTAGTTATAATAATTGCTTCAAACTCTTTGTCTATTAGTTCTAATGTCTCGTTTTCTCATGGTTGGTTTCAGTTGATTTTATTTTCTCTTGATAATGTGTTTCATTAAAAAAATTCTTCACATGCTGTGCAATTTTGGATTGTATTCTGTGCATCATGGGTGTAAATTATGGAAAGTTTGCATTCTGTTATATTTCTCTAGTATTTTTCCTTTATTTTACCAGTAATTTTCCTGGCTGTACTTGAGCTGCAAACTCTGTTTCTTGTGTAGCAGCTCTAGTCTCATGTCTTCTCCTTCTCCTTCCCCTTCCCCTCCCCCGCCCCCTGCTCCTTCTCTCTCTCTAATGTCCATCAAGAGATGAATGGAGAAGTAAATTTACTCCTTTGTATTAAAATGAATTATTGATATATGTTCCAATATGTATGAATTTGAAACTAATTATACTGAGTTAAAGAAACCATACTAAAAAGGAGTATATACTATACGATTTTATTTATGTAACATTTTACAAAGCAAACTAATCTATAATGTCAAGACGAAAATCAGTTTTTGACTGGATGAGAGGTGGAGAGAGTCAGGAGATTGGAATTACAAAGGGTCAGGGGGAAATGTTTTAGGGTGACGGTATATTCATTATCTTGATTGTGGTGATGGTTTCACAGATATATACATGTCATACTTATAATTTTGTACACTTTAAATAAGTGCAGTTTATTGTTTACCAATTGTACTTTTGAAAACTCTTTTTTTTTTTAAAAAAAAAAAAAACAGACTACCACCATTACTAGCAGCAACAATAAACAGAGCTTAGTGCATTAAAATTTTTCTGAGAGGCATCTTTAGTGTCTGTTTTCTAAAGGACTTACATTATTGTACAATCACATTAGCTTTGTCCTTTATTTTGCTTTCATTTATTAATTTCCCCCTAACCAGTTCTTGTAGAGTATTTTTGTTGTTAATTTTTAGTTGCTTTGTTTATTTGACATCAGATAGGTATTTCTTATCTTCAAGTAAAATGTCTCCAATATAGACATATGTCTAATATAACTTGTGGTCCATACATGGTGCCCAATAAATATTCTATTATCTATAACACTTTTAGTGCTATGATAGATAAGAGTTTATTAAAAGAACAACATTCTTAAGTGGTAGGCCAATATTTCAAAAAGGGTTTGGCTCTTTGGACTATTTTTCCCCCTTCTTTTTAGAACTCGTGTTATTTTTTGCTGAAATATTTTAAGTTAAATTACAAACACCATGATATTCATTCCTACATATCTCAGTAAACATTTTTGAAAAATAAGAGTATTTGCCAACATAGCCAACATAATATAATCACATAATATAATCACATTCAGCAAAATTAATAACATTTATTTGATAGCATTTACAGCTCATTCCATTTACAAATATATCCAATTGTTCCCCCAATTTTCTTTTTTACACCACTGGTTTGTTCAAATTAAGATTCCCTCCAGGACCAGTCAATTTAGACCTTTCTTGTAACATAGCTTTTGCTTGATGTGGGTATGCTAGGGGTGTGTTTGAGACAACTTACCTCTCCATTGAAGTGATTTTTAATTTCAGAAGATATAATTGTGTATACAAATTTGTTGACAGTTGCCTGCAAGGGTAAAAAATATATAGAATAGTCTCTAGATCTTTTGAATTTTTTAAAGTTTTCTCCAACATTAGAGAACTCTTTTGTTAATATTTTTAAAGTCTCTTGATGTCCATGGACACCTGGCAGCACAACTACAGGAACGTGATGTTCATCACTTCCAGGGAGCTCTTTGACGTTTTGGAATGTCTGGACAGCTAGAAAGAGAATTTGCTTTGACCACTAGGTGGTACTTGAAATCCAGAATACCTGAATTTGACACTTGAATGAAAAGCACTGAAAACTGGGGCTAGCTATTTAAGTGATTTAGATGGAAGAAAGAGGAAAGACGCATGATCACAATGGGTTTTGCAAGGATTGCAGGAATGTTGAATGAAGTATTTCAACTGCGAAAAATATTTCTAATATCTTCTGTTGCCTCTTGGTTTGACGGGAAGAGGATGGATTAAGAACACAATTTTGGCTAACCCGAAAGGTCATCCGTACTTTTTGAGGTATATCAATTTTATTGCTCCAAAATTTTATAATTATCTTACAATTATTTTACAATTATTGTTTTATACCTCAAGTAAGCATCAGTAACTCTAGATGAGGTAGATATTATGTTGAGCTTTTACCTACATACATAATTTTCTATTAATACATAGATGGGTTTTCAAAATAACATTTTGACACCAAAATTATTTTGGTAGGAAAAATTCCTTCATTTTTCTGAACATATGAAGGTATATGTGGAGTCCTTCTGTGAACACATGTTTTTTTCATTCAGTAGCTGGGTGTAAGTTGGCCTAGAAATATCTCTGATCTCTCTGGGATGTCCTATCAAAAGATAAAATATATCTCTGGTTTTGATTTTAAAACCTTGGAAAATTCTCAGAGAAAAAAACCCTGCATCTGAGTTATCACCAGGTTTACTTTCTGGACTAGAAGATACCAATTGTCCTGTGTGAACAAAGTATTAGTTCAGATTTGGCAGCTTGTTGGCAAAGTATGCATATCCCTTCTGACAGTACATGCTTATTGTGATGACTTGGCTCAATCTCCACTTTTATGTTTCCTATCGCTTTGTTGAAGTTCTCACTGAGATCACTGAGCATCCTTAAAACTAGTGTTTTGAACTCTACGTCTGGTAGATTGCATGTCTCCATTTTATTTAGTTCTTTTTCTGGGGTTTACCTCTGTTCTTCAATTTGGGACATGTTTCTTTGTCTCCTTATTTTGGCTGCCTCCCTGTGTTTGTTTATATGAATTAGGTAGATCTGCTATGTCTCCTGTTCTTGGTAGAGTGACCTTATGTAGTAAGTGTCATGTGGGGCCCAGTGGCTCAGTCTCCCTGGGCACCTGAGCTGGGTGCTCCCGGTATGTCCTTTGTGTAGATTGTGTGTGCCCTCCTGTTGTAGTTGAGTCTTGATTGCTATTGGCATGTTAATGGAAGAGATTGACCCTTAAGGCTGATTCATTGTGACTGGCTGTGACTACAGTGGAGTAACTATTGGACAGGAGCTGACCCTATGGATCACGGTTCACATTAGTAGGGCTCTGGTGCCTGCCAAGTCTGTCCTTTGGGTGTCATTTGTGGACGTGGTTGGGTGGTAGTCTGGTGTGGTCTGGAGCTGGCCACTGGATATACTAGTTCTGAGGCCTCTTGGGAGGAGCTCTGGTGCAGGCTGAGGTCAGTCACTGCCTGTGCCCTCTCCAGGGCCACTTAGTAAGAGCTACACAGTGATTTGTAGATGGTTGCCACTTGTGCTGGGCTTGGGGCTGCTTAGCAAAAGGTACGGGGTATGCTGAGGCCAGATGCTGCTTATTTGGGGTTTGTGAAACTTTGAGAGATTTTAGGAAAGTCTACAGTATGAGCTCAGACAGGCTGTTTGTATGAAAAAGCCACTGGAAGTGGCTTGGGTGGGCCCACAAGCTGGTTGGGTTGGGGTCTTAGGAAATCATCAGGATAGGGAGAACATTGTTAGCTAGGTTGATGAAGAATTAGATATGACACCCACCTGTGTGTGCAGGCTGGGTGAGGAGAGGGCTCAAAAAAGGAGGAATGGCATCTTCCAGCACTTCTGTCTGGGAGAAAGCTGCTTCTCTAGCTCTTGCCCTGAAGCCAGATAATTCAGTTTCTCCTCATATGACCCTGGCACCTTTTGAGCTGCTGCTCCAGCATTGGAGCTTACAGCAAGTGAATCTGTCAGTGACTAAGTCTGTATGTCAGTTTTTTAAGTGGAATGCCTAGGACTCCAGCCCCAGTACTCCACCTCTCACTTAGCCACCATCTCCACTGTTTTTCACAGCTATGGGCACTTCTCTTCGCAGAATTGGAACCCTGGGCTGGGGAGCCTGATGGGGAGCTGGGATCATTCACTCTTTAGCAGGGACTTCTGATTTTTAACTAGATATCCCTCCCGATTTTTAACTGCTACACGTGGATATGCAACTAGCCTGTTCCTCATGTCTGTCTCTTCTACCAGTCTCGACGTGGCTTCTTCTGTACATCCCTAGTTATAGAACTTCTGTGCAACTAGACTTCAGGCAATTCTCAATGATGGTTGCTCTGTAGTTTAGTTGTAATTCTGATGTGATTGTGGGAGGACGCGAGAGGACAGCGTTTACCTACTCTGCCATTTTGATAGCAAGACCTTTACTTATAGGTTCATGCTGGCCTGTGTTGATCCTAGCTCATTCTTTACTAGTTGTGTGACATTGGGCATATTACCAGTTTCCTAAATTGTGGTTTTCCAATTTGAAAAAGAGTGGTATTAATTTCTATTTCATAGTGCGTTTAGGTAATATAGAGGACTTAAATAATATAAATATATAGAATGAATTTGTCATCTAATAGGCACATATTAACAGTTCACAGAGCTGAGACCAGTGGCCTAGTGCAAATCTAGTGGGGCCATCAGTCAATTCTCATCCCTCTCTTGACATATCAGCAGCATTTGATACACTCTCTTCTCCTTGATAAACTTAATTCACTCTGGTTACTGAGAAACACAATAAGTCATACACAACACTTATTCCTAACACTAACCCTATGTTGTGATGTGAGTTTAACCATTAACATATATTTATACAGCCTTCACAAATTCCATTTTCTTCCAGGTAGTATCACAGAAATTTGGATGGGCCCTAGTTACTATAAATTCAAGGTTCTAGTGTCCAGAAATTATGAAATGAAGTAAATTGTATTCTTCAGGATATGCTTAAATTAACTTTATTACTGTCTTGAGGTATTTTATTTTATTTTTTATTTTATTATTATTTTTAAATGCCTACAGCACCTGGTATTTTAGGTAGTCTCCCATCCAAGTACTAACCAGGCCTGACTCTGCTTAGCTTCCGAGATCAGACGAGATTGGACACGTTCATGGCCATAGACTTGAGGCATTTTATTTAGCAATAATTTGTTCAGTACTTGGCAATAATTCATCTGACAATTATGTACTAAGAATATAGCATGAGTTTTGTGTGTTAAGAACTCTATATTGAACAAAACCAGTGGCCTGCTCACAGATTATTCAAATAAACAAATAATTGGAACATAACATGATGTGACCACCAAGAAAAATATGTACAAGGAACAGTGGTAGCACAAAAAAGGGACTTTGCAGCTCTATTTAGTTGAGTCAGGGAATCTTTCACAGATGTGGAGAAAATTGAACTTGGTTTTAAAGGAAAATTAGGAGCTCAACAGGGCCAATTAGATGGATGGGATAGGCGAGCAAAATATAATTTGTTAAGAGAGATTTAAATGTCCAAAGAAGCAGGTTATGGAAGTAGCAGGTTGGTAGGGGCACCCACACTAATTTGGCAGAAACATTTAGTGGCTCCAGAAAATGCCGTGGGAGAGGAGGGCAGGGACCAGTTCATGAGTCGAATACTGTTTTAAAGAGATGTGATTTTCTGAAAGACTTCAGCTGTAGAATTGAGTTGTACTGAATGAGAAACTCTGAAATAATATTAATTTATCTAGCCGAACCTAAAAGTAATCTTACTCCTAGATGATTTTCTGGAAGTTTTATACATTAAAAAATATTATTGGATGGTTTATATGTCTACCTAGATTAGTTAACAATTTAATTAATCTTCTAAACCAGGTTACTTTTTTGAGTGAAAGGTGGCACTAGCTGATGGGACATTGGAAAAATAAGAATGAACTAGAATGTCCCACACAGACCAGACATATGACCAACAAACTTGACCCTCATGGGCTGATGGCCCGGGTGGAGAAATTATTGTTTCTCTGGAAGCTCATATCCTGAGGAAGGAGGAGTGGGTGTGATATGATGGAACATTCTGTGATTATGAACTCCATATTTGGGAATGTAGGTGGAGGTAGACTTGGATTTTCTGTTTATTCATGTGGATTAAAGTGAGAGCTCGGAATGCTGATAGCATCAAAACTCTGGCTCATCTTGAAGGATTCTGTGTGACACAGATTACGGGACAAAGAAATCCTGCTGCCTATTTTCTTGAGAAGTCTGTAAACATGAAGCTGTTTCTGGTTCTCATTATTCTGCTGTTTGAGGTACCAACAGGTAACTTGTCCAAATGTACCATGAAATCCTAGGAGATGTTACTGTCCATAGGGATGGGGTCAGAGTATTCAAGATTGTTGGTATCTTGCCAATATCATAGAAAGTATCCTGGGTGCCTGACTTAAGTCTGTGTCTTAGAAGAGAGCATCTAGGGATGTAAAAATAGATCAGGGCCATACGCTCGGAAGTCCTGTCCAAAGGTAAATATGAGCCCATTATCTAAAATTATCTTTATAATGTACAACAAAATTTTCACCCAGGAACCTGGCCATCTCTTTTTCCATTCATTCATGTTTGGTCTATACTACAGCAGTAAGGAGAACAGGACAAGCTTTGGAGTCACATAGATGTGAAGTCAAAATATGTCTTCATCAGAGACTAGTTGTCTGAATGAGCTAATACTCCCTTTGAATCTCAGTTTCCTCATCTGTTAAGTGAGTATAATGGCTAAATTTTATAATAATTGTATTTCATGTGAGGATTACATGAGTTTACAAATGTGAAGCACCAAGTTCATGGTAGGAGCTCTGTCAGTGAGAGTTCCCTTCTCCCTTGCCACTGTAGGAAGGCATATGGTCTTTTTGGAGCTCTAAAAATACCTTTCTAACCTTCAAAGATGCTCCCTGGTTCTGGAATTTAAGATAGGGAGTACTTTGTGTTCGTTCTCCATCTTTATTCCATGAGCTTGTATACAGGGGCAAATAAAGAACTGAAAACAGAAGATTTAGGACCTCAATGCAATACTCCATATAGATGACAATTTGGATCTCTAGGAAAAAAAGGTATACATGGAATTGAGTTTGATCCCTGGGCAACACATTATTCTGAGACCAAAAAGAGGATGGAGAGAGGAGTGAGGGGTGGGGGAGAGAGT
The DNA here is from genome assembly GCF_000325575.1 of Pteropus alecto. Taxonomy (NCBI): domain Eukaryota; kingdom Metazoa; phylum Chordata; class Mammalia; order Chiroptera; family Pteropodidae; genus Pteropus; species Pteropus alecto. The sequence continues at coordinate 18,477,310 of NW_006442491.1, forward strand.
GCAAGTGAGCAAGTGAGGTGGGGAGCAGGTTATGGAGAAGTTATAAAGGTTGAATAAGGGAAGAAGTTCTCAACAGCATTTACTGCTGAGACCCATGAAGTCTTGGTAGAGGGAGATTGCTGCTTCCCGTGTCAGTGTGAAACCCACTGACTGTTATACTCTTAAAAGTTAATTTGGTTTTTAATAGTGCCATGGTGACAAGTTGGTACTCTCTGAGGACACTGGACTGAGTAGGACTGAGGGAGTGCTGACTTCGGAGCATAGAAGATAGAGTCAGATTTGCCAGGATCCTAGGGGTTGAATATAGCTTCATTCAAGAACCATAAATTGTGCTCTTTCTTCACTTTTGTCATATAAGTTCTAATGTTCTCAGATCCAGTTGTGCATTGGCTAGGAGCTGGAGTTTTGAATGTCCTTAATTTAGTATATTTTTCAAGGGGGAGGCTCTGAGCTTTCCCATATTAGCATAAAGTTTACTCTGGGACCACAGGAGGCCATAAGCATGTGGAGAATCACTCACCTTTTCCAGTCTGCTTCAGGAACTAATCTGGGTTCAATGTTGTTTCTTGTGCACAGATGCCGTGCGACCCAAAAAATGCTTTAACAATATAGCAGGCTACTGCAGGAAGAAATGTGAAATGGGGGAAATATCTGAAATATCATGTCTAAATGGGAAATTATGTTGTGTTAATGAAGGCAGAAACAAAAAACAGGAGGAAGCCAAAGATGTACTTCAGTTTCCATTGCTGTCCGATCAGAAGCTGGACTATGTCATTTTACCCACCATCACAGTTTTCACAATCCAACCGTAAATCAAGTGCTTGCTCCACTGGTCTCTACTCTTCCTAAATCAAAAGTGCCACCTAATACAACAGGCTGGGGCAAGAGATTTATCTACTTCTTTCTGTGACCTTAATTCTCTACGTAATAAAGTCCTATGCTTCTCTGAATTTATTTATTAATGTATTCACTCACTTTTTTGAACACTTCAAACATAAATGAATAGTTAGTCATGTTCTGGGCATTATACTAGTAAGATGGGTGATATAGGGATGAAGTGAACATGTTGGTGGAGGTAGAAGTTAGCCCCTCCCTTTTTATAGCATTTCAGGTATTACTCCTACTTTTAATGAAGTTTCTTATATCTAAGCAGATCTGAATGTCCCAACTTTGTGTGTGTAGGGACAAGTACAGAAGGTTATTCTGACAAGCAAGATTTCATTAGAGAAAGGCAAGATATTTGAACCTTTTTATACCGTTTATTGGGGCAGGTCTAATGGACAATAATGTCAGCTGGTGATAATTCCAATACTTCATTTGAAGCTCATTTAATATGCATGCTTCATTTCCTTTTTTAGTAGCATTTTGAACAACCAGTTGACACTTTTTTTAAGGTGAATATTACTCTTAGGATCTTTGAAATCATTATATACTCTGTTTGTTTCAATAGTGTAAAATTTATAAACTTTCTGCTGTAAGATGAATAAGGTCAGAGGATCTAGGGTAAAATATAATGACTATAGTTAAAACACTCTATTTTATAATTGAAATTTGCTAGGAGAGTAGTACTTAAATGATCTCACCACCCCTCACCCCCACCCCACTAATAAAAAAGAGAGAGAAAGATAAATATATGAGGTGATGACTGTTAATTAACTAGATGGAGGAGTCATGTATATCAAATCACCACAATATACACTTTAAATATCTTAATTTTGTAAAGTTGAAATTTTAAAAAAATAGTATGAAATTTAAAACATTATAAATAAGGAGGCCATATTTAAGAAGCTTCTTATGAGGTAAATACAGTTTCAGTAGGTCATGGTGGTTGGAAACGCTCTCCAGATGAATAGAACATACCATTTTGTGGTGACATCCATTGATATTGATTGGTTCAAGTACAGGTCATAAATAATTTTAGTGAAGCTGATATTTTTACTCATCTGGGATAAAAAAATAAATGGGCCTATTCCTCCATGAGCAGCTCACCATCTTGTTTCACAGGGAGGACAGGGAGACAAATATTTAGCTGGGTAAGTTAATGTTTTAAGTGTGCCTTCTGAGAATTTTGGAGAAGTGTATGGGAAACAAGGTTATAGAATTTTTGATATTTTTGTTGATGATTTCAGCACCTTAGAAACTAGTGGATAACTATTTCAATTTAATTCTCAGAGTGTTTTTTAAAAGGCTCATATAGGAAGCCCTTTCTTTATTGCAACACTTCATAGGTTCCTGTCTTTTTCAGTCTTCCATCACTGTGGATCATAACGGGCATTTTTAGGGAGGATGCATTTTGTCACTAGGATGTAAAGATGGGTCTTACCCATTGTCTTTAATCTACATGGGTCCTCTATTCTACATGAATCCGCAGATAAATTAGATACAAGAATCCATTTGGTTTAGTTAGTATCAGAACAACCAGTGAAGTATTTCCTGTGTTGGGAGAGAGGGTTATAATGAACTGAACAGAAAATGAAGCCTTGAATTCTACTTTGGGTGGATCTAATTTTTGCTTTGACTTTTCCCCTACTATCCTTCTTATATCCCTCCATACTTATAGGAGAAGTGGATATGGTCAGTAATTGTTAGATGCATGTTTATTTGTCCACTTTATTTTTATATACAAAATTAAATTGAAATCCTATATTTTTATTATGCACACTTTTGGTATAGGCAGTATTATTGGTACCTTATTATTCTTGGATCTATTTTTAGAGCATTCTCCAAAATCTTATTCATAGGACATTTTTCAATTGCCAGAATGTTCCAGTCAGTTTTCCACTACATAGCAGCAATTAGGGCCACCCATCTCTCTGGGGGTCTTGGACAATGCTCATAAAAGGTGCAGGAGATATTAATTATTTCCTATTCACACTCATCCCTTCTTGGAAAATTTGCTCATAGATCTTCTCAGGGAACTTAATTCTATGGGCTCTGGCAAGAGAGTGGAGGACCAGATAACCCTGCTATCTTGGCTACAAGTAATTTGACCAGGGTGGGTAACAGATGTGTATATAGAGGCTGAACCTACTTTTATAGATATCCAAGTTGGGTCCTGGTACACTACTGAATTAGAAAAAATGAAGGGAGGGAGGCAGGGAAGGAGGAGGGGAGGGAGAAAGAGACAGAGTGAGAGAGAGAGAGAGAGAGAGAGAGAGAGAGAGAGAGAGAGAGAGAGAGAGAGAGAGAGAGAGAGATTGATTTCCAGTTCCTTTTGATTCTATTGGTTCTAGTCCCTACGGCTTCATGTGATTGTTATCATTTCTTATAATAGGTCCTCCTTTTCTGAAGTGAGTTTTAGTGGGCTTATGTTTCCCATGACCTCATATCTAAGACATGATAAATTGTGTATTGGACAATTTTTCAGCACAGAGGTCCAAATAGAGGATTTGCTCCTTAGTAATACTTAATTAGTAAAGACTAGGATTATGACAGTGACAACAATTAAGATCCACTTCAACCATTGGTTTTAGAGATAACCAAGTATTTAAGACAAGCCATGATCAGCTGATGCCCGGCTAGCTCAGTTGGTAGAGCATGAGACTCTTAAGACAAGCCATGATCAAGCAACTTCATGATGATATTTTATGTTCATACGTTCTAATTTAGCCTCAATTAATCAGTGGTTCTTGGGAATATATAGATATTCATTTCCAGTGTGGTACTTATCAAGCTTTCAAAAAATAGCCAATTAATGCTATTAGAAAATATGGATAAACTAGTAGAAAATAATTATAAGAAATAATAATTCAGATATTACCATTAAATAACTCCTATTCAAATAGTTCATGTCAGATAAATATCAAAAACCCAGATGCCATTAAATGATATTTCCTGAGTCTGAGAATCAGGTTGGTTACATAAGACTTAGGCACATCTGAAATCTCTATCTTATGTAAAAACGGAAGTATGCAAATGACAGAATAACAATCTTTTAGGATTTCTTTTTTTATTATTTGTTTTTTATTTTTTGAGGGTAGCAACCCTTGGTTGACTTCAAAAATTGCAAGGACTTTGTCAGCTTACTATCCCTTATTTTTTTTTTTTATTTTTTATGCCTACAGCACCTGGTCTTCCTAGGTAGTCTCTCATCCAAGTACTAACCAGGCCCAATCCTGCTTAGCTTCCGAGATCAGATGGGATCGGGCTTGTTCAGGGCGGCGTGGCCATAGACTCTTTTAGGATTTCTTGTTATGTTTCAACCTGGTAAGATTTGGAAGGCAATTATATATAACTTCTACTACAAATTAAAATGAATTATGGTTCTTAGATAAAGTAAAACATAGTTAACCAATTTGAAGTAGTAAAATAAAAATTTAGCGACGTACAGTATTTGTTAAGAACAGTGACATGGTAAGCATTACCATGCTGGGGAGAAAAAAAAGCTTATTTCAAGTAACACATCTGATGACTTGCACAAACACACAGCACACTCCCCAGAGTTTGCATGGAGTCTACCTTTATTTAAAAAAATTAAGAATACAGTGAACAACTGAACATTAACAAAATTAAAAACTTTTATGCTTCAATGGACACCATACAGAGATAATCCACAGAATGGTAGAAAATTTTGGCAAATCATATGTCTGATAGAGACTTTATCTAGAATACATAAAGAACTATTGGAACTCAATAATAAAATAACAACCCAATTTAAAAAGGAACAAAAGATGACTCTCCTTTAAGTGTGTTAGGCCAGCAAGTGGCGAAGGGAGACTGAGATGTTGTTATCACTAGTAGTGATCGTGTGATGTAGCTTGGTGGGATCAGGACCTTAAAGATAGCCAGAAAGGGTGAAAATGGTGATAATAAAAAACAGCTGCCCTGGAGGCCAAAATTTATCATCAAATTGAGTGTTATTTTGGTGACTTCAATTTGCCCCAGAAAAAATTTTTAAAGAAACAGATCAAATAGGATGAAGGCTGGGTAACTTTGGAGATAATGATGAAATTTAGCAGGTTAAACCTTTGATGTAATAGTAGAAGCATTGAGCAGATCAAAGGCAGAACTCATAGAAATAAGTGAAGCTAAAACTAGAATCAGATTTCCAAGCAAACCCCTCTCCAAAGTGACTGATGAGTATAAAAATAATGTAAAAAACATCTAATTTAAAAGTTTCCCAACTGATGCAACCTTTGTTGACATAAAAGAATGGTTAGAAGATAAAGGTCAGGTACTGAATATTCAGATGAGAAGAACATTGCACAAAGCATTTAAGGGGTCGACATTTGCTGCGTTTCACAGCATTGAATCTGCTAAGAAGTTTGTTGAGATTCCTGGCCAGAAGGACAAAGATAGGGACCTTGCTTTTCAAGTAAGATTCCTTTGGGAAAAAAAGTCTAAATTAAATGGAAGCTAAATTTCCAGATAAATAAGAGCAAAACAAAACAAAACAATACAAAACAAAACAAAAGTTAGCAGAAAGTGCTGAAATAAAATCTGTTTTCTACAAGGTCTCATACAGAATCACTTTTATAGTATTGCTTGACCAGCATTCATTCGTTAACACAGTTGGCTTGTTCTGATCTCCACGTTCAGATGTGTTGTGAGGAGATACTGCACTACGACTAACAGCGCTTGCTTTTTAGAAAAAAAGGAGACAATTATCTTAAGTAATGGTTCAAGAAAAAAAAAAACTGTATTTCCCTGGGCATTGTTTCTGTTTCAGAGAGCCACCTCACCCTCGATCAAACCATATTTCCAGGCATAGTGAAGACACAGTCTCCTTTCCCTCTGAAATTGGGCAAGAAAGAGTGATGGGGCATGAAGTGATAGGAAATCAGTGGATTCTGGGAAGAGTGAGTAGATGACCTAGAATTACTGTATTGAAGGAAGTAGAATCAGCACCATTTATAGTCACTTAAATAAAGGAAGATTTATTTATAATTCCAGCAGAGTTACTGTATACTTCAAATGTCGGATCCTGCTGCCTTCTTGGTGTATTGGCGGAATCTCACTGAGCGTTCACTTATCAACTCTATGTATCATATCTGTTTAGACTATATCATTGTTTCAATCCATGGCTTCCAGAATTCATTCAAGATATTTAAATTAGCAGTTGGTTGGCGTTGTGATAATGAGATAAGACAAAGATATATACATATTCCCTTCCGGTGAATATGTATACTACATATACACTATCCTTCAGTGAATGACATCATAATCATCCAGTTTCTCATGTCACTGTGGGCTGAAACCTGGAAGTTATCCTCACTCCCACCACATTCAGTGAATAATCAATTATTAGAAATTAGAGCTGCCAAATAGCTCTTGAATCTACCCACTCTGTTCCCTCTTCACTACTTCGACTATGATCCAAACCACCTCTCACCTGGCCCATTGTAATAACCTTTGATCTCTCTCTCCATATCTACTTCCAGTTTTAATATGCACTCAATACAGAGTGATTAAAAAGTACAGACCTGACCACATCATTCTCTGCTTAAAATATTTGATGGCTACCTATTCCTCTTCAGTTAAAGATCGAAATCTTTAACATGGTCTCTTAGCCCTAACAAGTCTAATTGGTCTCTGCTTACCTCTTCAACATCATTCTTTCTCCTGTTCTCTACCCATGAACCCTGTTTCTTCCAACATGCCATATTTCTCCTACCTCAGGGCCTTAGCATAAGCTGTTTTCTATGCATTAAATTCTCTTTCTATATTCTTTCCCCACAAATTTCTTTTTGAAATAACAACCTCTACTCATTATTTAGCTTTCTCAACTTTCATTTACTTAGTCAGTCCAAATATGTGTTAATTTCTCCTTTAGCTAGTAGGGAGCAGGAGTTTGGGTAGTCAGTTACTAGTAGACTTTATGAAGCAAAGAAAACTTTAATAACAGTTGACATTGCACTGTTGGAAGGTATGATGAGTGGGCCCTCACAAAATACAGATAGTTTATTAAAATTTCTCATAACTAGTTTTGTGAATTATTATATGATTTCTTTCCAACTGAGCCAAATTAAATTCCCCTTTCTTGCTGAGCAGTATTTCCTAATGACTTCTATCCTGGTCAGATTCAACACATTTTTGTTCACTTTTTCTCTTTTTCAAAGTTCCAGTCTTATACCAGTTCAAAGATCTTATCTTCCCACTTCCCTTGTGCAGATTAGAACTGTGACTCTAGAACTGTGTATTGAAATGGAGGAAGGGACATCTCTGATTCTAAGACATCTTTCCCTCTAAGACTGCTTCACATGACTGGTTGTTTTTAACTCATCCTTGTGCACGAGATCACGCACATTCTGGAGAACTTGCACATATTCACTGACACACACACACCTACCTCAGCCCCCTGCCTTGACTGCAACCCAAGAGTCTTCTGAGATCGCCTTTGTCATTACTCACTGTTTTCTGAGGCTTGATTCCCAACATCCACTCTGGACTCAGAACCTAATGTGATTGCCTTACCTGGGGGGGTGGGAGCGAATGAGAAGTGTGTACACTGCCCACAAGATGTGCATCCCAGCATCCAGGTTGTGTTTGAGTGTAGCTAGTACTGTTGTCTGCCAGGCTCTGGAAAGCTCTTTCAGTCAGAAGAGCCATGTTCACACAACATCTGCATGGCTCTCAGTGAGTAACATATGCTCTAATTACTGCATCAGCACACTAGGTAGTGGTGTGCTAGTGGGGCTGTACTGGCTAGATGGAGCCGATTGTGAGCGTTACTTCCCAACTCCACATTCAGTGACTTCACATTGTAGCTTGAGATCAGCTGTGTGGGAGAATTTATACCAGGAACATAGCAAATCCTTTAAATCAGGAAATCAGTTCCCCTCTCCACCCTGAGAGCTAGTTTATCATCATGGCTGTTCAGACTGCAATCATGTCCTCATGTTTTGTTTTGTTTTTAAACTTGATGAAAGGTGACTTTTTTTCTGGTTCACTTTATTGGGAACTGGTGGACAGAGTGGTTAGCCTTTGAGTAGATAATAAGGACATAAATTGTCTGAAGCAATTTTAAGAACACTAATAAAACCAGCTAAGAGTCTGCTTTTTTATTATTGTTGTGTGCTGGCAATTCTAAACCATGTCTGATAAAATACACCTCCCCAAAAAACTTTTGCTCATTTAAGTTCTAAACAATTGCTGTAGTAACTGTTGAGTTTTGATAATATATATATAATATATATATATTTTAATAGAGTTTATTTTTTTAGAGTAATTTTAGATTCACAACAAAATTGAGTGGGAGGTACAGAGATTTCCTGTATTCCCCCTTCCCCACACATACACAGCCTCCCCCATTATCAACATCTGGCATTTGTAAACCTATACCAAAACATCATCACTCAATGTCCACAGTTTGCATTAGGGTTCATTCTTGGTGTTGCACATTCTATGGGCTGTGACAAAAATAGAATGACACATATCTACATTTTAGTATCTACAATATGGAATAGTTTCACAGCCCTAAAAATCCTCCATGTTCTACCCGTTCTTTCCTTTTTGATCTTTTTATCGTCCCCCTAGTTTTGTCTTTTCCAGAATGTCTTATAGTTGGAATCATACAGAATGTAGCCTTTTCAGGTTGGCTTCTTTCAAGTAGTAATATGCATTTAAGATTCCTTCATGTCTTTTCATGACTTAATATTTCATTTCTTTTTAGTGTTGAATAATATTTCATTGTTGGAGGTACCACAGTTTATTTATCCATTCACTTACTGAAGGACATCTTGGTTTCTTCCAAGTTTTGGTAATAATGAATAAAACTGCTATAAACACCTGGGTGCAAATTTTTGTGTAGACAGTTTTCAGCTCATCCAGGTAAATACTAAGGACTGCAATTGCTGAATTGTATGGTAAGGGTGTGTTTAGTTTTATGAGGAATTGTCAAACTATCCTCCAAACTGGCTCTACCACTTTGCATCTCCCCCAGTAATAAATGAGAGTTTTGCTCCACATCCTTGCCAGCATTTGGTGGTGTCAGTATTTTGGATTTTGGCCCTTCTAATACTGCAATTCAGACTAACTTCTAGGTCCTTCACATTTTCTCCAAACCCCAAAGGACCCCAATCACCAAAAAGAATACATTACTGGTGGTAACACATAAAACAACAATAACAAAGAAACTACTCTGTCTTGGAGTTACACATTTATGTCTGCCTCCACCTTATATAGTGACTCCATAATAGTGGAATCCTATTCATCTCTTTCTTCCTAGCTCACCGCTTTTACATAGGAACTAAAGAAATTAGACTTCCCCATAGTTCAACTTTGGATGTGTTATTCTTAAACCAAAAAAAGTGCATGTATATTCTCCTAAAATATCCAGTCTTTTCCAATTTCCTTCCATTTGTTGATTTCATTCCATTCACTCAAATCACCTTCTCTACTAACAGTCACCTGTTGAAATTCGACACATTTCACAAGGCACCACTTTAAACTCACTCATGCATTTCCCCTGAATACTTCGCTTCACCTTTCCCTCTCCTGAATTACATATCTACTTTCCTGAGTTTCTTGTTCCAGTCTTCCACATTATAGATTTTTTTTTTATTATTGCATTGGTTATAACTACTTTTCAAGGGGAGGTTCTGAGTTGTTCTTATCAATTCATCACTTGGTATATTGAACGCTCAATCTCTGGTTAAAGAACAAATCAGTCAGAAAACTGGCAATGAGCTTTATTAGAATCTGCTTTAGGGTCTTCTGGGGATTAAGGAATCAGAAGAGAAAAGGTGTGGATCTCTTCACTTTAGTGTTTTGAAACATTAAGAAACAAATGAATGAAAAATTATACTTGATTTATGTAGAATTTGTCTTGGGGGTTAATTACTTTCTGTATTTGTATCATAATCTTGAGGAAAAGTCAACGCATATGTCATTGGCTTTGGACGAGGTGGCTTTGTAATTTTTTTACGTGCTTCCAGTTCCACGATATTGAGGCAACAATATCTCCCATTTTCACATAGTACTTGACGTATTTCACTTATTTTGCATATTTTCCTGCAGTGTCCTTGTATATATTCACCCCAGCATTTCTTAAGTTGTTCAGTTACTGTGCACATAAAGAACAATAGGCCAACGTCAGTGTTTGAGACCAAAAGGCAACTTTGAACATGGGGTGGATAGAAAATGTTTGCAGGGATTAGGTGTATGGGAGATCCACAAGGCATATACCCAAAATATCCCACAAAGGATGCCCCAAGAAGATAAACCTCAGTGTTTATGTCTAACTCATTTCTCATATTTAGTTCCTCCAAGATTTTGGGCTTTCAGCCAACATCTGGTGGACTCCACCAAGAGCATCAGATCTTGTTTGGGAAAATAAAGGACCTGAATTCTTTAGGCTATGACACTATGCTCCATCTGGGAACCTCAGCAAATCTACCTCCATTTGAATGTTCTCAGGATACTACTTTTTTACTATTGCCCCACCTCTGATACTCAGACAATAATAATTTCTTTACTATGTATGTATGTCTGAGTCGAACTATGCTCTTGGGTTCAGGCTCACTACCATGGTCAAGAATAACGTCCTTATTGTCCAGTCACGTATATTTTCCCCTCAATAATCTTCCTCCCCTATTAATTCGTAGCATTGTACATTCTGTCAATGCATATCTTCCTTTGGCTTTACGTCATCACAATAATCTTGATTTTATCCCTCTACAACTCCTCATTTTTCCTCCACCTCCATAGGCAAGAATGTCTCTAATGTTCAGCTCTAGACCTTTGCTCACCTTGATATATATTCTTTCCTTTAGTGATCTGAAATATTTTCAATGACCTAAAAGTTAGGATGTTCAAATTTTGGCTCCGGGGCTTGTACAATCTCCTGGAATAGATCTTAGAAGATGAAGACTGAAAACAAAGATGCTGTCTCCAACCCCAGATTCTAGAGCTCCTTTGATTCTTAAGAGTTTAGGGGGCCAGGGACAGACCATTACTATTCCTATAATAAGAGACAAATGTAAGAGATCTGGTTTTGAAAGAGAAAGGAAAACTAATTTTTAAGTTCTTAGTATGTGCCAAGCTAGATGTTTCACAAATGTTATATAATTTAACAAAGCCCCCATGAGCCAGAAATCATTATCTCCACAAGTGACAAAACAGGCTCAGAGAGTCTTCACCATTTATTGAAAGTTGACAAACTAGCAGTAAACACTGAAGCCACGTTTCTCAAAACTGACTCCAAAGTCTGTGCTTCTTCCACTATTTACACAGTGTAGTAATATAGACTAATAAATATGGAATATGATTGGGTGCCAGAGTAAAAACTGTATCCACAGAAATAAGGGCATCCCTAGATATTGAGCTCATTTCTTTCTATAATGCGACCTTCCCAGAGGAAATTAGGATCTCTTTTCAGCTCCAAGTACTCCTTTTTAAGACTAGTACCATGGTAGAAGGCCTTAGGAAGAGGGAATTTCTGATGATGTTGGGTAGACTTCAGCTATCTCTAGTGGATCTATCTTATTATACTGTGACTTATGAAATTACCTCAGGTTCTTAAAAATATTCCATCCCATTGTTGATTTGCGTGAGTCCCTGGGAAGCTCTGGATTACCTGTGGATTTCTGGAATAGCAGAATTGCAATGATCAGGATGAGTTTCATGGCCAGGCTTCTCAAAGGAGGTGGCAGCCAAAGCTCTTGGTCCAGTGAATTGCACACCATGTCACCTTCCTCAGAGACTTGAATTCTTATGCACTGAACCAGAACACATGGTACGATATGAAGTGTGCCCCCAAACCTCTGAACTGTGGAATTTGCATCATGTGGGCAGGCACAGGAAATTTGAGGTCACCCATTTTACCCCCACATGGAATTCAGAGACAGCGTGTTCCATTTCATCACACCTGATGCCATTCTGTGGGCCGTGGACTGCTGGTGATAAGAGTCTGTGCTTTCTCTACTTTGGCTGCCTGCCCAGCTAGACCAAGGCAGACATGTACTCACTTCTATGAATGAATGAGGCAATATAAATAATGAAACCCATTCCATTTACTGCATTCAGCTAAGTCAAGGATCTCTGGGTGACTGTCAATCCAATTTCAGTCAATCCAAATACTAGCCAATTTTCATTTTCATATCCTAGATTAATTATTCAAAGACAAGCAATGTAAAATAATGGAAGAATAATAGGATGACTAAAATAAAAATTTCATTTAGAAACAGCAAAAAATGAAGAAAAGACAGAGATAACATAGCATAAAGCATTGTCCTGATGGACTATAATAGCAAGAATCCCCCCTCGCCCCACCCCACCCCCAGTATAGAGAACTCTTTAGTTAATTTGTATTCTTTCTGCTCTTCTTTCTGCTAAGATTTTCCTTGCTCATTGATCTCAGTGGCCATATCTTGGAGGAAGTTGGAGGAGTGGGGAAATTCTCCTGGAGACTCTGCTACTTTAGCAACACATTTCCTGTTAGTGCAGGTTTAGGAGACTGTGTGAATAATTTTGTTACACAAGCTTTGACTTCTATGGCATTATAACTCTTTTGAAAGACAGACTTTCCTTTGACTGGCTTTCAGTCATTTTCATGTCTAAGACCAACCTAGAAATCTTTTTGAATCATAACAATTTATCCTGTATTCCAACTGAGTACTATAATTGATAAAATAAGCTTTGAGGGATTATACCATCTTTATAGCCCTTAGTTTAACAACCTTTCAGTCAGGCTCTGACTGTATGTGGTCCAATACAATAGCCTCAGGACTGTGTAGATGAACTAATTGAATTTATAGTAGTATCAATGTATGCTTCTGTGTAATGCCACTGGCAACACTTGCCTATCTAAATATAGAAATGTACAACAGATAGTTGAATTAATACAGGGTTGTAATGTGTCCAAGGAATTAAATGTCTAAAGGAAGAGGAACAAAGGAGTCCTAGTTATTGGCTGGAGTTTTATTGAAGTAAATCATTTTTATTGAAGCAAAACAAAATATTTTTGATAGAGAAATATAAACAGGGCAGGTCTGATAAATTGACCTTTGAGTTTTGAAGATGAAAGAGTTTTTAAAATATTTGTTCATATATTTATATTTACAAAATGTATTGCTTATACAATGGAGAGAACATTCTGTACTTAACCTGTAGTGTCTTCTTCACCAATTACTTGATTAGAAAACTTACATTCCTTTGTCTCATAGATAACAAACATTGAGACTGCATCTTAGAAAAAATGGTGTCTCTCTACTCCCACTTCAGTAATGTGTGTGCTTGTATGTGTGTATGCATGTCTATATGTGTGTCTTTTCTGTCCCCTGTTGCCAGAGTCTATGAATCTAGATTTCCATAAAGAGTCTTCTTTTTCCCCAAATCCTCTTAGGGCTTGACCAGTAGGTGTTCCCATGAGCAAGATGGCATGAATAAAGAACACAACGTTTCTTAGTGAGGAAGAAATCACCAATCAGTACATACTGTTAAATTTAAGGATCTCAAAGTCCACTAGGACATTGAAAAGAACAAAATGTTTGATATACTACTTATAAAAGAGCATAAGTATAAGAAATTTCAGGATAATTTATCCACCAAGCTCCATTGAGTTGAAGAGTTAGGAGAACAAATTACAGCTGACCATTGAACAATGTGAAGTTTAGGGGTGCTGGCCCTCGCAAAGTTGAAAATCTACATATAACTAGGCATTTGATTATTTAAATGAGTCAGCCAAGGAAGTTGTGTTTGTTTGAAAGATTTTTGTTTTATTTTTCTCTTAATGTCAATTAAAAACAATATTTAAAGAATAGATTTATTATGTAACATGTGATTTATTAACAAGAATCAAGAAATATAAAAATCAAAAGAAGAAAAGAAATAACCAGCAGCATGACTACTATCTAAACAAAACATCTGGAAAAATGTTGTATAGCATTCTAAAATTTTTCTTTAATAGAATGAAAATAGCTTTATTGTTTAACCCAGATATCAGCTTATGAGATATTCCTGGTTAACAGAAAAGATGTAGTAAAATTGTCTCACACTTCCACTTCTTGGCTTTTGAAAGTCTAGGGTCCTTCAAATTTCTGCTAGCTCCAGAGATGTTTACATTCCTAAGGATATACTGGTCTTCTGAATTCTGTCTTCACAGAGAGCAGAATAGAAAGAATACAATAGGATGATTTCTCAAACCTGGGCAAGGTGTTCTTATGGACAAGGGCTAATTTTGAAGGAAACATGAGTGCTGCTCCTTTCATCAGATAGATGAGTTTTCTCTTAGTTTAGGTAAGTACCACACTTATGCCTAAGCAAAGGGTTTCCCCACCCTGGGTTGTATGCTCTGGAGAGTCCCTATTCTTGCCCTCATCTGGCTGCTTCTCTTCCTGTAGTGCAAAATGTCACTGAAGCCAAAGGGATATGTTAATCTAGACACTGCTTTCACTGCTTTATCCTTCTAGATTATGCTCTGGGTAACTGGAACCCAGAATCCATACTCTAATTGTCTGTGGCCTCCTTCCCAAGTCTGTATGTCTTTACATGTATCTTCCCAAGGCCCCTCACAGTTTGGGAAGTAAAAAGAATCAAGCTGCAGGATGGAATCTGGAGCCCTGAGTTTGGTTCTCTTTGGGATGCCATGTTCTGGGATAAAACTCCAAAGAGTCTGGAAATGTAAAATTTAAACTTGGCTTTGCAGATGTATTTGTCTAAGTAAGGGGATATAATTTATTTTTTTTAGTAATTTGTATGATTTATAATTTTTAAGTACTTATTAGCTATGTGGGCCTCCATTTGCATTTTTCCCCAGGCTTCATCAATGTAAGGGTATTCTCGAATGAAGGTTTTCCTCTTTGATTTACACAACTATTTTTTTTTTTAAGGTATAGCATTTAAGCAAACAGTTTTCCCAGGTAGTTTCCTTAAGAAAGGAGGCAATAAAGTTTCAGATATAGAATCAATATAGAGAAATCAGTTACATTTCTAAATGTAACTAACAGCAAAACATCTGAAAAATAAAGAAAACTATTCCATTCATGGTAGCATCAAAAACAATAAAATTAAATTTAACCAGGGAAGTAAAAGATGTTTGCAATAAAAACTCTTGGACTCTGATGAAAATAATTGAAGAAGACACAAACAAATGGAAAGATATGCCAGTGGTCATAAATTGGAAGAATTAATATTGTTAAAATGTGCATACCACCCAAAGCCATCTAGAGATTCAACGCAATCCCTATCAAAATTCTAATGGCATTTCTCATAGAAATAGAAAAAATAATCTTAAAATTTGTATGGAACCATAAAAGACCCTAAGTAGATAAAGCAATCCTGAGAAAGAACAAAGCTGGAATCATTACACGTCCTGATTTCAAACTATATTAGAAAGCTATAACAATCAAAACAGTATGATACTGGCATAAAAATAGACAAATAGACCAATGGGACAGAATAGAGAACCCAGAAATAAACCCCTGCATATATGGTCAACTAATATTTGACAAAGAAATCAAGAATACTGATGGGAAAGGATAGTTTCTTCAATAAATGGTGTTGGGAAAACTAGATAACCATATCAGAACAATAAAATTGGACTCTTACCACTTACAAATATTAACTCATAATGATTCAAAGACTTAAACATAAGACCTGGTATCATAAAACTCCTAAAAGAAAACATAAGGAAGAAGCTTCTTGATATTGATCTAGGCAATGTTTTTTTTATATGACACCAAAAGTGGAAGCAACAAAAGCAAAAATCAACAAGTGGGACTACATTAAACTAAAAGATTTCTGAGCAGCAAAAGAAACAATCAATAAAATGAAAAGCAACTTACAGAATGGGAACTATATATGCAAATAATATGTCAGATAAGAAATTAAAGCCAAAATATATGACGAACTCATACAACTCAATTTGATTTAAAAAAATGGGCAGAGGAACTAAATATACATCTAAATAGCAAAACGGTATATAAAACCATTTATTATCAGTAATTACTTTAAATGTAAATGGATTAAACTCTCCAATTGAATGACAGAGATCGGCAAAATTAATTTTAAAAAATTCCCAAAACATGATCTAACTATATGTTGCTTAAGAGAGACTTATTTAGATTCAAAGAAACAAATAGGTGGGAAGTGAAAAGATGGAAAAAGGTACTTCATACAAACAGTAACCAAAAGAGAGCTGGGATGGCCTTATTAATGTAAGACAAAATAGACTTTAAGTCAAAAACTTTTATGATACAGAGTGGGACATTATCTATTAATAATAGAGTCAGTTCATCATGAAGATATAAAAAACACAAGTCAGAACCAAAATCAGATAATACTTCACACCTACTAATATAGTTAAAATTTTAAAAAAGAAAAATAAAAAATATTGGTGAGGATGTGGAGAAATTGGAAGCTTCCTGCATTGTTGACTGAAATATAAAATTATGCAACCACAATTGAAAACAATTTGGCACTTCCAAATAAGGTTACACATAAAATTACAATATGATCCAACAATTCCACTAGATATGTACCTAAAATTTATGTATGTTCCCCTCAAAATTGAAAACAGGGATGTGAGCAGATACTTGTACTTAAATGTGCATAACAACAGTAATCACAATAGCCAAAAGTTAGAAATAACCCAAATGTTCATCAATAGAAGAATGGGTAAACAAAATGTGATCTATACATACAAAAGAATATTATTCAGCCATAGAAAGAAATGAAGTTCAGATTACATTCTCCAACATGTATAAAACTTGAAAATTCTCTGCTAAGCAAAGTAAGCTGGACACAAAAGAAATTATATTATATTATTTCATTGATATAAAACATCTAGACTAGGCAAATTAAGAGAGAGAGAAAATACATTAGAGGTTATCAAGGCCTGAGGGGAACGAAAAATGGGAGTTATTGCTTAATAATTACAGAGTTTTTTGGGAGGAGTCATGAGAGGAATTTGAAAGATATAGCAGTGATGGTTGCACATTCTGAATGTATTTAATGTCACTGAATTGTACACTTAAAATGGCAATTTTATGTTATATGTATTTTACCACAATTTTAAAAAGCGATGTAAGAGGGATTTTTTTTTTTTTACTAGATATTCCTTGTCTTTGAGGAAATTATTTTGATCTTTTAATTTTCTTTTAACACATGTAATATTTATCTTTGTTATTTTATTTATTTCATTTTTATTTAAATGTGTATGTATGCATGAGAAAGAGAGAGTTAGTTCTGTAATTGAAAACCTTGGGTAACTCTTAAGGTATCTGACTTTCACTAAATCAAAAGTCTCCACTAGGAGGAGGTATTTACCTAGATTATCCTTAGACCGTTGATTTCATTTTTCAAAAACTTTCAACCCTGTGAACCATATCAAAAAGATAAAAAGTAAACAAGCCAGTTGGCTTAGATGAGAACTATCTCCATCATTCAGGCAATATAAATTTTTCACAGGAATATCTTTTATATCAAAAGAAATTGACATAGAAGAAATCTTTATTGGAGGCAAATGTAAATTTGAGAGAATTAAACTCTGAGGTCCCCAGATCACCACTCTTCACCTTTGCCATGAACCTTTACACGGTGTAAGTTCTAGTAAAGAAATTGGTTTTATTATTGATAGTCTTCTTGTGGACATGAGTTTCCTTTCTAGGTGACTTGTCGTGGAGTCACCTATAAGCATCAAGTTAGGACAATCAGTTAAGTCTGAGGAGTTATGAGAAGTATATAATGCTTCATATTGTTTAAGTGTTATTTCTGAAGGTTGTTGGCAAGTTAATAATGGTAAATATATGCATAAATATAGGTCTTAATAGTAAGGACAAATCACTAATAAATAAAAAATAGATAAATACTTCAAAACAAAATGTATGATATTCAAATCAGTAGGAGAAAATATGATCTATCCAGTAGAAGCTATGATATGAGAAATAAGTAGGGCATAACCAGAAGGCAGGAAAAAGTCCTAACATATCAGTAAGTTATAATACTGCAGGTATCCATAGTTTCTTTCTTTCTTTCTTTCTTTTTTTTTTTATCACTGAGTAGGTGTACATTTTCTTATTTTTAGAAACTACCAAATAATTTTCCAGAATGGCTGTAGCATTTTACATTGCCACCAGCAATATATGAAAGATCCAGTTTTTCCTCATCCTTGCCAGTATTCCAGGTTGTCACTATATTTCATTTTTACTGTTTTGATAGGTGTGTTATGATATCTTATAGTGATCTTAATTTGCATTTCCCTATTTGCTAATAATGTTAAATATGTTTTCATATGATTATTTACCATCTGAATATCCTCTCTGGTGAAAAATCTCTTCGTGTCTTTTGATTTTTTCTAAATGGATGGTTTATCTTTAACTTTTTAAAATTGAAGTATGTTTGACATGTAACATTGTGTAAGTTTGAAGCATACATGTTGATTTATACATTTATATATTGTAATATGATTGCCATTGTAACACTAGCTAGCACCTCTATCACATCACATAATTATTATTCCCTTTTTGTGGCAGGAATAATTAAGATGTAGTCTCTTAGCAAGTTTAATGTCTATAATACAATATTGTTGTCTATAATCACAATACTATGCATTAGATCTCCAGGGTTTGTTTATCTACTAGTTGCACTAGTAAGTTTGTATTCTTACAATGTGTCCCTAACCCCCAAATCTCCAGCAATTCTGTGTTTTTTTTTTTTAATCCAGCCAGCCACTCTGTGCCTTTGATGAATTCAATCCATTTACATTTAGAGTAGTTATTGTAATGTAAAGACTTACTACTGCCATTTTATTGATTGCTTTCTGGTTATTTTGTATTTCCATTGTTTCTTTTTTCCTCTGCTTCTGTCATTATAAATTGGTGATTTTCTGAGGTGGTATGTTCTCTGTTTCCCTTTAAAAAAAATCTTTTGTGACTCTGCCTTAGATTTTTGCTTTGTGGTTACCATGAGGCTTACCTAAAACATTTCATAGACAAAACAGACCATTTTATGCTGATAGCAACTTATCTTTGTTCACTTATAAAGACTCTACCCTTTTTCTTCTCTCTTTTATATTTTTAATGTCACAATTTACCTCTTTTATGTTGTGTATTCATTAACAAATTATAGTAGCTATAAATTTTTTAAATACTATTTTTCTTTAACCATATACTATAGTTAAATGGTTAATTAACCATCCTATTATAGAATTAGAGTTTTCTAAACCTGACTTTGTATTTTTTATGCTTTCATATGTTTTCATGTTATTGATTAGTGTCTTTTCATTTCAGCTCCAAGAACACCTATTAGCATTTCTTGCAAGGCAGGTCTAGTAGTGATGGATGAACTCCCTCAGCTTTTGTTTCTGTGGGAAAGTATTTCTCCTTCATATCTGAAGAATAACTTTGCTGAATAGAGTATTCTTGGCTTGCAATTTTTATATTTCAACATTTACTATGTCATTCCACCGACTCCTAGTCTGTAAGGGTTTCTGCTGAGAAATCTGCTAATAGCCTAATGGGGATTTCTTTGTAACTTATACTTGTTTTTATCTTGGCTGCCTTTAGGATTCTTTTCTATATATACAATTTTTGAAAGTTTCACTACAATGTATTTTTAAGAAGGTCTTTTTCCATGGAGATGATAGCGTGATCTGTTAGCTTCATGAACTTGAATGTCTAAGTTCATGGTTATGGAAGTTCTCAGCTATGTTTTAAACAAACTTTCTGTCTCCGTCTCCTTCTCTTCTCCTTTTGAAATCCAGATTATTCTGCATGGTTTGTAGAGCTCATTCTTGAGAACTATATGGTTATGCAAATGACATGCTAAAGAGGTAGAATTCAGCTTTGAGGATATTTTCAGTATGAGCATGAGATGGGTTAGAGATGTTGTGGCCTTGGAAGCAGGCAGAACTGCTTTTGACAAGTAATTGTGCAAGATCCTCTTCCTCCATGAAGCTTAGATTTTTCATATTTTAAGTGGAAATAATTTATACCTCACTAAGCCTATATGTCTCAGAGTTTCATGGGTTCCAGAGACTGTGATATTCTGTATGCCTTACCTATTATAATTTTTAGAGTGATTTTAGGAGGTAGATGTATGATTATACCTGTATTACCAACTGGAAAATTGAGATAGAGGTGAGGAGAAACCTAGATGTAGCTTTAATCATGTTATTGTAATTATTACATAATGCTTTTGTTGAGTGAGATTGGCCATCAGCGTGCTTGACCCATTGTGGGTTCTCAACCAGTGAAGGCCCCTTTCTTCCCCAAATCCAACAGGGAAAGGTTATTTTTCCCCTAAATTCAAGCATGGGAGGAAGAAGGAATAGAGGTAAAGAAAGAAGACAAGAGGGTAAAGTTTCAGGCTGCAGCACTAAGATTATATTCCTTATTTGTAATTACAGTGCTCATAGCTCTAAGATATTTTTCAAGGTAGTGATTAGGGTGATTGCTGAGAAGAAAGCACAGTGAGTTCTACCAGGAGCCTTTATAACTCCATCTGACTGCTCAAAGAGATCCTATCACCCTAACCTCTGTCACACTCTTCCCCACAGAGCAATGAGCTTTCCCCCAGGTGAAATATGGCTTATAATCATCCAGACCCTTGCAGAGCAGCCATGGTCCAGAAGACAGGGCCCTCAGGAAATGTGCCTTCCTGCTCTTTATCCAAGAATCAGCAACATGCTGGCTAAGACCCTATGATGTGAGTAAATTTGAACATACTATTCTAGCAACCCTCCAAGTAGCCTGAGTGGGAGTAAATACTTTCTTTATTCTTCCAGTTCAGAAACTTAGGCTCAAAGATGGGAAACTAATTGTCCACAATCTAAGGCTGAATGCATGGTGGGATCCTGAATGACCTCATATATGTCTGATTCTCAAGTTCATGACTTTTTCTACTCTTCTCCTCTGCTGAAGTGGCCCACCTCTATGCTCTCATCTTCTTGTGAGAGTTCATGAGTTATACCTACATGATAGCCATGAGTATAAAAGACAACAATGTCCTACTAATTTTGTCTACTCACCCTCAAATCTCTTGTACTAGACAATGACGATGATTATAGATGTGTTTCTTGAAGGAAGCAGAGGCCTGTCTCCTGGAACAGATCTAGAATAAATGAAGGTGGGATTTCACTAACATTTAAAAATCTTCCAGGGCTTCAAGAACCCCTTTTTATTTATTCAACAACTATTAATATAGAATCCAGTTAGGTGATGATAGGAGAAAGAGAAATAGAAAAAGTTCTTTTCCTTGAATAAAATTTCAAAGTTCATTAGAGGAGAAGACACACAAACAGATGCATAGAACATGATGTAACATGATGACAAATTCTGGATAAACCAAAATAATAGAGAACAAGAGGTTGTGGTAGTTCTGTTTTGTGTGAAACAGTGTGGTTATCAATGCTCTCTGGAAGATAAGGATTTTTCTAGGCAGGGTTAGGTGGAGAGAGAAGAGTAAGTATAAAAACTCAAATCCAGAAACAATCTAGTAAGTTCAAATCAATCATACGTAAGTGTGTGTAGCAGGAGCACAGGATGTCCTATGGGCGAATGACAGGAAGTAAAACTGGAAATGTAATCTAAAGTCCGAACATGAAGAACAACAAAGGTTGAACTGAAATGTTGGCTAGGATACTGTGACACAATGCCAGAGGAGAGTTTAATTATTAGATTTGTGTCAGAAAAATGGCTCTGGCTATCAGTGTAGAGGATGGATGAATATATGTGTGAAAGAAATGCAGAATGATTAATGAGAAGGCTATTACAATAATCCCAGGGCAAGTCTTAAGAGCTGAATCTTTACATTAGCAATGGAAATAGAAGTCATGGTGGTAGATGCACATAGATCTATTAGTAGCTAGATGTGGGATCAAGAGAAGAAGGAAAAGGATTCTGTGATGGCACTCATGGACCTGTTTTATAGTGGTGATAACCCTTCCACCAATGTTTTCTCTCACTTTTAGGTCTCACCACTAAATCTTTGGCCCCTAATCAGATCAAAAGTGAAGTTGACCCAACAAGGCATAATCTAAGTCTATAGTTTTAGAATCAGAAGGACATCAGCATGACAAGGACGAGGAGAAAGACATTCATTCCAATCTTATTTTTTCATAAGTGGGCAAACTGACACTGACAAAGACAAATATGGCCATTATAGGTGTCCAGAAAGTGAAGGCAACTATGTTTCCTATTCTTCCTGTCCAAGTATCAAGGAAATGGGCCTGAGGCATAGATGGATGACTATGATGCACCATATTCTCTTATTGGTGCAGGAAGAACTCTTAAGGGAAAAATCTTAAGTAAGGTAAGAGTCTATCCCAGTCTTTGGGTCACACCATAGAGATCTTGATCTCCCATCCTATCTAAGTTGGATTCTGTGATTGAGAATTTCCAGGGAGAGGAGAAAATTAGACATCGAAGTATAGTAACAGAATGCTCTCAGTAGTCATTTAAATTTGTTTTAGTTCTAATACACATTAAGTTTCTTATTCCGTGAAATGAGGTCATAATACCTATGTTCTGAGGTTGTTATAGGAAATCTAATGAGAAAATGACTCTACTCTGTAGAAGTGCTTTTATATCACTAACCACTTCAAAAATACATAGGAAATGACTTCAGTCTGTAGAAAGAGGCCTTCAATCATTCATACTATAGGCCTGAGGTTCTCAAAGTGTGGCCCCTGGACAAGAAACACTGGCATCACCTGGAACTGTGAACAATGCAATTCTCAGGCTCTCCCACAAAATCAGAAACTGGAGATGAGGCTCAAAGTCTGTGTTTTAGCAGTCCCTCCAGTTTCTGATGCACTTTAAATTTTGATAATGACTGTTACAGTCAGAGTGTGGGCCTGTGGGCTGGAAACTGTCTTCAAGAATGATACCGTTTCTGTCCATCTGTCCTTAATGGGTGTTTTGGACTAACTCTCACCTGTGCGTGGCCTACCCCGGAACCATGGGTTCTATGGAGATGTGATGACTTTCCAAACACTATTGTGTGGAGAAAGAGTGGGGAGTAGTGAGCAGACTGACACCAAAATAAGGCCCTTTGCTTTAATGAACCAGGGATCTCATGACAGGAGATAGAAGCTGGAATGCTCAAACAACAGCACCAGCAGTAGTAATCACCGACGGGGCCCGCGAGTTCGTATTCACTGCAGCCACGGTAGTTGACATACTCGCCATAGACGCCATAGACCCCATAGACGCCATAGTCGCCATAGTCGCCATAGACGCCATATTCTCGGTAGGCGCCACATTTTTAGTTACTGCACCTTGTGCTGTGGTTGTGGTTTTTACGTTGTCTGCACAGATAAGAGGATTCAAATCTTTGCCAGACAGAATACAGCACAGTTTTTCCTTGCTGCACATCCCAGTAGGAGGTTGTATCCGTATCTCTCCAGTTCTGCACTTGCTCCTGCAATTTCCCATTCTGTTTGCACACTTTTTCACATACCAACTACCTGCGTAAAGGAATTATTTAGATCACTTAGACCAGAGAGCTGTCACAAAAGGATAAAAATAATAATTTTTCGAACATTGATTATTCAAGTCTCTTGCCTTTGTTATACTTTCCTGATCATAAAGACCTACTCTGAGGATTAAATTAGATTTTATAAATATATACACATAAAAATTTTAGATATGTGTGAGCCTTTCTGAAACCAAAATTCTACATATAAACATACATCAGTTGTCTATTTCCCATTTTAAGTGGGAAAATATATAACACATTATTACTTATGAATATAAAACCCATAACCAATTTCAAAAAACGTAACCAAAACACACATTAACACCTAAATAGAAGTAAAAATACTATCATTTTAAAATATGAAATGCTCAACGATCATTGGTGTAATGTGTCTCACTATTACCCAAACACACATGGCTTTTGTTGATGCTTGGTGAGATTTTCAAAATGTCTTTACATGTTTCTGAGGTCCTACAAATTGTATTTGAAATGTAATATAGATTTGTCTTATATATTGTCATGTTAAATATAGATATAATTTTTTCATATATCTATATGTAGATGTATATAAAGCTATACCTATATAATATTGCGATATAAATACATTCTACAAAACTTTAGAAATAAAAAATCAAAAGCCATTCTACTAGAAATATATTCATTAAGGAGATATTCTGCAGGATGTGGCTGTATATGTGTACATATTATATAAATATATATAAAAAATGCTCTCATCACATGGTATAACACATAGAAGGCCCTGAACAGATACTGGAACTCTTTCTTATCTTGTTCTATGTTGCTTAACTTATTCTTCTATTCAACTAACTAATATATAATGTGTGCCCACTATGTCAAGAAGTCTGTAAGATGATGAGAATAAACAATAAATAGAAAGACAGGGTCTGAGAAGCTTATTTTGGGGAGAGGGTCAGAGAAAATAAACAAGGAAATGAATAAATAAGATAACTACAGGTTATGATAAGCACAACAAGTTAAAAAATAATGTGATGTAGCAGAGAGTAAGTGAACAAAGCAATCATTTTTGAGTTCTGTTACCACTACTATGATCCCTTATCAACTGTTTAATCCTCCTCTGAGGACTAAATGAAATTTTACATACATAATATTTATGTACATACATTTATATACATAAACAGGCCTCTCATTCCTAAAACCAGAATTCTGCATGGGGTCACTGAGGAATTTATCTCTCAGGAAATGACATTCAATCCTAGACATAAAGGATGAAAAGGATCCAGCTATGTGAAAATTTAGAAGAGTGTTCAGAAAAGGAATAGTATATGCAAAAGCCAAGAGCAGGGGAAGAACCTGATATTTTGGGGAACAGAAAGATTGCTTGATTTCTTTGTTTTCATGATTTTTCTTACTCTGTTGTCTCATTTTCTTCTTTTGTATCTGCAAGGGCTCTCCATAATGCTCCTTGGCCTTCTACTTTCTCTGTAGCCACACCCTCCACAATCCTTTTCCTTCTCACTATCCTAAACATCTCCATGGAGATAACATTCACATGGTTTTCTTCAGCTTTCTTCAGCTGTGATATGTAGATGAAAACCTCAGATCAAGTTTCCTTCCTTTTCCTCTGATCTTCTGTGGGCCCTGATGTTTTTGTTTATTCTTCCTTTCAAATGTCCTTTTAAGGGTGGCATTTCTAATGCCTCTAGATCTTGGGTTAGACTTAGATAATCTTACAGAATAATCTTGAATTATTTGTGTTTGTCTAGAAAGAGAACTGAGAAGTTTTCTCAGGCCATATGGTTTAGAAAGGGGACACCTGAGAATAAATGTGATGCATGTCAGCAATGTCCCAGAGGCAAAGGGAAAAATTATTTCATCTAAACTCATAGAATTTCAAGAATGCAATAGATCTGAAATATCTTCTGAGGCGACCCTCATACTGTTATTAATTTCTTCTTTTCCACCATCAATCTGAACAGTTCTGCAAATTAGAGAACAATAAATGTTATCTCTAGAGGCAGGTACAAAGTTACACAATTCTCCGTTAGGAAATTCTACCTCAAAAAAGTTTATTTCTTACTTTGCGTCATATATAAAATATGGGTTGAGTACAATATAAAAATAGAATTAAAAAAAACTAAGCATGGTGAATAAACTGTTCTCAATATGGTGAAGAACTTTCTAAGCTAATGGAAAATGCAAAGGAAATACCAATAAATCTGACAACATGAAAATGAAAATTTTGTGCCTCAAATAAATCAATAAACAATTTTAAGGGTGGTTCCATAGTGCAACGGTTAGCACGTCTGCTTTACACGCAGGAGGTCCTAGGTTCGCGCCCCAGTGGAGCCACAGACCATACCCTGGGTGCACCAGGCCCCCACACCCCTAGTGCGCCGGGGGTGCTAGGCCCCGAGGATGCCAGGCCCCAGGTGCACGCTGTAAGCATGTGGGAGACGATGCCCCGCCTTCAGAGATCCAGTTCTTAAAAAGAGAAACGGCAACAACCATAGGTCAGGGGTGGAAGTGGGGGACGGGGGGAAATAAAGAGGGAGAAAAAATTTTAGAAGTAACCAATATATTAGAAAACATTTGCAAAAAAAAGGAAAGTTTAAATGAAATAGAAAGTTTAAAAATAATAACACACTAATAATAACATTTTGCAATATATGCTAGTTTCTTTTATTACCTTTTGACCAAGCAATGAAACTTCTAAAATTTACCTATATAAACAGAGAATCTTACGATAATATATTAGTAGGTTGTACAATGTTATTGATAATAGTGACGCAGTGGAAAAAATAATCCAAATGACATACACTAAGGGACTCTCCAAGTTAATATTACAAAATAATAAATACCGATTGCAAATTGTATTTTCAAGGAAAATTTAAAGACCTGTGAAAAATTTCCTGATATAATCTTAAGTTAAAAAAGGGAAGATTATAAATTTGTACGTCCGTTAGGCACAATTTAAAAAATGTAAGCAGTGATGAAATGGTGGCCAATTTCTTTATTTTTAAAATGCTTTCAGTGTTCCTGTCTTAATTCTGTAAATATAAACTAAAGAATTAATTAAAAAGAAGGAACACTTACACAAGTAGAGCTGAAATCTGACATAGAACTTCCTAGAGTCTTGAATCTTTTCCTCTTGTTCACTCTGAATATTTTTCTTCCCTTTTTTACCTTACAGTTTTATAGATATTTAGAAATAGCTTTCTCTGTCAATCATATCCAAGAATAAAAAAATGGGAGACCTTCTCTATAAGACCAAGGAAATTGGGAGAAGCTCTGTTATAGAATTGTTCCTTCAGGAGGTAGTACCTAGTACCATACAAAGTGATTGGAACTGGCCCAGAGTAATAGGATAGAGGGAAGTTTGGGATGTCAGGATCATCTCCGTCCTTGGCTTCTCATTATCCTTTCTCACCTCCAATCATAGACACTGCTCAACTATGACAGGCTTGAGGTCACTTATAGTAGAGGTGTTTTGAAGAAGTGATGTGAACATGAGCCCCCCACCCAGTGAGAGCCATGCCCCACTCCCATGGCCAGTTTGGTAATAGGGACTCCATATGCAGGACCCTGTTGTAGGTCGGTGTTTCTCCTTCCCCAAGATTCTATTTACCTGAGACCAACTGGGCTAGGAGCAAAAATGTTGCAAGAGTGAGTAGTAGGGACTTCATGGCTCCTGAAAGACAGTAGACAGGCAGTAGGTTCTGTGGAGTCCAGAACTCTCTATTCAGTGTGACTCTGAACTCAGGTCTTTATTGTCCTCCCTGGGAGGGGTTGGGCTCAGCCAGTGGACCAGAATGATATAGGATACTGTGCCAAACATAACTTCAGTCCATTGGCTAGCAGTTCTAATTGAGGCATCACTATTCAAGAGCCCTGTTCTAGGCATGCCTTGGGGGAAAGAGAAAGACTTAGAAGAGAAGGTGCACACCCTTCTGAAGGGTTTGGCAATTTGGAGAGAAAGACACAAGAAGGATTTATGATGATTTCTCCAAGGCTGGGTACTCCTATTTCCCACAGTCTCCTGTGTTGGTTCTGTCAGGATTTATTTTACTGCATTGTGATAGTCTGTTTGCCTACATACTTCTCCCCCTAAAATACAATGTATTTTTTTGCACCCTGACTACATAGTATTACTTTTTGTATATTAGTTCCGGGTATAAAGACGTACCTAAGCAATTGTTTGTTGAATGAAAAGGTAATTATCTGGCAAATTATAAAGTATTTTTTAAAGAAATAAGTCAGTGGGGTGGTTCCATAGAGTAGTGGTTAGCATGTCTGCTTTATATGCAGAAGGTCCTGGGTTCGAGCCCCAGAGGGCCACGGCCCATACCCTGAGTGTGCCAGGCCCTCGGTGTGCCAGGCCCTGGGTGTGCCAGGCCCTGGGGGTGTGCCTGTGAGCTCCTAGAAGCAGACGCCCCGCCTTCAGAGATCCAGTGCTTAAGGAGAGTCGGCAACATCTGTAGGTCAGGAGTGGAAGTGGGGGGCGGGGGAATTAAAGAAAAGAAAGAAAAAGAAATCAGTGCTCAAAAATGTCTTTAAGACTCCACTTGAGTCCAGCAATAGAGCATCAGAAAGTGAAATATATTCGTATGATTTAATGCTGTGCAGCAGATTCTGTCTTGCTAAAGATATTTTTGAGTAAAAAAAGGAACATTATAGTACATTGTCAGTAATGATTCTAATTTATGCGAAGAAGTTATTTTATATGTAAGTAAATGCATTAACTAAAAGAGTGCAAGGCAGGTATCATGCTAAAAATAGTTGTTTTCTGAATGAGTTTGAGGCAGGCATTCAAAGATGATTTTGTGTTGTTAAAATTTTTTCTGAGTAGCCTGGTGGAATGTGACTGGAAGCCATAAGGCCCTGGAGATTTTATTCTTTACAAGGAGTTTTAATTTTCCTTTTTAAAAATTAGCGAGATATAATTGTAGTACATGGAAATCCATCAGAGTGTACAATTCGATAAGTTTGACAAATGATGCACTTGTGAAACCATAACCAGAATCAACATAATGCATACATCCTTCACCCTCAAAAAGTTCATCATGCCCCTTTGGTAATCATCCTTTCTCTCCCCTCAGCTGCATGATACCCAAGCAACCCTGATCTGCTATTTGTCTCTATAGCTTTGTTTGCATTTTCTAGAATATTCTAGAAATAAAGTCATACACTATGAATCCTTTTCTGCCTTTTAAATTATTATTAAACTTATTGGGATGATGGAATGCAAATCGGAAAACAGTGTGAAGTTTCCTCAAAAAATTAAGAATAGAATTACCATATGACCCTGCCTGTCTTCTTTCATCCAGGGTAATTATTTTGAGATTCATTCATGTGATTGTGTGTATTAATAGTTCATTTCTTTTTATTGCCACTATTCTTTTTTTACAGATATATAATAATCTGTTTATTCAACCACCTCTTAATGGACATTTTGATTGCTTCCAGATACTAGCTATTACAAATAAAGCTGCCATTGATTATTTGTGTACAAGTCTTTGAGGGGATAAATGCTTTCGTTACTCTTTGGTAAACACCTAGGTGTGGAATGACTGAGTCACAGGGTAGGTGCATATTCTACTTATTAAGAAACTGCCGAACTGTTTTCCAAATAGCTGTGCCATTTTGTATTCCCACCAGCAATATATGATAGTTCATTTCTCTCCATATCTTTACTAACACTTGACTAGGGTTTTTTGTTTGTTCATTTGCTTTTGTTTTGGCCATTTTAGTCAGTGTGTAGTGGCATTTCATTGTAATTTTAATATGCATTTTTCTGGTGATGAAATATACTGATCATCTTTACATGTAATATTTGCCACCCACATATCTTCCTTAGAGAAGTGTCTGTTTAAATATTTTCCCCATGTTTTATTAGGTTTTTATTCTCCTTATTATTGAATTCTGTTGCCTTTATTTATTCTAGATACAAGAACTTTGTCGGATATATGCTTTGCAAATATTTTCTCAGTCTGTGGCTCGCCTTTTCATTTCCATAACAGTATATTTTAATGATTATTTTTTATTTTGATGAAATCCAATTTACTAATTTGTAAGTTTTATATTTTGAGACTTTTTGTGTCATAGTTAAGAAACTATTGTCATACATATTTATGACAATAGTCATATATATTTATGTTTTTCAGAAGGAAATTTATAGGGAAAGTTTTATATCTTTCATTTAAATCTATATTTAGTTTTCGAGTTAATTTTTAGATAATGTGAGGTAAGAATCAAGTCATTTTTTTTCACTTAGGGCTATGCAATTGTCCCAGCACCATTGCTGATAATATTATCCTTTTCCTATTGAATATATGGGTCTATTTCTGTACTCTCTATTCTGATGTATAGGTGTATTATACTATAATGTATTACTATAATTATATATAATATAGTATGTAGCTTTATCTACTATGTATTTTTGGACCCAGAACTTCTATAAACTTATATGTTTAATCCAATTGGATTTATTTACACATATGATGTGATTTATGGGTCAAACTTCATTGATTTCCCATTAATCTATTCTTTCCTCACTCATTAAAAATGCCACCTTAATCATTTATTAATTTGTATGTACATTTGGGGTCTGTTTCTGGACAATAACATCTGTTCTCATAGTTCTACTTTTCTATACCCACACCAAAATCAGACTATTTTGTAATTTATGATTTTTGACATGTAGAATTTGTGAATATTTTAAGTTAAACTTTTACTATTTGATTTCTTTTAAACATTTAAATCCTCTTCCTTTTTAAAAAATATTTTATTGTGGTAAGAATACTTAACATGAGATCTACTCCCTTAACAAATATTTAAGCATACAATATAACATACAGGTATGATGTTGTACAGCAGATCTCTACAACTTATTCATCTTGCTTAACTGAAACTTTACGCCTGTTGATTAGTACCTCTTCATTTCCTTGTTCCTCAGCTCTTGATAGCCACCATCCGCTCTTTTTTCTAAAAATTTATTTATTTAAATTAGTTTCAAGTATACAGTGCATTGGTTAGACATCTATATAGTTCATAAAAGGATCCTCCCAATTGCTCCCTCCCTCCCCAGGCCCAACACCTAGCCATCATATTAATGCTAACTGCATTCCCTCTGCCATGCTCTGCATCCCTGTGACCAACTATCAACTACTAATTTGTACTTCTTTGACCCTTCACCTCATTCTCCCAGCCCCCCAAACCCCCTTACCCTATGTCTATCACCAAATTGTCCACTGTATTTGTGAGTCTGTTTTTGATTAGTTTGTTCTTTTTGTTCCTTAGATTCCGCATATAAGTGAAATCATATGGTATTTCTCGTTTTCTGTCTGACTTATTTTACTCAGCATGTAACCTCTAGGTCCATCTATGTCGTTGCAAAAGGTAGGATTTCATTTTTTTAATGGCTGAGTAATATTCCATTGTATATATGAACCATAATTTCTTTATCCAATTATCTGTTGAAGGACATTTAGGTTGCTTCCATATCTTGGCTATTGTAAATTGTGCCACCATGAATATTGGGATGTATAGATCATTACAAATTATTGTTTTGGTTTTCTTTGGATAAATACCCAGAAGCGCAATTGCTGGGTCAAAGGTATATCCATTTTAAATATTTCGAGAAAGCTTTATACTCTTTTCCATAACAGCTGTACCAATTTGCAATCCCATCAACAATATATGAGGGTTCCCTTTTCTCCATATCCTCACTAACACTTGTTGTTTTTTGATTTATTGATGATAGCCATTCTGACAGATGTGAGGTGATATCTCATTGTGGTTGTAATTCGCATTTCTCTGATGATTAGTGACCTTGAGCATCTTTTCAT
>NW_006442491.1:18508797-18513753 GCF_000325575.1 Pteropus alecto
TTGTATCCCTTGCCTGGGGAGATGTATCCAAAAAGAAATTACTGTTAGTAATATCAGAGAGTTTACTGCCTATGTTTTCTTCTAAAAGTTTTATGGTTTCGGTTCTTACATTTAAGTCTTTAATCCATTTTGAGTCTATTGTATAAGGTGTAAGAAAGTGGTCCAGCTTCTCTCTTTTTTGCATGTATCCGTGCAATTTTCCTGGCACCATTTATTGAAGAGACTGTCTTTACCCCTTTGTGTATTCCTGCGTCCTTTGTCATATATTAAGTGAGCTTATAGGCATTAATTTATTTCTGGGCTCTCTATTCTGTTCCATTGATCAATGTATCTGTTTTTATGCCAGTATCATGCTGTTTTGATTACATTAGCCTTGTAGTATATTGATATTAAGTAGTGTCATACCTCCAACTTTGTTCTTTCTCAAGATTGCCATGGCTATTCAGGATTTCTTATAGTTCTGTATAAATTTTAGGATTATTTATTCTAGCTCTCTGAAAAATGCCATTGGTATTTTGATAGGGATTGCATTGAATCTATAGATTGCTTTGGGTAGTACGGCCTTTTTAACAATGTTGGTTCTTCCTACCCATGAACACGGTATATGCTTCCATTTATTTGAATCTTCTTCAATTTCTTTTTTCAATGACATAATTTTCTGAAAACAAGTCTCTTATCTTCTTGGTTAATTTGATTCCCAGGTATTTTCAACATAGGGATTGTTTTCTTAATTTCTCTTTCTGAAAGTTCATCATTGGTGTATAAAAATGCCACTGACTTCTGAATTTTTATTTTGTAACCTGCTACTTTACTAAATTCATTGATCAGTTCTAACAGTTCTTTTGTGAAATCTTTGGGGTTCCTTCTATATAGTATCATGTCATTGGCAAATAACGAGAGTTTTACTTCTTCTTTTCCAGTTCAGATGCTTTTTTATTTCTCTTTCTTGTCTTATTGCTGTGGCTAAGACCTCCAATATCATGTTGAAGAGGAGTGGTGAAAGTGTGCATCCTTGTCTTGTTCCTGATCTTAAGGAAAATGCTTTTAGCCTTTTCCCGTTGAGTATGATGTTAGCTGTAGGTTTGTCATATATGGACTTTATTATGTTGAGGTATGTTCCCTCTATTCCCACTTTGCTGAGAGTTTTTATTTTAAATGGATGCTGGATTTTGTCAAATGCTATTTCTGCATCTATTGATATGATCATATGGTTTTTATATTTTGATTTTTAATGTGGTGTATCACATTAATTGATTTGTGGATATTGTACCAACCTTGCATCCTAGAAATAAACTTGATCATGGTGTATGATGTTTTTAATGTATTGCTGATTTTGGTTTGCTGCGATTTTATTGAGGATTTTTGCATCAGTGTTTATAAAAGATATCTGCGTATAGTTTTCTTTTTTTTTTTGTAATGTCTTTGTCTGGTTTTGGAATCAAGTAATGGTGGCCTCATAAAAGGACTTAGGGAGCCTTCTCTCTTCTTGAATTTTTTAGAATAGTTTGAGAAGAATAGGTGATAATTCTTTGAATGTTTGGTAAAATTTGCCTATGAAGCCATCTGGTCCAGGACTTTTGTTTTTTGGGGAGGTTTTTGATTATTGATTCCATTTCATTGGTGGTAATCAGTTGATTTAGATTTTCTGTTTCTTCTTGACTCAGGCTTGGGAGATTACATGTTTCTAGGAATGTGTCCCTTTCTTCCAGATTGTCCAATTTGTAGGCATACAGTTGCTCGTAGTATTTTCTTATGATCCATTATATTTCTGTGGGGTCCGTAGTTATTTCTCCTCTTTCATTTCTGATTTTATTTATTTGAGTCCTCTCTCTTTTTTCCTTGATGAGTCTGGCTAAGGGTCTGTCAATTTTGTTTATCCTTTCAAAGAACCAGCTCTTGGTTTCATTAATCTTTTGTATTGTTTTTCTAGACTCTATTTCATTTATTTCTGCTCTGATCTTTATTATTTCCTTCCTTCTAATCATTTTGAGATTTGTTTGCTGTTCTTTTTCTAGTTCTTTTAATTGTAAAATTATAGTGTTTATTTGAGCTTGTTTTTGTTTCTTGAGGTAGGCCTGTATTACTATGAATTTCCCTTTTTGGGCTGCTTTTGCTGTGTCCCATAAATTTGGAGATGTGTTTTCATTTTCATTTGTCTCTAGGTATCTTTTGATTTCTTCTTGATCTCACTAATAATGCATTCATTGTTTAGTAGCATGTTATTTAGCCTCCATGTGTTTGTGTATTTTCTAGTTTTTTTTTTTCTTGTAGTTTATATCTAGTTTCATTCCATTGTGATTAGGGAAGATGGTTGATATGATTTCAGTCTTCTTAAGTTTATTGAGACTTGATTTGTGTCCTAATATGTGGTCTATCCTTGAAAATGTTCCGTATGTACTTGAGAAGAATGTATATTTTGCTGCTTTGGGGTAAAATCCATCTGTTCTAGTGTATCTTTTAGGCCCATTGTTTCCTTGTTGATCCTTTGGAAGACCTGTCCATTGGGGTGTTAAAGTCTCCTACTATAAGTGTATTACTATTGATCTCTCCTTTTATGTCAGTCAATAATTGCTTTATGTATATAAGTGCACCTATGTTGGGTGTGTATATGTTTACTAGGGTTATGTTCTCTTGATTTATCAATCCTTTTATCATTATGTAATGTCCTTTTTTGTCTCATTATAGCCTTTCTTTTAAAGTCTATTTTATCTGATATAAGTATTGCTATCTTAGCTTTTTTTTCATGTCTGTTTGCATGAAATATCTTTTTCCATCCCTTTACTTTCAGTCTGTGAGTGTCATTTGATCTGAAGTGGGTCTCTTGTAGGCAGCATATGCATGGGTCTTGTTTTCTTAACCATTTGGTTACCCTGTCTTTTGATTGGAGCATTTAATACATTTACATTTAAAATAATTACTAATAGGTACACTGTTACTGCCATTTTATTATTCGTATTTGTTATTTCTATTTTCTTTTTCACCCCTTCTCTTTTTACAGAAGACCCTTTAACATTTCTTGTAATGCTGGCTTGTTGGTGATGAATTCCTTAAGCTTTATCCTGTTGGGAAGCTCTTTATCTCACCTTCCATTTTAATCGAAAGCTTTGCTGGGTAGAGCGTTCGTGGTTGTAGATTCTTGGTTTTCATAACTTTGACTATTTCTTGCCATTCCTTTCTGGCCTGCAAAATTTCCTTTGAAAAGTCAGCAGACATTCTATGGGGATATTCTTCTAAGAAGTTTCCTTTCTCTTGCTGCTTTTAAGATTCTCTCTTTGTCTTTGACCTTTGGCATTTTAATTATGATGTGACTTGGTATAGATATGTTTGAATTCCTCTTGTTTAGGACTCTTTGTGCTTCCTGAACTTGTACGTCTAATTCCTTTGCCAGATTAGGGAAGTTTTCTGTCATTATTTCTTCAAATAGATTCTCAATCCCTTCTCTCTCTCTTCCTCTTCAGGTACTCCTATGATCTGGATATTTTTACTCTTCAGGCTGCTTCATGCGTCTCTTAAACTATCCTCATTTTTTAAAATTATTTTTTCTTTTTGTTGTTCTGATTGGGTGTATTCTGCTACTTTGTCTTCCAAATCGCTGATTTGATCTTCTGCTTCGTTCAATCTACCATTGAATTCTTCTAGTGTATTCTTCATTTCGGTTATTGTGTTCCTCATTTCTGTCTGGTTCTTTTTTATGGTTTCTATGTCCTTTTTTATGCTTACTATCTCTCTGTCGACATTCTCATTGTGCTCATGCATTCTTCCCATAAGTTCACAGTTCCTTATAACTGTTATTCTGAACTCTGTCTCTGATAGGTTGCTTGCCTCCATTTCATTTAGCTTATTTTCTGGAGTTTTCTCCTGTTATTTCATTTGTGGCATGTTTCGTTTTTTTCTCATTTTATTAGCCTCTCTGTGTTCATGTCTCTTTTTTTTAAATTTATTTATTTTAATTAGTTTCAAGTATACAGTACATCAGTTAGACATCTATATAGTTTGTAAAACGATTCCCCTAATTGATCCCTCCCTCTCCTGACCCACCTAACCAACGTATTAATGCTAACTACATTCCCTATGCCGTGCTTCCCATCCCCGTGACCATCCATCAGCTACTAATTTGTACTTCTTTAACCTTTCACCCCATTCTCCCAGACCCCCAAAACTCCTCCCCTCTGTCTGTCACCAAATTGTTCACTATATTCGTGAATCTGTTTTTGATTAGTTTGTTCTTTTCATTCCTTAGATTCTGCATATAAGTGAAATCATATAGTGTTTACCTTTCTCTGTCTGACTTAAATACCTTCTAGCTCCATTAAAGCAGTATCTTTTTCCATCTCCTTCTTTTTCATATGTAGGAGTCTTGTTTTCATATTCTTTCAGCCCCTCTATGATTTGGTTGGAGCACTTAATTCTTTTCCATATAAGGTACTTATCGATAGGAACGTAGTTGTTACCATTCTTCATTCCTGTTTTTGATACATGTTTTTTCTTCTTAAAGAAGTCCTTATAACATTTCCTGTAATACTGGCTTGGTGGTGATAAATTCCTTTATCTTATTTTTGTCTGGGAAGCTCTTTATCTGTCCTTCAACTCTAAATGCTAGTTTTGCTGTATAAAGTATTCTTGGTTGTAGATCTTGGGTCTTCACCCTGTCAGATATCTTGTGTCAAGCCCTTCTGTCCTGCATAGTTTCTTTCGAGAAATCAGCAGCCAGTCGTATGGATGTTCCCTTATATGTAATTATTTGTTTTTTTTCTTGCTGCTTTTAATATTGTTTCTTTGTATGTAACCCTTGGCATTTTAATTATGATGTGTCTTGGTGTGGGCCTCTTTGGATCCCTGATTTTTGGGATTCTCTGAGCTTCCTGTGGTTTTATGTCCATTTCCTTCACCAAGTTAGAGAAGTTTTCCATCATTGTTTCTTCAAACAGCTGTTCAACATCTTGATTTTCTTTAGAT
>NW_006442491.1:18513961-18524120 GCF_000325575.1 Pteropus alecto
TATCTGGATCTCTGTTCTGTTCTCTCATATGGTTTCTGCTTCTTTGTCTTCCCATTCGGGCTGCCTTTCCGTGTCTGTTTCTATGTACTAAGAAAAGCTCCTAAGTCTCCTGGTCTTATTAGTGTGGATTTGTGAAGTAGGTGTCCTGTGGCACAGTCCTGAGAGGCCAAATTTAGCCCAAGCCTCTACCCCTTTGGAGCCACCTGTTAAGATTCAGCAAGCAACCAAAGATGCTTACAGTTGCCTCAAAAGGCCACACCAGAAACAGAGTCCAGCTGCCTCCAGTGTGAATCTTGATGATGCTCAGCTAGGAGCACCTGACTTGCTGAGGATATATCTGGATATGGCTCGGGTGGGGCCACGAGTTGGGGTAGGGGTTATTTCAAGGAATCCTCTGGGTGAGGTGACCTCTGTTATCCAGTTTGATGACATCAGGGCTATGGCGGCACTGTGTCCAGCGCACTGGAGGGCTCAACAGGGAGCAATGGATACCAAGTGAGTCTTGCCTTGACCCTCACTCTAACAATGTCTCCCTGTAAGTCCCTGGTGCCCACTGCGTGCGGCTGAATGGGCACTCGTGCTCAGAGTGAGCAGGTCCGTCACTGAGAAAATCTGTTCCTTTAAGAGGTTTCTGCCACTGCTGCTACTACAGCCTCCATCTCACTCATCCATCTCACTCAGCCACTTGAGACCAGGCAGCCCCGCGTCCTCGCCCCGCCCTGCTTTCTGCTATTGCAGGATGATTTCTTTTATTTCTCCCTAGTTGTATGGCTTGTTCATCCCAGGCAATTTTTCCTTGCTGCTTGCTCCTTGTTTCCATCACAATTTTGATTTGGTAGCCAGAGGGATGAACAGAGCCTCTATCATCTACGCCATTTTTTTCCTCCAGTATGAAGCCTTTTTTTCTCTGTGTTCGTTTCTATGTGTCAGGAACATTTGTTTCATCTC
The DNA here is from genome assembly GCF_000325575.1 of Pteropus alecto. Classification (NCBI taxonomy): domain Eukaryota; kingdom Metazoa; phylum Chordata; class Mammalia; order Chiroptera; family Pteropodidae; genus Pteropus; species Pteropus alecto. The sequence goes on from NW_006442491.1 coordinate 18,514,910, forward strand.
TCAGGCTTGGCGAGATGTCCTAAAGTGAGATTGCTGGATCATATAGTGGCTCTATTTCTATTTTTTTGAGGAACATTCATACTGTTTTTCATAGTGGCTACACCATTTGACATTCCCACCAACAGTGTGCAAGGATTCTAATTTCTCATCCTCATCAACACTTTTCTTTCTTTCTTTTGTTAATAGCTATCCTGACAGGTGTGAGATGATGTATCATTGTGGTTTTGATTTGCATTTTCTTAATAACTGGTGATGTTAAGCATTTTTTCATGTATCTATTAGCCACTTGTATGCATTCTTTAGAGAAATGTCTATTCAAACTTAGCCCATTTTAAAATCGAGTTATTCGTTTTTTTTTGTATTCAGTTGTAGGAATTCCTCATATATTTTCAAGATTAACCCTTTATCACACATGTGGTTCGCAAATATTTTCTTCCATTCTATATGTTGCCTTTTCATTCTGTTGATAATTTATTATCTTTGTTGTGCAGAAGGTTTTTAGTTTGATGCAGTCCAACTTTTCTTTTTTTGTTTTTGTTACCTGTACTTTTGGTGTCATATCCATGAAATCATTCTCAAGACCAATGTCATGAAGATTTACCTTATGTTTTCTATTAGGAATTTTATAGTTTCTGGCTTTATATTTAAGTCTTTGATCCATTTCGAATTGATGTGGTTTTATTTATAAGCTCTCCGTTCCATTGGTCTATATGTCTGCCTTTATGCCAGAATCATACTGTTTTGATTACTGCAACTTTGTAGTATATTTTGAAATCAGGAAGTGAGATACCTCTAGCTTTGTTCTTTTTTCTCAAGACTGGCTTGGCTATTTGTCGTCTTTTATTTATTCTATGTGAATTTTAGAAAAGTTTTTTCTACTTGCGTGAAAAATGTCCATTAAGATTTTGATAGAAATTTTATTAAATATGTAGATTGTTTAGGGTGCTATGAGATTTATGCAATATTAATTCTTCAAATACATGAACATGGGATATATTTTCATTTGTTTGTGTCTTTTCTAATTCCTTTCATCCATGTTGTTCATAGTTTTGAGTATATAAGTCTTTCGCTTTCTTAGTTAAGTTTTTTCCTAAGCATTTTTATTCTTTTTGCTGCTACTGTAAATGGGGTCCTACTTTCCTTATCAGATAGTTCATTGTTAGTGTATAGAAATAAAACTGATTTTTATATATAGATTTTGTATCCAGCAATTTCACTAAATTTGTTTATCGGTTCTAACAGGTTTTTTAATGGAATTTTTAGGATATTCTGCATATTAGGTCATGTCGTCTGCAATAGACACTTCACTTTTTTCTTTCTCATTTGAATGACATTTCTCTTTCTTGCCTAATTGCTCTGTCTAGGACGCCCAGTATTATATTGAATAGAAGTGGTGAGAGTGGCTATCCATGCCTTGTTCCTGATCTTAGAAGAAATGCTTTCAGGTTTTTTTGCCAGTAAGTATGATGTTAGCTGTGTGCTTTTCAAATGTGGCTTTATTATGTTGAGGTAATTTCCTTCTATTTCTAGTTTGTTGAAAGTTTTGTCATGAAGGGTGTTGAATTTTGTCAAATGCTTTTTCTGCATCTATTGAGTTGATCATATGATTTTTGTCCTTAATTCTGTTAATGTGTTATGTCATATTAATTTATTTTTGTATGTCAAATCATCCTTGGATTTAGGGGTAAATCTCATTTGGTCATGGTGTATGATCCTTATAATGTGCTGTTAGATTTTATTTGATAGTATTTTGTTGAGAATATTTTCATTTATATTTTTTAAGGATATTTGCCTGTAGTTTTTAAATTTTGTCTTGTTTTGTTTTTTTTGTTCATTTTGTTTTGTTGGTGTCTGTCTGGCTCTGGCATCAGGTAATGCTGGCTTCATATAATGAGTTTGAAGGACCCCTTCTCTTTAATTTTTTTGAAAAATTTGAGAAGAATTGATGTTAATTCCTCTTTAAATGTTTCATAGAAATCACCAATGAAACAATCTGTTCCTAGGTTTTTCTCTATTGGATAGGTTTTGATTACTGCTTCAATCTCCTTAGGCATTATTGATTGTTTAGACTTTCTATTTCTTTATGATTTGGTCTTGGTAGGTTGTATGTTTTTGAAAATTTATCTATTTTGTCTAGGTTATCCAATTTGTTGGCATGTAATGGTTAACAGTAGTCTTTTCAGATCCTTTGCATTTCTGTGGTATCAGTTGTAATGCCTCTTCTTTTATTTATAATTCTATTTAAATCTTCATTTTTGTTTTCTTGGTTAGTCTATTTGCTTGAAATATTTAGTTGCTCCAAATTTGAGTGCATATGTATTTATAATTGTCATATCCTCTTAATTAATCGATCTCTTTTTTGCTATATAGTGATCTTTTTGCCTCTTATGACTGATTTTGAATGAAAATCTATTTTATCCAATGTAAGCATAGCAACTCTTGCTCTCTCTTGATTACCATTTACATGGAATTTTTTATTCTATCCCTTCATTTTCAGCTTATGTATGTTCCTAAAGCTAAAATGAGTCTACTGTTTTGATTGGAAAATTTCATTCATTTATATTAAGTAATTATTGATAGAGTTTCTATTCCCATCTTGTTAATTGTTTTCTCGGTGTTTATAGGTCCTTAGTTCCTGTCTTCTTTTGTGATTTCATTTTTATGATGTGTATGCTTTAATTCATTTATTTTTTTATGTATCTATTACAGGTTTTTTCTTTGTGGTTGCATCCTTTCTTTTCAACTTGAAGAACTCCCTTTAGCATTTCTTGTAAGGGAGGTCTAGTGGTTTTGAATTCCCCAGTTTTTGTTTGTATGGGAATGTCTTTCTTTCTTTTTAATTTCTGAAGGACAATTTTGCCAGTTATAGTAGTCTTTGTTAGCAGTTTGTTTGTTTTTTTCATCACTTTGGTTATATCATCCCCTTTCCTCCTGGCTTTCAAGGTTTCTACAAAGAAATCCACTGATAGTTTTATGGGGTTCCATTATATGTGAAGAATAATTTTCCTCATGCTGCTTTGAAAATTCTTTGCCTTTGACCTTTAACAGCTTAATTATAAAGTGTCTCACAGTTATCTTTGGGTTGATCTTGCTCAGGTTCCTTTGAGTTTCCTGGATATTTATCTCTCTCCCAACATTTTGTAAGTTTTCAGTTATTATTTCTTTAAATAAATTTTCTTCCTCTTTTTCTCTTCTCTTTCTAGAACTCCCACGATGTGCATATTTGTGCAGTTGATGGTATCCCACAATTCATGTAGGATTTATTCACTCTGTTTCATTGTTTTATTTTTTCTCTTTGGCTAATTTCAAATGCTCTGTCTTTGAGTTTGCTGATTTTTCTTCTGCATTATCAAGTCTGTTGTTGAGGTTCTCTATTGAATTTTTCAGTTGTCATTGTCTTCTGCTCTAGGATTTCTTTTCTTTTTTTTATGGTTTCTGTTTCTTCATTAAACTTCTTATTTTGTTTATGCATTGTTTTCCTGATTTTTTTTCAGTTGTCTATCTGTGTTCTCTTGCGTTTTACTGAATTTCTTTAAGATGGTTATTTTGAATTCTTTGTCAGGCAAATCATAGATATCCATTTTTTTGAGGTCAGTTATTGACACTTTCTTAGTTTCCTTTTGTAGTGTCACGTTTGCCTGATTCTTTATTATCCATGTAGCCTTGTAACTGTGTCTGCATTTGAAAGAACAAACACGTCTTTCAGTCTCTATAGACTGGTTTCAGCAGGTAAAAACCTTCTGTTGGTTCCCTGGGCTGATGGGATTACCTCTGAATTGGAGTAGATTTTGAGCCTATCCCTGGCTCTGCAGTGCTTATTACCAGGGACTCAGGCAGGCATGGATCTTATCTTGTCCTTGGATAGATGAGACTTCCTCCAGTACCTTGTTCTGTATGATGGCACTGGAACAAGTGTCCACTTCAGTGTCCACAGTTGAATCCTCAGTGGGACTGTAATCAGGTGCACTGGTGAGGGTGGCTCCCACTAGATCCCTGAGAGGGCCCTGCCTTGTCACTGCGTGTTTTCCTGTGAGAGCAGTATTGGCCCTGGACTGTGGCTAAGAGGGCCTGGAATTAAGCCCCAGGGTTATTTCAAGTTCTACAGCCAAGACCAAAGTCTGCATATCTAGCTTTGAAGGCATGAATAAGCATGCTCTCCACCAGGTCCTTTGGCTGGACAGCTCCCTGACCATTGCTGGAGTGGTTGGAGCCAACTATAGGGTTCTTTCTGGATCTCCTAAGGTATAGTTGTATCTCCTTATGGTTCTCTATGCCAGCAGAATTTTCATGGACTATTAGTGGGAAGGTTTGGAACTGAGTATAGGGGTTTTCAGGATCTTTGGGCATGCAGACAGGAGCGTCTCCCACTGGGACTTTGGACTCTCAGGACTGCTGTCAGACTGTGGCTGTGAAGGGCTGGAACCAAGTATAGAGCCCTTTCAAGATTTCCAGGGGCACAGACAGGAATGTCTCTGGTCTGTGCCAGCAGGACTATCATGGACCATGGCTAGGATGGCTGGAATTAAGTTACATGGCCCTTTCAGGGTCCACTGTCTGACTGAGTTTGGCAGGCTTCTCTCCAGGGGTTCCCAGACTATGGCAATAGGGGCTAGAGCAGATTCTTAGGCCACTTTTGAGTCTATAGCCAGGACTGAGTTCTGGATGCCTATTATCCTATGCACGCGTGGGTGTGACCCCTCTTGGGCCCCTTGGTATATGGCACAGGTGATAGGACCAAGCCAAATAGGGCTGTAGTTGAGTCCTTAGGGGTATAGAGCTTTTTCTGGATCTGTAGGTGGGACCACAGTCATTGAGTCAGCCACCAGGGTGTGGGCCTGCTTTCTCAAAACAATCCTCCTCAGTCTTGGACTGCACCAGGGTTTTACAATCTCCTGGATCTCAGAGCTCCCAAAAAGGCACTTTTGTACATAGATGGATGCCAAATTATTGTTGTTCAAAGAGGCTATGAGAGGGAGACATCTTAATTAGCTATCTTGCTGATGTCACTCCTCTGTTTTCTCATTGCTGAATTTTAAGAGTTCGTAGTATACATTGAATACAAGTCTTTTTATCAGATATGTGTTTTGCAAATATATTCTAGTGTATAGCTTTTTTTTTTCATTCTCTTAACAGTGTTTTTGACAGAGCAGCAGTTTTTAATTTTAACGAAGTCTAGCTTATCGAGTTTTCCTTTCATTGATCATGGTTTTGGTGCTGTGTGTAAAAAGACATCACCATTTAGTGGTTATCAAAGATAGAAAGTAAGTAAGGGTAAAAGGGGTCAAATGTTAGGTGACAGAAAGAAATTTGGATTCCTTCTATTTTGAGTAGTGAACACACAATGCAATATACATATGATATATTATTAAATTGTACACTTGAAAACTATATAATTTTATTAACTAATGTCACTCCAATAAATTTAATTTAAAAAATTTCTATTATATGTCAGGCACTTGGATGCAGATAACCTGGCCTTGGATCCTGGCTTTGATACTTAATATCATTTCTCAGAGAAGTTACTTGACATTGTAAGACCTGTTTTCTCATCTGAGAAATGGGAATTATATCTTTGTTGACATTATTAAAGAGATGATAAGTAAAAAGTGAAAAATAAAATAAAATAAAATAAAATTTACCAAGCCCGAGGTCACCTAGATTTTCTCTTACATATTTTCTAAGAGTTTTGTACTTTTGCATTTTGCATTTAAGTATATCATCTGTTTTGAGTTAATTTTTGTGAAAGGTGTCAGATTTGTGTCTAGATACATTTTTTTTGCATGTGGATATCCAGTTGCTCTAGCACCATTTGTCAAAAAGACTATATTGTATTGCCTTTGTTCCTTTGTCAAGATCAGTTAACTGTGTTTTTATTTGCCTATGGACCTTTTATTCTGTTTCACTAATCTATTTGTATATTCTTTTACCCATACTACACTAACATGATTTTTGTAGTTTGATAGTAATTCTTGAAGTTGGGTAATTTAAGTTCTCCAAATTTGTCCTTCAATATAGTGTTGGCTATTTTGGGTCTTTTGCCTTTCCACGTAAACTTTAGGATCAGTCTGTCAATATCCACAAAATAACTTCCTAGTATTTGGATTGAACTGAATTTAAAGATAAAGTTTGGAAGAACTGACATAGTAACTCTGTCTCTGTAGCTCATGGAAACCTCCAAACTCTTTTGGCTTTTGTCTTTCTGTACTGCAAGTTGGTAAATTTCTCCAGGCAGTTAGCTGGGGCAACTGTAGGCTTCGCCTTGTCAATTTTCCTTCTCATAGGTCATTGTATTGAAGTTCTTATTTCTCAGTGATTTAAAATTGTTGTGTTGTATATTTTGTCCAGTTTTTTAGTTTGAGGTGAGAGAGTAAAACTAGTACTTTTGATTTCATCTTAGGCACAAGCAAAACCCTAACATTTTTATTAAAAATGAATTTTATGGGTTTCTATTTTATATTATCAGTGGGCTAGGTTTTCAGACCTACATTTTAATTAAAAATAACTGAAAAGCATAATAATGCTTTTTATATTGTCAAGAAAACATTATTGAACTGACAAGAGAGTAAAGACATTTCTAGCTAAAAGGGCAGGAAAATTAATAGAGAGTAAATTGGACTACAAGTTAATTTTGATGGCCTGTTAAGTGTGGTTAATTTAAAAAAAAAATTGGGGATGCTATCCCTGGGTAAAGTGGATAGAAATCAAAGCTCAACACATAAACAAGGGTTTTCTAATGTAAAACATTTTTCACAATAACTGATACCATAGAAAACACAAATAATATAAAAATAAAATGTTAAATTTAATAAAGTTATAAAATACAAAAAAAATTAATTTTTTTACATGCTAGCAAATACAAGTAGAATTGAAAATTTTTTAATATAGTAGTATTAAACCCTTCAAAATCTAGGTAAAAATCTAAAAGAAAATTAAGAGAAATGAAAGAAGGAATATACCATGCTTCAGGATTGTTATATTCAATATTGTAATGTTCTTAAATTATGCATTCTATAAATTAAAGAAATCTACAAATGCAATCCCAAGCTGTTTAAATTCTATTAAGTTTGTTTCCCTTTACCAGGAATTGGCAACCTGATCATCAAAATTATATAAAAATTCAAAGAATAAATAATAGCTAATGTAATCTTGAAGGAGAAGTACAAAGCTGGAGATCAAATATCCAATAACAAGATATAAGGTTTAAGTAAGAAAGATATAGTTAAACCAGTAACAGAATCATGTATATTTTTATGTAGTCATCCAATTATTGCAAAAGTGGCACTGCAGTGCACTGAATAAAGAATGTCTTTTTCAATAAATGGTGCCCGATGATTTGGATATTCATAGAGCAGAAAATTAGTCTTGACTCTACTTTCACAACTTATACAAAAATCAGTACCAGATGGTTGCAGATATAGATGTGAAAAGTAAGAGAATAAAGATTTTAGAAGAGAGCAGAGAAGAAAGTCTTCAATTTTTCTTAAATAGGCTCTGGAAAGCAAAAATCATAAAAAAAGAACTATAATTTGAAATTTATTAAAATCTAGATTTTGATCATAAATTTACAACAGTAAAAGAATGAAAAGACATAGTGTGGGAGAAATATTCAGAATACATATATATCATGAAGAACTAATATATAAAATATTTTTTAAATGTTTACAAATCTGCAAGGAAAGGATCAACCCAATAAAAATGTTACCACAGGCTTGAACAGGCACTTAACAAAAGAGGATGTGTTAATGGCCAATAAATATATGAAAAGGTGCTCAATTTCACTAGTCATCAGGGAAGCTCAAATTAAGAGCAAACGGGAATCATTTACAAACTATATAAACTATAGATACTATATTATTAATTTCAAGTATACTGTATAGTTGAAACTAATAATAAAATGAAAATTTTAAAAACCACTGTGATATCCTATTACATATCCAAGAGAATGACTCAAAAGGGAATATAGTAAATAATAAGTTTTGCTAATCCTATTCAGCAATTATAAGTCATCTACATTGCTTGTGCAGAGAAAGTAGGTATAATTACATTGAGAAATTGGTAGTATAACCCAAAGTTGGACATATAAAATTCTACCCAGCAGAAATATATCCATATATTCATCAAAAGTCCTATGAGAATAGTTAATGCTAAACTATTTTGAATAGCTGTAATATGAATATGTAATATCTAATAGCTTACATATGAAAACTATCCAAAATTTTCTCAACAGTATGAGGGCTATCTATATTATGGTATGTTTTATTTAAAATATACAACACTACAGAGCAATGAAAAGGAAGAATCTATAGCCAATAGTGACAATTTTCCAAAGAAAAATATTCCAGAGAGTATTTTATAAATGTTACTTTGTGCAAAAGAACCTGAGTGATGAGTCCACTTATATAAAGTACAATAATAGGTAAACTGAGCTATGTTGTTAGATATCAGGATATTATCTTTTTTTATAATAATTTTTTAGTTTTCAATTATAGTTGGCATAAAATATTATATTAGTTTCAGGTGTACACGTGGTAATTAGACATTTATATAACTTAAGAAGTGATCAGCCCAATAAGTCTAGCACCCTTCTGACACCATACATAGTTATTACAATATTATCAACTATATTCCTATGCTGTACTGTACATCCTCATGACTATTTTGTAACTATCAATTTGTACTTAATCCCTTTCCTTTTTTTTACCCTTTTCCTATCTGGCAACCCTCAAAACGTTTTCTGTATCTCTGAGTTTGTTTCTGTTTTTTGTTTATTTTGTTCTTTAGAATCCATATGTAAGTAAAATCATATGGCATTTGTCTTTCTCTGTGTCTGACTTATACTACTCAGCACAATACCCTCTAGGTGCATCCCTGTTGTTTCAGATGGCAAGATTTCATTCTTTAAAAAAAATTTGTTTTTGGTAGAGTAATATTCCATTGTATATATGCATCACCTCTTTTTTTTAGATAATTAATTAATTAATTTTTATGGTGACATTGGTTGATGAAATCCAGTAAGTTTACACTGTGTATTCACCTCCCAAGAATGATTTCTTACTGTCACCACATATTTGACCCCCTTAACCCATCTACCTCCCCCACTCCCCCTACCCTCTGGTAATTACTAGTCTATAGTCCATGTCCATGAGTCTCTGTTTGTTTGTCCTGTTCATTTGTTGCTTTTAGGTTTATAACCCACATATAAGTGATATTA
>NW_006442491.1:18527145-18547238 GCF_000325575.1 Pteropus alecto
TTGTCATTTAAGGATGTTAATTCCTTACTGATTGTCTATTTGTATGATATGTCCATATCTAACAGTGGGCTATTTAGGTCTCCTACTATGATAATGTTTTGGTCTGTTTTTCCTTTTAGTTCTGTTAGTAATTGCTTTATATATTTGAGGGCTCCCTGATTGGGAGCATAGGTATTAATAAGTGTTACGTCATCTTGGTGCATGATTCTTTTTATCATTATGAAGTGTCCCTCAGTATCTTTCTTTATCTTTTTTATTTTGGAGTCTATTTCGTCTATATTAGTACTGTTACTCCTGCCGTCCTGCTTCTCTGCTTTCTGCTCTGATGACTGAGCCCTGCCAAAAGCCGTGTGTAGCTCACAACTCTCCCAGGCAGGGCTGTCCAGGGAACTTGCCAATTCTTCTTCCCTCCCCCTTCTTCTGCAGGAATCTCCAGCTGCAAGAGGCAGCTTCTTTACTTCTCCCAGTCCACTGCCTGACACCCGGGGTTCTGACTTGTGGTAGCTCTTATGTGCAGATCCCACGCTCAGACTTGCTGGTGGGCAGTTTGGGTGTTTTTTGTTGTTGAGTTTTAGATGTTCAGCTTATTGTTGTTTCAATGAGAGAGATCTGGGGACATCTCTCACTCTGGCTTGTTTCTCCAAACACTGCATCACCTCTTTTTTATTTTTCATCTGTCGATGAACACTCAGGTTCCCTCCATATCTTAGCTATTGTAAATAATGTTGCAAAACACATGGATGCATATGTCCCTTCAAAGTAATATTTTGGAGTTCTTCATATAAATAGAAGTGGGATTACTGGGTCCTTCTTTGTCCCTTCTTATAGCTTTTATTTTAAAGTCTATATTGTCTGTTATAAGTATTGCTAATCCAATTTTTTTGTTTGTTTCCATTTTCATGAAATATTTTTTTCATTCCTTTACTTTCAGTTTGTGTGTGTAATTCAATCTGAAGTAAGTTTCTTGTAGGCTGTGTGTGTAAGTGCCTTGTTTTCTTATCCATTTAGCTACTTTATCTTTTGATTGGAGCATTTAATTTTTTTACATTTTACAGGCTTATAGAAGTTCCCTTGTAGGTAACTAACTGCTTTTCTCTTGCTGCTTTTAAGAGTTCTCTTTGTCTTTAATATTCATCATTTTTATTATTATGTGTCTTGGTGTGGGTCCCTTTGGTTTAATCTTGTTTGGGCTCTGCGATTCCCGGGCTTGTAAGTGTATTTCTTTCACCAGGTTAGGGAAATTTTCAGTCATTATATCTTGTAATGGGTTTTCTTTACTCTCTCTTCTTCTTCTGGTTCCCTATGATGTGAATGTTGTTATGCTTAATGTCCCAGAGGCCCCTTAAACTATCTTCATTTTTTTTTTAAATTCTTTTTTCTTGTTGCTGTTCTGATTGGGTGTTTTATGCTACTTTATTTTCTAAATTGCTGATTCAATTCTCTGCTTTATGTAATCTAATGTTGATTCTCTCTAATGTATTATTTATTTTGGTTGTTATATTCTTCCTTTCTGACTGTTTTTTTTTTTTTTTTTGTATTTTTTATCTCCCTTTTTATGTTTCTATCTCTTTGTTAAAATTCTCACTGGGTTTCTCTACTCTTCCCCTAAGTTCATTGAACATTCTTATAACCATTGTTTTGAACTCTGCATTTGGTAGATTGCTTATCTCCATTTTGTTTAGTTCTTTTTCTGGAGCTTTGTTCTGTGCTTTCATGTGGGACATGTTTCTTTGTATCCCCATTTTAGCTGCCTCCTTGTGTTTTTTCTAAGTATTAGGTAGGGTTTCTATGTTTCTCAGTTTTAGTAGAGTGGCATTATGTAATAGGTGTCCTGTGGGCCCCCATGGTGCAGTCACCTAAACTGGGTGCTCCAGGTATGTCCTTTGTATGGATTATGTGTGCCATCCTGTTGTAGTTGAGCCTGGGTTGCTGTTTGAATATCGATGGGAGGGATTGACCTTTAAGATGATTGGTTATCAGGACTGGCTGGTGGCTATAGAGGAAGAACTGTTGTGCAGACATTGACCCTATGGAGCAGGATTCTCTTTAACAGGGCTCTGGTGCCTGCCTTGTCTTTTCTTTTGGTGTGTCATCCTTGGATGCATCCCCAGGTGTTGCTCCACTTCAGTTTGATGCTAGCCGCCACATATGCTGGCCCCAGGGCCTCCTGGGGAGGGCCCTGCTGCAGGGCAATTTCAACTGCAGCCTGTGCCCTGCCTGGGGCTACCTGGCAAGTCTCCAAGCAATCTGCAGATGGCCATCACTCCTGCTGGGCTTAGCAGTGCCTTGGGAGACCAAGCTATAAACTGAGGCCTGCTGCCACTAGTGTCAGGCTTGGGGTTACTCAGCAAGAGGTATGGCCAGTCTGAGGCCAGATGCTGCTTGTTTGGGTTTTGTTAACCTTTGAGAGATTTTTGGAAAGTCTGCAACATAAGCCAAAACAGGCCATTTGTGTGGAAAAGCCACTGGAGGCAGTTTGGGTGGGCCTGCAAGTTGGGACTGGTGGGTCTCAGGGAATTCACCTAGATAGGGTGGCCTGTGTTAGCCTGGCTGATGGAGCTCAGATATGGTGGCTGCCTATGTCTGCATGTGAGGAGAGGGGAGGGCTCAACAAAGGAATAATGAATTCTGCCAGTACTTCTCTCTGAGAGGAAGTTGCCCCTCCAGCCAACACCCTGAAGCAAGACAATTCATTTCCTCCCCATATGTCCCTGGTGCTTTTCGAACAACTGCCCCAATGCTGGAACTCAGAGCGAGTGAGTCTGTCAGTGAATAAGTCCCCACTTAGGCCCTTTAAGAGGAACATCTGCAACTCCTGTAGCCCTTCATCTCACTCAGCCCCAATCTCCACTGTTTTTCACAGCCAGAGGTTGTAGGGACTTCTCTTCCTGTCACTGGAACCCTGGGCTGGGGAGCCTGGTATGGGGCCTCTGGGGGGGACCTCCACAGCTGAGATATCTCTCCCGATTCTCAACCTCCACATGCCATTGTGGGATCAGCCTGTTTCATGACTCCACCCCTCCTATCAGTCTCAAGGCGATCTCCTATATATGTCCCCAATTGTAGGACTTCTATTCAGCCAGACCTCAGGCAACTCCCAGTGATGACTGTTGATTTTACAAATGTTAAAGATACTAAAAGTATTAATTGCTTATTAGTATTTATCACTTATGTCAATTACTTTTTCTAATTAAGAACTCAGATTAATGATTTGACACTTTTTCTCTATTCTAAGAATTTAGTGCTCTAAATTCTCCCCTCAGCACTAATTTAGCACAAATTTTGAAAAAGTTGAATTTTTATTTTCATTTAATTTGATATGTATTTTATTTCCTTTTAGATTTTCTCTTTGACCTAGAAGTGTGTTGTATAGTTTCCATGTGTTTGGAGATTTTTCTGTTTTATTTTTGTTATTGATTTCTAGTCAGCATCCACTGTGGTCAATCATACAGAAAACAAACTCTGTGTGTTTCTAATTCTTTGCGTTTAGTTGAGGCTCATTTTATGACGTAAGATATAGTCTATCTTGGTATACAGCCCATAGGAGCTTGAAAGAAATATTCGGCTGTAGCTGGGTGGAGTGCCCTATAAATGCCACTTAGATCCTGTGGTTGATGGTATTGTTGAGTTCTTCTGTTGATGTTGATGATTTTCTTTCTTATTGTTCTGTCAGTTGCTGAGAAGAGTGGTGATGTCTTCAGATATAATTGTGTACATGTCTATTTTTCCTTGTCAACTCTTGCTATTATTTTCTTACATATTTTGCAGCTTTTTTGTTTGGAGCATACACATTAAGGTTGTGCTGTCTTCTCGGTGTATTTGCCCTTTTATCATTATATAATGACTTCTATAATCTTGCTAATGTTTTTTGCCCTAAAGTGTACTTTATCTGATATTAATATAGTCACTCCTGATATCTTCTGATTAATGTTTGCATGGTATATCTTCTCCCATTCTGTTACTTGCAACCTACTTATATCATTATATTTGATGTGAATTTCTTGTAGACTGCATATATTTGGGTTATTGTTTAATATATTCTGACATTATCCATGTTTTAATTTGTGTATTTAGATCATATAAATCTAAAAGTAAGTAATAATATGATATGCCTTAAATATTTCACATTATTTTTGCTTTCTTTATTTTTTTGTTTCTCTGTCTTCTTTTTCCTTTCATTCTGAGTTACCTGGACATTATTTAGAATTCCATTTTGATTTCTTTCAAGGGAAGTAAAAGCAAAACTAAACAAATGGGATTATATCAAACTAAAAAGCTTCTGCACAGCAAAAGAAACCATCAACAAAACTAAAAGGCAACCAACCAAATGGGAGACGATATTTGTAAACAATACCTCTCATAAAGGGCTAATATCCAAAATATATAAAGAACTCACACAACTTTATAGTATTTTTTAGTGTACCTTTTAGTATAACTTTTACAGTGGTTGCTTTCAGTATCACATTTATATCCATAGCTTATCAGTCTACTGATATATTATTTTACCAGTTTAGGTGAAGTTTAAAAACCTCATCTTCCTATGTCTTTTTGTCCTTCTCTATTTAATATAAAATTGACTAAAACATTTCCTTTATCTATGTTGAGGACTACACTAGAACGTTATAATTTTTGCTTCAACTGTTAAATGTAATTTTAAAAACCGAAAAGTAGGAGAAAAGTCTATTTTATTTATTCATATTTTTGTTCTTTTTGATGTTCTATTTTCCTTACTGATATTCCAAGATTCCTTCCCCTCCACTCCCCCCCCACCCCACTTCTTTTCTGTGTGGAGAACTTCCTTTAGCTAATCTTTTAGATAGGCTAATTTGTGGCCATTTTTTTTTTCTGTTTTCAAGCTTCAATTGAGAATGTGTTTCTTTGCTCCTCATTCTAGAAAGATATCTGGATTGAAACTAATATTCTTTCAGCACTTTAAATATGTTTTGCCACTTCTTCCTGGTCTCCACAGATTCTTATAGAAATCTGTTGTTTTTTGAATTGTTTTTCTTATATAGATAGGTATGAGTGTTTTCTATGTCAGTTTTAAAGATTTTTCTCTTTGTATTTAGTTTCAGAAAAGTGAATTTGATTTGTCTTAGGGTGCATATTTTGGAGAGTGGTTTATTCCTACTTTAGTCATCTTCTTGAATCTGTAGGTTTGTCTTTTTTCAAACCAGGAGAATTTAGTCATTTTTTCTTTGAATAATTTGCAGCCCAACAATTTTTTTTTATTCTTTCTGGGAGTCCAGTAACATAAATGTTATATATTTTTGTTGTAATCCAACATATTACAGAGACTCGTTCATTAATTTTCAGTCTATTTTCCCTGTTGTTCAGACTGAGTAATTTCTTCTGCTCTGTCTTCACGTTTGTTGTTTCTTTCTTCTGTTCCCTGCATTCTTCTGTTAAACCTATCTACTTTGTCTATTGAATTTTTCAGTTTTAAAATTTCCATTTGATTCTCATTGTCTCCTATTTCTTTGCTAAGGCTATTTGTTTATAGGCTTTCTTTCCCATTTACAAAATTGTTCAAGCATGTTAATTATTGTTTGTTGATACATTTTTATGATGACTACTTTAAAACCCTTGTCACATAGTTTAAACATTTGCATCATCTCTGTGTTGCCATTTATTGATTCTTTTTTCTCATTCAAGTTGAGATGTTCCTGTTTTAGTATTATAGTTTTTTAGATTGAAACCTGGACATTTTGTGTATTATGTCATGAGATCCTGGGTCTTAATTAATTTTTTGTTTTGTTTTGTCAGGCCTATTCTGATACCACTCTATTGACACAACTGTATCTTTACTGATAGGGATAGAAGTCTAATTTCTTCAATTGGTCTCTGTGGACATGGGTGATGAGGAGGAGCTCCTTACTACTATTGGGTAGGGGTAAGATTTCAGGCTTCCCATGAAGTTTCTACTGACACAATTCTGGCTGGGAGGGGGTGATATATGTCATTACTGCCCCAAACATGGCCTTAGCTGACTTCAATTGTGTGCGTGTTTGTGTGTCTGTGTATATTTATTGGCCTCATTACCTCTAAGTCAACTAGCACACTGAGTTCTCCAAGAAAGTTGGCATACCAAACTAATGATCCTTTTCTTGGAACATCAAAATCTAATTGTTTTGGAAGCCTGCAGGCATATCCTGAGCTTCGTGAAACATCACAGAAGGTCAGGTGAGGAACTGCATGTTCATAGCACCATCTGAGAAAGGAGCGTGCTAGAGATGTGAAACATATAAGAGCTTTGTTGACAGGTGATCAGTGCCTCTACTGACAATTTAATTCAGCTGAGGAATTTTGACTGGAAATACTAACTCGCTTTCCCTAAAACACACAGGGGCTCCTCAAAAGACCTGCCATCCTAGGATACAATACATGACCAGGGCATACTGTTAGTGTTGGTGAAAAATATTCAGAGTTAAAATATTTTAATGCAAGCTACCTATTTCCTGGTTCATTCTTCTGGTCTCTATCCCACCTAGACTTTTTGTTCTTGTTACTATTTTGTTTTGTTTTAGCAAATAAATTGACAAAGACAGTATGAATCCTTTCCAAAGTTTATAATATGAACATGATTAGCTTAGTTTCATGCAAAAATCCTGTAATATAAATAGAAGTAACACGTGTAATAAACAGATGGTCAAATATATATTCCAGAAAAAAAGGCCATTAAACAAAATAAAATATTGAATTTTTATTGTTATTTAATACTATTATGGTATACATGTCTATATATACATATATACATGTATTTGACTATAATTTGTTAACTTTTGAGCTTATCTATTATCTTACTGATATGTTAGATGAGGATGTATCTTAACTATACTTTATCTCTGGAATCTTCATTCTTCCTTCTCTAGTATGAACTGGTTGTTGCTATACAGGCTACATAGCTGTCATCTTATACTTTTGTTTTACTAATCTCCTGAGTTGGCACAAACATTCCTGGAAGTCATATTTTCAATTACTACCGCTTTTTGTTCAAGTGACTTCTTTTAAAGAGAGAATGTAAGAAGTAAACTTCAGTACTATTCATTCTACCATAAATATTTTTTCTATCTTCATAGCTCAACCATTGTAAATAAAAACCTAACCAAGAACAAGCTTGCACATATAAAAATAGCTTAAAATTAGCTTTATTATGTATAGTACTAATGAATTGGAAATCTAGGATTAGCAACTACTTGAGAAAAATCTGCACTATGACTAAAAATAAATTGTAAAAAGTCATATTATTTGGGAATAAGCCAATAAACAGTGATAAATAAATTATAATTCATATCTTTAAATAGATTCAAGAGTATATTCTAACCACAAACAATAATATGATGCTATGTAAAAAGAACAAGAAATCCTTACTGTTAAAGTGTACAGCTGAAACTTACTGGGTTTCATTAACCAATGTCACCATAAAAAAAGAATTAATTATTTAATTTAAAAAATGAAGCCAATCAGATCTTTAAAAAATAAATAAATAAAATAAAATGAGCAAGGAAAAAGAGCAAATTTCTGGAAATTAGAAATATGATTTTTAAAATAACATGCATGTTTAAAGACAATGTGAGGAAATATTTGAAATTTAAATCCAAGTGTAAGGTATAAGCAAAATACATGAGACAGAGTGTCAATTCAGGAGAGCCAATATCTGATAATCAGAGATCTGATTAATATCTGGTTTTCAAAGGGGAAGACAGAAAAAATCGAGGAGAGGAATTATAAAAAGTTAGATGAATTTGAAAAGATAATGGAGCTTATATTTTTTTCCAGAAATGCTCTAAGTAACACTATTACATATAATAAATAAAAATGATGATTTTCTAGATAAAATCCAAAGAGACAGAAAAGCTAAAAACAGCCAGAGGGCAAAAGAAAGTACTTGCCTTTGACAGAATAACTTTTACACTGACAGGTGATTTTTTCACCAGCAACAATAGAAGCCATAATCCAGTGAAATAATTTCTTCAAAATATTTTAAAAAGTAAATGCAACCTAAAAATTTGTATCTATCAAAATATAGCTTAAAAATAAGACATAAATACAGCTTTTCCAGATATTTTTCAAAAAGAAAAATTCCCAGAGATATAGACATCAGCAGATCTCATGAAAAGATGAAAGGAAATTCTGAAGGGTATACTTTAGTTGACCACATTTTTCTGTGATGAAAGTCTGTGATAGAAAAGCAATGAAGAATGTGATAAAACTGGATAAATCAAATTAAGAACTGGCAAGGTTAAATAAGAATGTTTTGTAAGATTTAAAAACATACTTAAAGAATACTATATGTAGGAAATAGATTGAGAAGGTTGAGTAGAATTAAAGTGTTCTGAAGTAGTCAGACAGAAAAAGTTGATTTCACTCATAGGTGGGAAATAAAACTGAAAGCAACAAACAGACAAGACAAACAGAGACTCATGGACACAGACAAGAGTTTAGTGGTTACCACAGGGAAGCAGGAGAGGAGTGGGGTAGATAAGGGTAAAAGTGGTCAAATATATAGTGACGGAAGGAAATTTAACTTTGGGTGGTGAACACAAAATGCAATATACATATAACATATTGAATTGTACACTTGAAACCTATATAATTTTATTAACCAATGTCACCCCAACAAATTTAATAATAAAAATATTATTAACTATAGTCACCATGCTGTACATTAGGTTTCTCAGAAGTTATTAATCTTACAACTAGAGGTTTGTACTTTTTGGTCAGTATCTTTCCTTTTCCCCCACTTCCACTCTCTGGTAACTACATTCTATTCTCCGTTACTATGAGTCTGACTTTTTTTTTTTTAGATTCCATATATAAGTGAGGTCATGTGATATTTGCCTTTCCGTGTCTGGCTTATTTCATTTAGCATAATGTCCTCCAGGTTTATCTATATTGTTGCAAATGACAGGATTTCCTTTTTTTTAATTTTTAAATTAAAAAATTTTTTATATTTTATTTTCTTATTTCCCCCTCCTCCCTTCTTTTTTAAAGCTGAATAATTATTGATAAGGAAACTTACCATTTTCTTTTTGTTAGTCGCTTTCTGGGTATTTTGCAGATCCCTTGTTCCTTTCTTCCTCTCTTGCTGTACATGTACGTCTTCTTTTGTGATTTGATGAAATCATGCAGTGGTATGCTTTGATTCTTTTTATATTTTGTGTACTTTTCTACTATAGATTTTTACTTTATGGTTGTCATAAGGCTTGGAGTCAAACTTTTGAATATTATATTAGAATCAAATACCAGTGAGCATGGAAATTGATTTCTAATTTAATTAAGGCAAGGATTTATTCAAAGACCCTGGAGCCTGGACACACACTGATAAATTTGCAGGGTTTGCAGAGCTTATTCTTGAGGACAATATGGCTACGCAAGATGAAAAGCTAAGAAGTTAGAAGTCAGCTTAGAAGATATCTTCAGGATTAGCATGAAATGGGTTAGAGATATGTGGCCTTGGGAGCAGGCAAAACTGCCTCCCAAATGTGGTTGTCTATTCTTGTTCAAGATTCTTTTCATATATGAACTCAGACTTTTCATATTGTAAATGGTAATAACCTATACCTCATAAACTTTTTCAAAGCTCACATTTCTTAGTGTTTCATAGGTGCCAGAGATTGTGTTCAATGTTCAATGTACCTTATTTTATTTAATCTTTAGACTTATTCTAGGAGGTAGGTTTATGATTATACCTGTCTTACCAATGAAGAAATTTTGGTAGATACCACATGATAAGTAAAAGTAGTAAACGGAGAACCAATAAATGTTTTGCTCTAGTTTCCTCTGCTTTAACTGTGTTACCATAATTATTATATAATGATTTTGTTTAATGAGATGTGCATCAATGTGCTTGGCCTGTTGTGGGTTCTCTTACAATGAAGGCCCCTTTTCTCCCCCAGACTCCAAGACAGGGAAAAGTTATTTGCCATTTAAGTTCAAGCATGGGATGAAGAAGGAATGGATGTAAGGCAAGAAGATAGGAAGGTAAAGTTTCAGGCTGCAGCACTAAGATCATATTCCTTATTTGTAGTACAGTGTTCATAGCTCTAAGATGTTTTCAAAGTAGTGATTAGAGTGACTGCTGAGAAGAAAGCACAGTGAGTTCTACCAGGAGCCTTTATAACTCCATCTGACTGCTCAAAGAGATTCTATCATCCTAACCTCTGTCACATTCTTTCCCGCAGAGCAATGAGCTTATAATCATCCAGACCCTTGCAGAGCAGCCGTGGTCCAGTGGGCAGGGCCCTCAGGAAATGTGTCTTCTTGTTCTTCATCCAAGAATCAGCAACATGCTAGCTAAGTCCCTATGATATGGGTAAATTTGAACATACTACTCTAGCAATCCTCTACGTAGCCTGAGTGGAATTGAATACTTCCTTTATTCTTCCAGTTCAGAAACTTAGGCTCAAAGGTGAGAAACCAATTGTCCACAATCTAAGGCTGAATGCATGATAGGACCCTGAATGACCTCATATATGTCTGATTCTCAAGTTCATGACTTTTTCTACTATCCTCCTCTGCTCAAGTGACCTCCATCCTTCCATCTTCTTGTGGGAGTTCATGAGTTATACCTACATGATAGTCATGAGTATGAAAGACAACAATGTCCTATTAGTTTTGTCTACCCACCCTCAAATCTCTTGTACTAGACAATGATATAGACTATAGATGTGTCTCTAGGAGGCAGAGGCTTGTTTTCTGGTAAAGACAGAATAAATAAAGGTGGGATTTTGTTTTGATTACCTTCTCTGACTTGTGTGGGCAGCGATCTTAAGGAAAAAGTCCTATGGCTAACCATGAGTACCTATTCCAGTATCGAGGTCATACGCCAGAGCTCTTGATCTACCTTCTATCCTTTCTAAGTTTGCAATTCATATGAATGTAGATTTCTGGGTAGAGAAGACAATTGGATATCACAACGCATTGACTAAGTGCTCTTAATAGTCAATTAAGTGTGTCTCAGTTCTAATGCCTACAAATCAATATTTCTCTTTTCTGAAGTGAGGTCATAATACCTACATTTTAAGGTTGTTGTAGGAAATCCAATAAGAAAATGTATGTGAAAGCACTCTATAGTACTGCTTTTGTATTACTAATCATTTCAAAAATTTGTAGCAAATGCCTTCAATCTGTAGGAGTAGGTCTTCAGTCATTCCATATTGTAGGCTAGTAGTTCTCAGCATGTGCTTCTTTCACCTAGGAATTTGTGAGTAATACTAATTCTTAGGCTGTACCACAAAATCAGAAACTGGAAGTGAGGGCCAGAAATCTGTTTTTTAGCAACCCCTATAGATGTTTCTGATGCAAATTAAAGTTTGATAATTACAACTACAATTAGATTATGGGCCTGTGGGCTGGGAAACGTCATCAGTGATGACATCATTTCTGTCCATCAGTCCTTAATGGGTGTTTTGGACTAACCCTCATTTGTTCCTCGCTGTTATCATATTTGCATCCCTACTCTGGGTCTGCTAGTGCTATGGAGATGTGATGCCCTTCTAAATACTGTTGAGTAGAGGAACACTGGGAAGGGGGTTATAGAGAGAAGATGGACACCAGAATGAGCCCCTTTGCTTTAATGAACCAGGAATCCTATGTCAGGAGACAGAAGCTGGAATGTTCAAACAGTATAAGTAGTGGTCACCGTTACTATAGATTCTAATTTCTTAGTTGATAGTTGTCAATTCTTAACAGTTTACATAGAGATTTTATTACCAAAACTTAAGAGTTTAATTTCAACATTCCAAGCACAGCATATCTTATAACTGCCACATTTCCATTTAGAAAGATAATTCTGAAAATTTCCATTACTGCAGTTCTATCCATTTTTGTTTTCACACCTTCTCAAAAGTCAATTACCTGCATAAAAGAATTATGTAGATCATTAAGACAAAGATATTTATCAAAATAAATTTAAAACAGCAAGTTTTTGAGCATTGACTATTCAACTCCACTATTTACCATTTGCTTTGATATAACCATCCTAATAGTGAAACCACTTCTATGTAATAAATAAGATTTTATGCATATGTAAACATAACGATTTATAGATATGTATATGGATTTACCATTCTTGAAATCTGTATGCAAACTTTCTCCAGAATCCTCATTTTTTTAAATGGGGAAAAATATATCATATCAACACAAAATTCCCAAACAATTTTCCAAAATGTAACCAACAACATACTTAAACATTTAAATAGTACTCACAAGTTGTCATTTTAAAATGTGAAATACTTAAATCATCGGTGTAATGCTTCTCAGCATTACCCAAAACACAAGTGGCTTTTGTTGATACCTGGTGTGATTTTCAAAATGTCTTTCCATGTTTCTGAGGTCTTACAAATTGTATTTGTACTGTAACTCTATGTTTGCATTACATATTGCATTGTTCAAAATGTTGTATTGAGTTATAGACAAGTATCTATAAACTTTATATGTAAACATTGATTATATATATAACACTAAAATATATGCACTTCTTTGTAATTTTAAGAATAAAATATGCAAGAGTTATTTTACTAGGAATATATTAATCAGAGAGACATTCTATAGGGTGTGCCTATATGTATGTGCATATTATATACATGTATAAAGTCTCCCATCACATGGTTTAACATATAGAAGACCCTGAACAGTTGTTGCAACTCTTCCTCACCTTGTTCTAAGTTGAGTTACTTATTTTTTTATTCAACCAAAATATATATAATCAACACCTACTGAGAAGGACAGACAATGTCAGGGGCTTTACATTAGAGAGGAGGAGAAAGAAAATAAATAAGTAAATGACTACAGATTGATAAAAGTATGATTAAGAAAAGAAATAATGTGATATAATAGAGGAAAACTGAATAGTTTACTATTGACAGGGCAATATAGGAAATTATCCTAAGGAAGTGATATACAAGGCTAGACATGAAAGACAGAAAGAATTCAGTTATGTGAAGAGCTAAAAGAAGATTATTAGAAGCAAGAGGAGTAGCATATGCAAAGCCATGAACTGGTGAAGAGCTTGATGTATCTGAGGAACTCCTGTTGTTTTTATGACTTTTCTTCCTTTTCATATTCTTCTACATACCTCAAGGACACTCCACAATAGCGCTTGAACTTAAACTTCCTTTCTATCCACTTTCCAAACTTCCTTATCCTCTATTTCCTCATTCTCACAAACTTCTCCATGGACACGACACTCAAATGTTTTTCTTCAGTTCAGATATATGAATGAAAATCCCAGATCAAGTTATTGTTTCCTTCTTTCTATTCCTGATGTTTCATGTTTCTTGGCATTTTGTTGGTTCTTCCTCCTGTATATTCTTTCTAAGTGTTCCATTTATTTTTTAAGGCAAGTTAAAATCAATCTTTATTTTGCCATGTTAAAAAGGGAAAATATTTAAAAATTTTTAATAATATTAAAAATAACAGAAAACAAAAATTTAAAAATATTTTTTTAAAAAGTACTTCAAATTTGGGTAAAGAGAGTCAAATATATGGTGATGGAAAAAATTTAACTTTGGGTAGTGAACACTTAATGCAATATATATTTGATGTATTATTGAATTGTACACTTGAAACCTATAAGTTTTATTAACCAATGCCACTCCAACAAATTTAATTTTAAAAAAAATCCCAAACATCAAGTGTTCTATTTCTAATGCCGCTGGATTCTGGAGATGGACTGGCTAATCTCACGAAATAATCATGAATTGCTTGTGTTTGTCTAGAAAGGGACTCAGAGTTTTCTCAGGGCTCTTCGGTTTAGAAATAAAAGACCATGAGAGTATGTAATATAAATCATCAATGTCCCAGTGGCAGAGAGAGAGAAATAATGTAATCTAAATTCATAGAGTTTCATGGATACAATAGACCAGAAACATCTTCTAAGGGAACTTTCATACCATTATTAATTTCCTCTCATCCATAAATTTTAACAGTCTGCTATTGGCAGAGAACAAAAACTATATCTAGAGAAAAGCTGTGGAGTTATTATACAACTCTCTTTCTGTTAGAAAGCTCTTCCTAAAAAAATTAGTTTGTCACTTTGTGCATATATTAAAATATTAGAAATGAGATATAGTCCAGTATTAAAAAATAGAACCATAGAAAATATAAAGCATGTGTGAATAACTTCTCAATATGAGGAAGAACTTTCTAAGCTAGTGAAGAATGAAAAGTTAACTATCAATAGATTTAAAACGAAAATGAAAATTTTGTGCTTCAATAAATTAATTTAAAAATTTGAAAAGTGACCAATACATGATTGACTTGGGCTGGTGGGGCCAAGTGAGGAGTGACTGCTAATGGGTGCAAGATTTCCTTTTAGGTTGATGAAAAGTTTCTAAATTTAGTTTATGGTGAGGATTACACAACTTTCTAATTATACTAAAAGGCATTATTGATTGGTTTCTACATTATAGTAGGTGAACCGTATGAAATGTAAATTCTGTATCAATAAAGGTGTTAAAAATAACCAACACACAATAATTCACAATAGATAAAATGCCAAAGTTAATAAACTGTCAAGTAAAAGTAAAAACAAATTAGTAAGAAAGTACTAATATACTGAGTAACCATTTGAAAATGTATGCCATTTCCCTTAAAAAATAATACCTCGTGACATAGATATGAATTTATATATCAATAAAGGTATTAAAAACTAGCACACAATATTTACAGTAATATCAAATATCAAAGTTAATATACTTATCAGGTAAAACAAACAAATTAGTAAGAAAACACTAATAAACTAAGAGTAACCACTTGAAAATATATAACAGTTCCTGTAAAAGAAATAATATGTCATATTCTGGAAATGGAGCTTCTGAAACTAGCTTATGTTTATATATTAGAAATCCCACAATGATTTATGAACTAGATTATGACACTATTTATAATACTGATGCATTGGAAAAAATAACTTAAATGACACAATAGAGGTCTTTCCAAGTAAATAAGGGTACAAAAATAAATAAACATCTATTAAAACTTGTGTCTTCAAGGAATATTTACAGATCTGAACATTTTTTTCTGATAAAATGTTAAGTTGAAAAATCCATTTAGAAACATGCATATAACTTGGTCAAAACTTAGAAAATATAAGAGATAATAAAATTGTAGCCAATTTTTCTGTTTCCCAAATATTTACAGTGTTCCTGTCTTAATTTTACAAATATAAATTATAGAATTAATTTAAAAGAAGGAATGCTTACACAAATAGAGCTGAAACATAAGACATAAGACTTCCAAAAGTTCTGAATCTTTTCCCAGTGTCCACCCAGAATAATTTTCTTCCCTTTTCCACTTTAGCATCCTACAGGTATTTAGAAATAGCCTTCCCTGTTCTGTTCACCACATCTAAGAACAACAAGAAAGGGCAAAGCAGAGACCTTCTCCGTAAGACCAAGAAAATTGGGAGACGTAATTTCATAGAATTGTTGCTTCAGGAGGTAATACCTAGTGCTATACTAAGTGAAGTGAGGCATGGCTGGATTGGACTGGCCCTAAGTGATAGAAATTTGAGAAGTCAGGATCATTTCTGTCGTTGGCTTTTCATTATTCTCCCTCAGCTCCAATCATAGACACTGTTCTACTGTGAGAGCTTTGAGGTCTCTTAAAATAGAAGTGTTTTGAAGAATTGAGGTGAACATGAGCCCACTGCTCAGTGAGAGCCATGCCCCACTCCCATGGCCAGTTTGGTAATAGGGACTCCATATGCGGGACCCTCTTGTAGGTTGGTGTTTCTCCTTCCCCAGGATTCTATTTACCTGAGACCAACTGGGCCAGGAGCAAAAAAATATAGCAAAAGTAAGTAATAGGGACTTGATGGCTCCTGAAAGACAGTAAACAGGCAGTAGATTCTATGGAATCCAGAACTCTCTATTCAGTGTGACTCTGAACTCAAGTCTTTATTAACCTCCCTGAGTGGGGTTGGGCTCAGTCGATGGACCAGAAGGATATAGGTACTGTGCCAAACATAACTTCAGTTCATTGGCCAGCAGCCCTAATTGAGGCAACACTGTTCAGTCTTAAACTAAGCATGCCTTGGGGGAATGTGAAAGACAGAGGAGAAGGTGCAGGAATGGTATGGTAATTTGGAGAGAAAGGACATGTAGAAGAGTAATTTATTCTGATCCCTCAAGGCTGGGTACCTCTATCTGTTTTTGTCACAGCTCCTGTGTTGTTTCTGACAGTGTTGATCTTATTGCATTGTGACAGTCTGCTTACCTGTCTGTCTCTTTCCAAAAGGTGTCCTTCAGGACACTCTTCATATTACTTTTTTCTGTTTACCAGTACTGGACACAGGGAAGTACCTATGTAATTATTTGTTAAATGAACAAATTAATGTTTTTTGATAATAAGTACTAAAAAAGCATTTCTTTAAAGAAATAAGTGCTCAAAGATATATGTATAAAGATGTCTTCAAATCCTCTTTTGAGTCCATCAATAGAATATTACTAAATGAAATGCATCTACATGATTTAACACTATTCATCTGTTAAAAAGAGTGCAGTGGGTTTTGTCTTCCTACATATACCTATATATATATTATTTATTATAGTGACATTGATTAATAAAATCCAATAAATTTCAAGTGTACAATTCAACAGTAAGTCATATATATATTGCACTGTGTTCACCACCCATAGTTAGATTTCTTTCTGTCACCACATATTTGACCCCTTTTAGCCCAATTACCCCCATCCCCCCAACATCTGGTAACCACTAGTCAATTGTCCATGTCCATGAGTCTCTTCTTGTTTGTCCTGTTCATTGCTTTTAGGTTTATATCCTACATATAAGTTATATCATGTGGTTTTCAACTTTTCCTGTCTGGCTTATTTCACTTAGCATGATCATCTCAAGGTCCATCTATGTTGTTGCAAATGGTAGTATTTTAATATTCCATTGTATATATGTATCACAGCTTCTTTATCCAATCATCTATTGTAGGACACTTCGGTTGCTTCAGTCTTAACTTGTCTTTCTTTGTCCTTCTCA
The DNA here is from genome assembly GCF_000325575.1 of Pteropus alecto. NCBI lineage: Eukaryota > Metazoa > Chordata > Mammalia > Chiroptera > Pteropodidae > Pteropus > Pteropus alecto. Next base: position 18,544,141 of record NW_006442491.1, read on the forward strand.
ACCTTGACATTTTGAAGAGATGGAGCCAGTATTTTGTAGAAATTTTCTCAATTTCGGTTCTTCTGCTGTTTCATTAGATTCAGGCTATGCATATTGGCAGAAATACCCCAAAAGTGATACTATCTGTGTTTTTTCATTGATCCTATCAGATGGCAGGCAATCATGACTTGTTCCCATACTGTTGATGTTAACTTCGATCACCAAGTCCTGGACATGTCCTCCAAATTTCTCTACTTAGTTACTATTTTCCCCTTTGTAATTAATAACTAACCCGTGGGGAGATTATCTGAAGCTATGTGAATATCCTGTTCCATATAGTACATTGATGGCTCTTGCTTGAATCAAATTACTATAATAATTGCCAAATAGTGATTTGAAAGCTCTATCATTCCTTCAGTATTTGTTAGTTAACATTTTACTGTAAGGGTCTTCCATTCTTTCTTATTGCTTTTGTCAATATGGATCCATAGAGTCTGATTTATTCAATGGGTTATAATCCATTGCTATCATTACTTATTTTTATGCTCATCCTATATTTGGCCAGTGGGAGCTCCTTCGACCTGGCTTCTTTGCCTGTCATTCTTTGAGCATACTCTTTCTTCTTATGCAAGATGGTCTAGGCTTACTCTCCCAGCCCCAGCCCTGGACTCAGCCATTTTGCTAAGAACCCCTGGTTCTTTGTAATGGGGAATAATATTAGAACCCACGATTTGGAAACTAGGTGTGCTCTTTGCCACTAAGGTGTTATTGTTCATGTCCTTTCAGTGGACAGACTGGGGGAAATATCCATTATGAATCATTCTTGCCTTTCACCATTTTATATTTGTAGCTCTTCTCTCTCACTGTGAGAAACCTGGCTCCCCAGAAGATCAATATATTATTCCTTTGCTCACTTCTACAATACACTTAAACTTGTTTCAGAATTACTACACCCACACCACTATTAACAATAAACCTAATAACCTAGTAAGTCAAATTTAAGTTTTCTTTGTACTTCTTTTGGTCCTTTTATCTTCAGACTGAGGAGAGTAAAAGTTCTATAGCTAAAAGTTACTTGGATTCTTTCTTTTCTATTTTTTTTTAATATGGTTGTTACCTGTTTGATGTACATTTGTTTGTTTCTGTTTGTTTCCAACTTTGAAGTTAAAAAAAAGTCTTTGTTGACTTAACTTTTGACATTTTAATTATGATGTGTTTTGGCATGGGCCTTTTTGGCTTCACCTTCTCTGAGACTCTCTGTGCTTCCTGGACCCGGATGTCTGGTTTTAAATAAGTTTTCTGTCCCTTTCTCTCTTCTCCTTCTGGGATCCCTATGGTTCGAATGTTGGTACACTTGATGTTGTCCCAGAGGTCCCTTAAACTATCCTCATTTTTTTATAATTCTTTTTTTTTTGCTGTCTTGATTGGATGATTTCCACTTCCTTGTCTTCCAGCTCTCTGACTTCTTGTCTGTAGGGAGTTCCAGGGGGAAAATTTCACTGGGGTCTGGAGCTGTAGCTGGAGTAGGCACAGGCTGAGGGAAGTCCTGTGGGCAAGCTGCGCAGGATCACCTTGGTAGGCAGTTGGAGTTGTAGCTGGAGTGGGCTCAGGCCTTGGGTAGTCCTGGGGGCAAGCCACACTGAGGCCTAGAACTGACACTGGAGTGGCTGTGAGCCACAGGGATTCCTGGAGGTGAGCCACTGGGGCTGTAGCTGAAGCAGGCATGGTCTGCAAGAAGTCCTAGGGACAAGCCACACCTGGGCTAGAGCTGTAGCTAGAGTGGGTGCCAGCCCATCGGAGTCATAGGGGCAAGTTGCACTGTGGTGCTTTGTTAGGCTAGCTGGAAGCTGGAGTGAGAGCCATGGAGAGACCAGGGGACAAGCTGCACAGGCCTAGAGCTGTGGATGGAACAAACAAAGGCCAGCAGCAGTGCTACTATGGGCATGGGGTGCACTGGGATGGCCTTAGCCTGCAGCCAGAGCACCAGGATCTAGCTCCTGCCCTTGTGATCAAGGGAGAAGGGAGGGCCACAAATGGTGAGCCCACAGTGAGTTTCTGTAGCTCCCCTCCTACTTGGCAGATGCTATAGGGTTAAGAAATGGATTTCCTTCCCGTATAGCCTAGGTGTCCTATAAACCACAATTTTTTCCCTGTCACCCAAGGCACAGGAGTCTGCATAGGCCCTTCCACGATCTTTCCCAGCCACAGGGCAGTGCCATGTCTGCCTCTTCTCTTTGTTTCTGTGTCATCTCTCTCTCTCCTTTGTTGTGCAGAAGCTGTTCGGTCAGACCTCAGTTCTTCTTCAGGGGTAATTACTCTGTCAGTAGGTATAAATTCCATTTGTTCATGGGAGGAGGGGAGTTCAGGGTCTTCCTACCCCACCATCTTGGGCTGGAAGTTTTTTTGGTTATTTGCATTGAAAAAATTGACATATAATATTGAGTAAGTTTAAAATGTATGGTGTGGTGATTCGATACATTTAAACACTGCAATGTGATATCCACTATAGCATTAGCTAACGCCTCTATCATGTCACATAATTATTATTTTTTTTTGTGATGAGAACATTTAAGATACAGTTTCTTAGCAACTTTGAAGTATATTAATACGGTATTATTGATTATAATCACAATGCCGTGCATCACATCTCCAGAACTTATTCATCTTCTATCTGCAATATTTCCAATTACCCCTTTTAATAGTGCCTGGTAATCACCATTCTTAACTCTGTTTCTCTGAGTTTGGCTTTTTTTAGGTTACACATATAAGTAATTCCATAGAGTATTTGTCTTTCTCTTTCTAACTTGTCTCTGATAGCATAATGCCCTTAAAGTCTATCCTTGTTGTCACAGATGGCAGGATTTCCTTCTTTCTGATGGCTGAATACATACATACATACATACATACATATATACATATATATACATACATACAACTATAAAGGGGAAAAGGAGAATAAAAATGAAATCATCAAGAAAATGAAAAGAAAGTCGCAGACTAGGAGAAAACATTTGCAAAAGACATATCTGGTAAAAGACTGTTACTCAAATTATAAAAAGAACTCTTAAAACTCAGCAATAAGAAAACTAATGACCCAATTTAAAAAAATGGGCAAATAA
>NW_006442491.1:18547260-18554457 GCF_000325575.1 Pteropus alecto
CAATATCCTATTTTATTCTCTTTGGTTATATACTCAGATGGATTTGCTGGATCATATGGTAGTTCTATTTTTCATTTTTTGAAGAACTTCTATACTGTTTTCCATAGCAGCTGTACCAATTTACATTGCCACCAAGGGCACACAGGGTTTTCTTTTCTCCACATGCTTTCCAGTATTTGTTATTTCTTGTCTTCTTGATGATGGGCATTCTAACAGGTGTCAGATGACATCTCATTTTGATTTTGATTTGCATTTCCCTGATGATTAGTGATGTTGAGCATCTTTTCATGTACCTGTTGGCCATTTGGATGTCTTTTCTGGGGAAATGTCTATTCAAGTCTTACCCCAAGTTTTAAATCATGTTTTGTTTTTTTTTGGTATTGATTTATATAACTTTTTAAATATACTTTGGATATTGAGCCCTTATTCAATATATGGTTTGCAAATATTTTCTCCCATTCTGTAGGTTGCCCTTTTCATTTTGTTGATCGTTTCTTTTTAGAAGCTTTTAAGTTTGATGAAGTGCCACTTGTTGATTTTGCTTTTGTTACTTGTGCTTTTGGTGTTATATCCAAAATATCATTGCCAAGACCAACATCATTTATATGGTATTCTAGAAATTGCAAATCAATCTATAGAGAATTTGTAGAAGTCTAGCCTGTTTGAAGGAGATTTCAGCACACCATTGGAGTGGGAAGATATGAGTTTGGACTCAGTGGAGAGGGAGGAATTCCGCCAGAGCCCTCCCTCCCCCTATACCAGAAAGACACTGCAGGGGGTGAGGGTGGCAAAGCTGTTTAGCTTGGTAGCAACCTATCCTGCTGAGGTGGCGGTAAGCAGTGCTCGAGTTCCCCCACCACTCCAGTTGTACAGGTTGTGGCTTGAGAAACCCATTTTTTTCCGGAAGAATCTAGAGTACTGAGGCAGGACCCCCATGACTGAAGGGAGGGAGGAGAAAGGGAAGGAGGCAGATGAGAATAACAAAGGACAGTAAAACAAAGTGATTCCCTGTTGAATGCTTCAGGACATCAGTATTTAATCTGCCCACATGCCTCGGGGAGTAACCCACTCCAGGATCTCCCCACCAGGTCTATGGGCACCCACAACCCCAGTGCTACCATATCTCTTGGGCACCCACAACCCCAGTGCTACCCATTCTTTCTTTTTCTAACCCATATTCTTGTTTTTATCTGCAATCTAGAATTTTCTACCTCTTACCATAACTTACCATATCTCTCCTCACTCTATATATGGATCCTTGTGTGGGCTCCCCATAGCAGCAGCCACAGCAGTTTCATTAATCAGAGTACCCTCGAAAAAAGAAACCAGGGTATATTGGGCAGGGGAGAAACAGCAAATTGGAGCTGTAGCACCAGCTTCTGGAAACCAAAGAAAGATCTCTAGCAGCCAGCCTGGGGAGTTATAAGAACAAGAAAATAAAATGCTTAAGAATTCTGCCACAAGAGGGACTTGTGACCTACATCATCAATATTTCAAAACCATAAAACTAAAAAATATGAATAATAATGCATGTATTATTTCAGGCACATAAGCTATCTAGCCAAACATCATTCCATGTGTGAATACTCTCTAAAACATACCGGTTATAGAACCCATTCTTTCTTTTTCTAACCCATATTCTTGTTTTTATCTGCAATCTAGAATTTTCTACCTCTTCAGGTAGCATCACCTTCAAGATAGCTATTGACAGTAGTTTGACGATGGGCAGCTTGGCTTGGTAAAAAGGTTTTTTTTACAAAACTGTCTCACTTGAAAACACACAAAAATAAACTCAGATACATTAAATAGTTAAAGTTTAAAACAGAACTTATAAGGGAAAATCTATAAATCAACAGGATTAAAAACTATCCTCCCTCCAAAATAAGAGAGAAAAATAGGCAGAACCATATAATTTGTAGAAAACATAAAGTACATAATAAATATAGATTTATTATTTCCTTTATTCTGCTTGATTTGGATTAATTTTGCTCTCTTTCTATTTTTGAGGTAGGATTTTGAATCATCAAGATCTTTTCTCTTTTCAATGATAAGCATAAAGTCCTATAAACTTCCTTCTAATTATCACTTTTGATGTAGGCCACATATTTTGATAAATTGTGCTTTATTTTTCATTCATATAATATATAATATATATTTTTTTATTTGAGAAATTCTCTTTGTCCCCTTGCTTATTTAGAAGTGTGTGTTTGATTCTCTAATAGTTTAGAGATTCTTTGTTTATGGCGTTGTTCAATTCTTCTGTATCCTTGCTGATTTTACATAGTACTTTTATCAACAACTGACAGTGGTATATCAAAGTCCCTGATTATGAGTGTGGATTTGTCTATTTGTATATCCAGCTGTATAAGCTTTTGTTTCATGTGTTTTAAGCTATAATTTTGAGATTACATTTAGAAATATTATGCCTCAAGGTGGATTGACTTTTTATCATTATGTACTGTCCTTTTTTACTTGTAGTGATTTCTTTGTTCTGAAATCTCTTTACCTAATATTAATATGACCACTCCTGCTTTTTTTAAAAAACAATGTTTTCATGCATCTTTCTTGCATCCTTTTACTTTCAATTTACTTATCTCATTGCATTTGACTAAGTTTTCTGTAGATAGTATATTGTTGTATCACGCTTTAGTATTTTATCCACTTTGCCAATATCTTTCTTAAAACTGGTGAATTTTTATCACACACCTTTGGAATAATTATTGTGAGGCATTAGAAAACCCAGAGAACTCAGCCTCATGTAGTAGTTCAAGTCCTGAGTAGTATCAGCCGTCCACTTTCCTCTCTCCACCTTTCAGAGTCATACAATGCCTGTTTGTTGTAGCAAGTCTAGAGTACTTTAGAAATAAGACGGAGGACCTGGAAGGAATGGGCTACGCCACCTTGGTGGAACTGGAAGGCAGTTTTAGTTATTTATTTTTGTTTTGCCTTTTCCTGTCACACTCTTAGTGGGCACCTTCAATTAGAGAACTCGCTTTTTATATCTTTAAATGTTTTCTTTTTTGCGTAATTTTAGTATTCGTTCCCCCTCATTTTATCTTTTTACCCTCCATGCACTCTTATGAAATGGATTTGGGGATTTCTTGGTCTGTTCCTCACGTTTCTTAACATTTTCCTCCCACACTTTCTAACCCATTTTCTTTTTCTTTTCCTGACCCCTATCCTTGTTTTTATCTGCAATCTAGAATGTTCCACCCAGCTCTTCCAAACGACCAAGTTCCTCTCCAGCTGGGTTCGTTACAATATTAATAGAAAATTTACATATCGACAGCTGTGTTTTCATCATATCGTTCCTTTTCGTAAACACCTGTTTCATTTCGTGGATGTGCTATATGCTCTTACCCTTCTGATTACGTTAATTAGATGCTTGAGGGAGAGGGTGAGAGCCACCGTTGAGTCTTGCATTCTGCGGTGTTTTTAGTAAGGGACTTAGAGAGAAAACCTGCTGGGTGATGTTCCTCGGGACCTGTGTTTCTGGGTATGTCAGCCATCCAAGGTCCAACATGAACTGCTTCTTGCAGACAGATGCTACCTTCTTTCTGTCTAGTGTAGGGTCTAACAAAGAAGCTGTTACGTGCTCAGTCCAAACTACAGATGCTCCTCCTGCAGAACGTCAGTCAGCTCCCTCGTGGCCTGTCCCAGGGCATCTGCCCTCCAGGTCTGTATAATCTCTGTGGATAGAGCCCTCTCCCACTTTCCACAGTGGCACTCTATCGTGTACCTTGGAGACATTCTTTTCAATCTGATCTCGTCAGCGTTTTGTTCTCGAGACACAATCTCTGCTCCAATGAAGTTCCTTTCCTTTTCCATAAAGGAAAACCAGAGAAGACAGACAAGCTGAAAGAAATTTAGGACCTTCTCCCAAAGCGTTGTTTTCACCTTAATGTAGAGCTGTTGGATGTGTGTATGAATACATGTGGGTGTTTGTGTAAATATTAATGGATGCATTCATGTGTTTATTCTTCCGACAAATATTTATTGAGCCCCTGCTGTACTGGTGAAGGACCCAGAGATAGAGCAGTGGGAAAAATGGAAATAGTCCACGGGCTCATGGAGTTTAAACATAAGTGGATTAAACTTCCAATTCATGACCCCAAGAAATATGCTCAAGGTGGACTCTAGATATCTAATTTATGTTTTATGGGATTTTCGTTTGTTTGTTTGTTTGTTTTCAAAATTGGGATGGTACTCTTCTCAGGGTTATGAAGCTGCATTTCATTCGCCGGTCAATTATGTGTTTTAACCTTCCAGGTAAAGGTGCCCTAATAGAACTGATTGCCCCCCATATCCAATCAGAGACAGTAAAGAGAATGAAAAATAAGGAAGACAACTACATCTCTTTCACTTTAGGAGAGGGCCAGGTCCCTCGATCACATTCAATCTATAACACGTGACCTATTAGTTAGGAAGTACAGTGGGCTGTAATGTGAAACACTAAGACATGCAAAAAGATGTCTTATGCAAATTAGGGTTTTATTCTTCTCATATGACATAAAGTCAAGGGATGCTATGCGAGTTTCGCAATAACCTCAGGCACCAGGCAATGTCTTCCCTCCTTTTCCCACATTCCTAGCATGTGCCTTTGCCCCATAGTTATAAGATGGTTGCATTGCCTCCAGCATTATGACCATGTTTCATGCAGAAGGAAGTGGCGAGGCAAAAGCTAATGGGTACATGCCACTTGGATCTCTGCCCCCTCCCTTTTAAGTTTCTTACCAGATATCCCACCAAAAATATTCTGCTTAGTATCATTGGCCATAATTGCATCACACTTCACCACTGTGTGTTTGAGAAATTTGGAAAAATTGTTTACATGGACATACTGCCGCACCTGAACTATCACTCAGACACAGTATGATGTAATAAGGAGCAAATAAGTGGGACTGCCCAGAGCACACTCACTCCTCAGCAGATATCAAAGAGCACACTGACTTCCCCACAGAGAGGCAGCACACCCTGCGGAGATCGCTAATGATCCCCTTTCCTGGAACATCAGGGTCCGATTGTGCTGGCAGCCTGCGGGCATACCATGAGTTCTGTGGAACATCACGGAGTACAGGAGAGGAACTGCAAGTTCATACCATCATCCGTGAAAGAGTAGGCTAGAGATGGAGCAGATAGAAATGCTCTGTTGAGAGGTGATCTGTGCCACTGCTGACAAGTTAAGTCAGCTGATAAATTTTGGCAACTGATATTAACCTACAGTTCCTGGAACACAGAGGGGCTTCTCAGAAAGTGTCTCATACTAGGACACAATAAATGGCCAGACAACACTATTAGTGTCGGTGAGATGCGATTCAATGTTAAAATACTTTATTGAAACTTTCCTATTGCTCTGCTCACTGCTTCGACCCCAGTTACCAACAAGGTTACATTTTGTTTGTTTTTGATTTAGCAAATAATTCGTATAGACAGGATAACTAGGTTCCAAAGTTTAACAATCAGAAAATGATTACCTTGATTCACATGCAAAGATGCTGTAAGAAAAATGTAAAAAAAAAGTCATAAGCAGATCATCTAATATATGTTCTAAACAATAAAGCCACAAAGTAAAATGAAATATTAAATGACTATTATTATTTAATAATTAATGACTATGATTTATCTACTTTAGATGTCATTTATCTATTATCTGTCTTCTGTGGTAGATGATGGCGTATCTCACTTATACCTTTTCTCTGGAACCTTTTTCTTCCTTCTTCAATGCGAACTAGTTTCTTGATATACAAGTTAAAGATATGTCATTCTAGACTTTGAATTACTAAACTCCTGAGTTGGCATAAATATTTTTGATGCCATGTTTTCATCTTCTTAAAAAATTAATTCATCTTTCTGCTAGAGTACATTTTGTAAAGAAAATTAACTTGCAGTTCCTCTCCTGTACTCCGTGATGTTCCACAGAACTCATGGTATGCCCGCAGGCTGCCAGCACAATCGGACCCTGATGTTCCAGGAAAGGGGATCATTAGCGATCCCCGCAGGGTGTGCTGCCTCTCTGTGGGGAAGTCAGTGTGCTCTTTGATATCTGCTGAGGAGTGAGTGTGCTCTGGGCAGTCCCACTTATTTGCTCCTTATTACATCATACTGTGTCTGAGTGATAGTTCAGGTGCGGCAGTATGTCCATGTAAACAATTTTTCCAAATTTCTCAAACACACAGTGGTGAAGTGTGATGCAATTATGGCCAATGATACTAAGCAGAATATTTTTGGTGGGATATCTGGTAAGAAACTTAAAAGGGAGGGGGCAGAGATCCAAGTGGCATGTACCCATTAGCTTTTGCCTCGCCACTTCCTTCTGCATGAAACATGGTCATAATGCTGGAGGCAATGCAACCATCTTATAACTATGGGGCAAAGGCACATGCTAGGAATGTGGGAAAAGGAGGGAAGACGTTGCCTGGTGCCTGATGTTATTGCGAAACTCGCATAGCATCCCATCCCTTGATGTCATATGAGAAGAATAAAACCCTAATTTGCATAAGACATCTTTTTGCATGTCTTAGTGTTTCACATTACAGCCCACTGTACTTCCTAACCTAACTGTCACGTGTTATAGATTGAATGTGATCGAGGGACCTGGCCCTCTCCTAAAGTTAAAGAGATGTAGTTGTCTTCCTTATTTTTCATTCTCTTTACTGTCTCTGATTGGATATGGGGGGCAATCAGTTCTATTAGGGCACCTTTACCTGGAAGGTTAAAACACATAATTGACCGGCGAATGAAATGCAGCTTCATAACCCTGAGAAGAGTACCATCCCAATTTTGAAAACAAACAAACAAACAAACGAAAATCCCATAAAACATAAATTAGATATCTAGAGTCCACCTTGAGCATATTTCTTGGGGTCATGAATTGGAAGTTTAATCCACTTATGTTTAAACTCCATGAGCCCGTGGACTATTTCCATTTTTCCCACTGCTCTATCTCTGGGTCCTTCACCAGTACAGCAGGGGCTCAATAAATATTTGTCGGAAGAATAAACACATGAATGCATCCATTAATATTTACACAAACACCCACATGTATTCATACACACATCCAACAGCTCTACATTAAGGTGAAAACAACGCTTTGGGAGAAGGTCCTAAATTTCTTTCAGCTTGTCTGTCTTCTCTGGTTTTCCTTTATGGAAAAGGAAAGGAACTTCATTGGAGCAGAGATTGTGTCTCGCGAACAAA
>NW_006442491.1:18555296-18571368 GCF_000325575.1 Pteropus alecto
AAACAAAAATAAATAACTAAAACTGCCTTCCAGTTCCACCAAGGTGGCGTAGCCCATTCCTTCCAGGTCCTCCCTCTTATTTCTAAAGTACTCTAGACTTGCTACAACAAACAGGCATTGTATGACTCTGAAAGGTGGAGAGAGGAAAGTGGACGGCTGATACTACTCAGGACTTGGAACTACTACATGAGGCTGAGTTCTCTGGGTTTCCTTAATGCCTCACATTACCCAAGATTGGTGTGGCAAAATTCCAACCTAGAGCAGAAAAGGATGTGCCTTTCTTTCCATGTTGTCTTATGGGTCATTGACAAAAGAGCTATTATTTAAATCATCAGACCCCAAGAAGAGCAGAGAGAGGGAGTTGGACTGAAAAAATATTTGAAGAAATACTCCCAATGTGGCAAAATATAATAACCTACGCAGTCTAGAAGCTGAGTAAATCACAAATGGGATAAACTCAAAGAAATCCATGCCAAGACAATTTATTATAAAGTTGATTTTAGAAAACACGGGCCCCAGAGTATTAAAACCATACTGACAGAGAAGAATAAAGTCGGAAGTATCTTTCTATCTAACATCAAGGCTTAGATATAGTAGTCAAGGCAATGTGGTATTAGTGAAGGGATAAATGTGTATCAGTGGAAGAAATTAGCCTAGAAATAGGCCATACAAATATGCTCAACTGATTTTTGACAAAGTCCCAAATAAATTAAAGGCAGGATCTTTGTGCTGATGGAACCATTTTGTATCTTGAGTGAGATGGTGGATACACGAACTTACACGTGGGATAAAATTTTATGGACTGACATACACATGCACTATCGCAATACACACATGCATACACAAATAATAACCAGAAAAACTGGGGAATTAGAATAAGATTGGTAGGATGTATCAGTATTAATATCCTGGTTGTTAATAGTGTAATATAGATTTGCAAGATTTTATTTACCATTGAGAAACATAAGACAAAGACTACACAGGATTGCTCTAAGTTATTTCTTACAACTACATATGAATCTAACATTATTTCAACTAAAATTTTTATTAAAATTCTTAGCGGATGGAAACAGTCGATAAATGAAAAGAATCAAAATGACCACATGGGATTTGCTGCAGGTTGAAAGGCAGTTAAACATTTGAAAATAAGCAATATTACCACCAAATTAACAGGCTAAGGGAAAAATCACATGAGCATATTATAAATACTCATAAATAACATTTGAATAAGTTCCATATGCATTCATAATAAAAACTCAGAAAACTGAGAATTGAGAGAAACTTTCTCAACTTTTTTTTCTTTTTTGAAACTTTCTTAACTTGATAAAAAACCATCTACTACGTATCTACACCTAAATTCATACTAAATAGTAAGAGAATGAATATATCTAAGATCAAAATATGCAAAGACTGTGGCCATGCCACCCTGAACACGCCCGATCCCATCTGATCTCAGAAGCTAAGCAGGGTCGGGCCTGGTTAGTACTTGGATGGGAGACCACTTAGGAAGACCAGGTGCTGTAGGCATAAAAAAAATAATAATAATAAAATAAAAAAGAATAAAATTTTTTTAAAAAATTTTAAAAAATGCAAGGAATTCACTCTCACCACTCTTATTTAACATATTCAGAAAATATTACCCATACATAAGAAAAGGAAATAAAAGGCATATGGGCTGGAAAAGAAGGAAAAAAATTGTACCCATTTGAAGCTGACATGATAGTCCACATAAAAAAGACCAAAGAATTTACAAAAAACCTTCTAGAACTAAAAAGTAAGTTAAGCAAAGTCCAAGCCATAGATCAAAACGAATTACATTGCTGCATACTAGTAAGAGTATAGGGATATTGAAATTAAAAGTATAAAATAGAAATCACTCATAAGTTAAAATACTTATGTATAAATTTGGAAAAACACTTTAGGTTTTATTTTCTAAAAACTACAAAATGCTAATGAAAGAAATTTTAAAAAGATATAAGTGAAGTGATAGACACACATGTTCATGGATTGAAAGATTCAATATAGTAAAAAGTCATTTCTCCCCAAACTAACATGTAGATTTAACTCAATTGCTATTATAATCCCAGTGAAATCTTATATAGAAATACACAAGACTATCCTAAAATTTTTATTGAAAGGCAAAGGAACTGATATAGCTACAGCAATTTTTTTTTAAAGAATACAGCAGGAGGAATCACTACATTACCTCAAGGCATATTATATAACTACAGTAATCAAGAGTGTCTTGTATTGTATTATCTTGTGTTGTGTTGACAGCAGAGTAGGCACATGACCAATGGAACAGAATAGAGAAGCAAGTTAGCCAAGAAATTTTTGACAAACGTGCCAAAGCAATTCCATGGAAGAATAGTACTTTCAGCAAATTGCTACTGCAGAAATTAGATATCCACAGTTTAAAAAAATCCACCTAAAACTAAACTTTATACTTTATATAAAAATTAATACAAAGTGGATTTGGTCAATTACTCAAATGGAAAGGAGGATACTCTACTAAATGTCATGAGCTATCGGTCTGAAACAAATGGGATATTTACATAGCATTCTGCTATCATTGTATAGATATGGTGCTGCAATCAGAGAGGCCCCATATAGGGTTAAGGAGGTCATCCTTTGGGAATTGTTTCTTTCCATCAGACCCTACACTTCCTCAGAATTATAACAAATTTTATAAGGCCTCAGTTTCCTCTTGTAGTTTCTAGAACAGAGCATTATTTTGTCATGCACACTCAATGGTGCAAGTAATAGTCTGATGTTCTGAATGGCATAGCATTCTCCCCTCTCTGATTTATCACTCTTGATAGGCCAGTAAAGGTGACCACTTAGAGACCTAGCTGTGCAAAGTGTCCTGGATTCCTCAGGATACAGAGCTTTCTCTATCTCTGAAGCCATGAATCTCCTGATGCCGACCTTCATTATATGTGGGTTACTAACTCTAGTGACCAAAGGTAAGGGAATCCTGGAATATTGGGATGCTGGCACTAGGATGAGTTATTGAGCTCCCATGTATCATAAAGGGAACAGAGGGTCCACAAGAAAAGACTTGGGCCCATAAAGAGCAGTAAAAATGCTGTTTTATGGCAGCTCCATGTCCTTACTCTAAGAATATGTTAGAGGCACCCAGCAAGCTGGGTGTCTTCTGAGACATTTCTCCAAAGGCAAGAGTTTCTTTAATCTTCTGAGCAGCTCTCTCTGTCTCTTTATATAACTAACCAGTGTTAACTAAGACTCACTTCACTTCTGTTTTAGTTATTTAATTGTTGTATCTATTTCATTGTTGTGTCCTATTAGTTCAACTCTTAGCACCATCTTGAATTCTCTTTCGTCGTGTCAGTACCTTCAAGGGAGGCCCTCATTTTTATGTTCTGAGATATGGTGAACAAGTTTATCATACTGTTTGTAGATTCTGCAGAGCTGTCATGAGAAAGAGAAACATAAGTTTAAGTTAGAAGGAGGGATAAGTTAAGGTAGAGTAAAAAGATGAGTAACCAATGGGGAGCTTCTGATATTAATCCAAATGAATGAGCTTATTCTCTCTTTTTAATAATAATACTTTTCAAAATTATACATTTTTATTGAGAAATATACTTGGAATTGTTAAAAAGTATCAAGTATTGTAAGGTTTATATGAGTTTAGGGAAAAGTACTCTCCTATCCTAGAATAGTAGTTTTTCAATCTTCTCTTTCAGAATCTCTGAATCAGTCATTCTTACCAATTACTTGTATATCTTAGCAGATACAAATATATATATATATATACGTTTTCAAGTGAGACAGCATCTGATGGTTTTGTAAAAAAACTTTTTACCAAGCTGATATACATATGTATATATATATCATAATATATATTATATAATATATATGTATGATATTGCCTAGATTTTTTCTAAATCCTGCGTAAATGAACCATGTGGATTCTTTTGCAATATACTAGTGCTATGTCTTAAAGACTTATCAATATATAAGCCAACTTCATTATTATTAATGCATTCATAGAATTTAAGGGTGGTATGTGGGTGAACTTTTTTTATGGTGACATTGGTTAACAAAATCCAGTAAATTTCAGCTGTACACTTTAACAGTAAAGCATGTATATATTTACACTGTGTGTTCACCTCCCATAGTTAGATTTCTTTCTGTCACCACATATTTGGCCCCCTTTACCTGTCTACATCCCCCTCCCCTCTTCCCCCTACCATCTGGTAACCACTAGTCTGTTGTCCATGACCATGAGTCTTTGTTTGTTTGTCCTGTTCATTTGCTGCTTTTAGGTTTATATCCCACATATAAGTGATATCATGTGATTTTCAACTTTTTCTGTCTGGCTTATTTCGCTTAGCATGATTATCTCAAGGTCCATCCATGTTGTCACAAATGGCAGTATTTCAACTCTTCTTATGGCTGAGTAATATTCCATTGTATATATGTACCACAGCTTCTTTATCCAATAATCTATTGTAGGATACTTTGGGAATTTTTTTTTTTACTTAATTTAATTCATCCGCTACTGCTGGAACAGCAGTCTAATTATCAGAAACAATTCAGTAGGAAATATTTGTAAATAAATGTCTTTCCTTTCATAATTATACACACACACACACACACACACACACGCACACACACACACAAGATTGTCAAACAACTCACCAAATGGGCTATAGTAATTTTCACTCTTATCACGAGCATGTGAGTGTCAGCTTCCCATGTACTTATCATTACATTTTTATCACATTTTTTCAACTATTTCATTTGATGTGTGAAAATATCTCATTTTTGTTTAAATTTGTCACATTTCAATTATAAATGAGTTTGAACATCTATTCCATTGGATTTCTGAATGCTTTCTTATTGATTTTTAAAAGTTCTTTATATGCTAAGAAAACTAATTAAAAATTTAGACATGTTATATTTTCCTTAGAAAGGTATTCACTTCCGTGAAATAAACATAAATATGCCTATGATCCTATATCTTGATTCACATGGAGATATGTTGATTTAGTAAGTGAGGTAAAGTGTTAATACCTGCCCTCAATTCTGATTATGAACTATTTGCTAAAATTTTAGAAAGTTTGGAAGTAGTAAAGAAGTAAAAATAAGATTTTGCTCTGTTGCTCTTCCTCACATGTCTTGGGTACCCTGTGAATAAAAATGTGTAGCCTACTTTAAAATTTTCTATCATATCTTTAGTATTTTCCCACATATTAAATATTTTTCAAAAACCGAATTTTCAATAGCATAAAATTTTATGGAATGAATGTCTATAAATTATTTGTATTATTTTATAATTGTATATTTAGGTCCTTAATGCTTTGCTAACAAGTGTATTTATGCTTTATAACAAGTAGATTCTATATAACTGTTCTTAGACATGAACATTTAACATAAAATTCTTAGATATGCACCTTATTCCTGTCTGCTTAGTGTATTTTCAATTTCTGAATATTGCAAATTTTTTAAATGAAGAAAAATATCTAAATGTATAAAATTTTCTATTCCTTTGACTATGGAGAAGTCAAACTTTAAATATATATTTATCGTGTATTTTAATTTTTCTACAAGTTGTCTGGTTCTGACTATTCTTCTCTTTTATTTGGGGGGTGTAGTTTTTATACCTATTGATATATAGATTTTCCCTTATAGATTCTGTTTTGAAATTTAACTATTTGATGTATTTAAGTTTATTTTTGTGTGTTTTTGAGTGAGATAGCATTTGATGTCTCTGTAAATAAGCTTTTTACCAAGCCAAGCTGTCCATCAATGGACTGCTGTCAATAGCTATCTTGAAGTTGATACTGTCTAATTCTATATCTTGTATGTTTTAGAGAGGATTCATGTGGGATAATGTTTTGGCTAGATGGCTTATGTGCCTGAAATAATACAGTTGTTATTTATATTTTTTAGTTTTTTGATTTTGAGATATTGATGATGGAAGTCACAAGTCCTAAACACATAATGATTCCAGACTATTCTAAAAAAATACATTGTTATAGATTACTCCCAATTGCCATCATTGTATTGCTTAAGCTATATTCTTGGAAGTATCTTTGATATTTTTAGCTGTGATATCCATAGCTATCAGGAAGTCTGTTGCATCTCCCTGCAAATTATATCCAGAACTAACCAATTTCACCATATCCATTGCTACCACTAATTCAAGTCACTATGACCTCTTACCCGTTACTGCTGTAGCTTCCTCACAGGTCTCTGTCCTTCTACTCTTTCCTCCTGTAGTCCGTGTACCTCTTCTGCTCACAACTCTGCAATGGCCCCCTCTTCACTCAGAACTATAACCTGGGTCCTTACAGTGGCCACCTGGCCCTCCATGATCTAGCCCTAATGACCTCTCTCACCTTATCTCCTATTATCATACTAAGCTCAATGCTCTTCCTCAAACACACCAGCCTTGATCAACCCAGGGCATTTTGTTTGTTTCCTTTGCTTGAAATGCATTTGCCTCAGATATCGATGTGGCTAATTCCTCTTCCTCCTTCAAGTCATTGTTTAATTGCCACCTTTTTTTCAAGACCTAAGCTAACTGCTGTTTAAGAAATGGCAGTCTGTGCCTGTGACATTCCAAATAGATTCTGCTTAAATCTATTCTCTTGTTTCTACAAACCACTTATCACCTTCTCGCATACAAGATAATTTACTTCTTTTTTATTGTCTGTCTTGCCCTGCAAGAAAGTAATCTCCATGAGATTTTGTCTGTTTAGTTCACAAATATACCTCAAGGTCCTAGAATAGAGTCTACCATAGTTAGGGGCTCATTACTGGGTTGAACAAGGGGCTGTTCCCTAAATTTTACTTTGGAGGTAATAGTTAAAAAGAAATAGAGAGTAATGCAAGTGAGAAACAATTTCGAAGAAAAATGGACAGAGGAATATGATTTAAAGAGTTTAGGAAGGGATGAAAAGAGCTGAGAGGCCCCAGGTTTCAAGTATGGGTACCCTGGAGGAAAAGAAAAATTAAGAAATAATCTGTAGAAGTGAAGAATGAAGAAGCAATGCTAGATTTTGTTTTGGATGAAAGAAGTAGGATGTCTACATTTGAAACTTACAGAAAATTCTATTATGAGCCAACTAACTTGGGGCTAGTAAAATAAGAGAATGAATCATTGGAGAAGTGGAATAAAATCAACACGTCCCGAGGAGGCTATAGGAGCCAAGTTATCGTAAGCTCTATATATGTCAACCCATGAAAGGTACTTTTCATACATATCAAATTAAATCCAAAACAAGATTTTTTTGAGAATTACTTGCTCTTCCTCATATATACCAGGCTTCCTTCAACATAGAAACTTTGTTCTAGCTACTTTCTTTGTTTAGAACACACTCACCTTGGTACTTCTCAGGTAATTCACTGAGAAAGATGGTCATGTGGTTTGCTTGATAAATGATCATATAATAGACCAGATGAGTTTCACTTTAGATTCAAATATGCACCCCCTGAAATGAATTATTGTGCTATCGAGAAATCTTAATATATTTCTCTTGTGAGCTCATCTCCTCTCTTTCCTAGACAGCTATTTTTTATTGACCTTCCTTTCACTTTCATTCTCCTGCTCCATTCTTCTGTGTAACTCTTCCTCCCAGCTTATGACTTTACCCTCCACTTCATGATTTAAAAAATTCAAATAGAACTTTTTCTTTTTACTACTGCCAACATTCACACTAGTAGTCCCTTGCACCCATCTTCTCTTTCTTTCTTGACATAGATGAGGAGGTGTCTTCTCCATCTTAGTCAATCTGCCATATAGTGATTTTGATCCTTGTCACCTTATCCAGGATTATGCCCTTCTGTTGTTTCATTTCCCTGTTGTACATCAATTTCTTCCTTTCTATTTGTTTCCTCTTATTTGTTTGTGAACATGCTCTGCTATTTCCCATTCTAAAAACAAACGTGAAAAACTCTCCCTTGATCCCATATTTTCCTTCAAGAACTTCTCTATTTCTCTGCTCTTCCTCAGAGCTAACCTTCTTAAGAGTTTTGTCTACAGGCACTATTTTTTCCTCATTGACATTTCAACCAACTTCACTTTTGTTTCTTTTCCTCATAGAACTACTCTTGCAAGGTTACCAGTGACACTCATTGAGTTAAATGCAATGGACACTTCTGCCCTTATCTCACTCAACCTCACAGCAGTTTTGTCCTATAAATGTTGACCCATTCTTTTAAGACATTTTCCTCATTTGCATAATCTAGACATGTCTGAGACCACTTTCCTTGCATCCTTTTGATATTGGCCATTTTCATGCATGCCATTTTGAGCTGTAACTGGCAGTATCCTCACAGTTTGGTTGATTATTTGTGAAATACCCCCATATACAGGGCAATCCAGAAATGACAGAATTATCAGCTCACTCTGGGATAACCTATCAACTACTGGCTTGTAGGATGGTGGATAAATACTCCAGCTCCTTTAACCCTCAAGAAAGATCACTCTGAGACTTGTTTCATATGTTGACTGCCAGAGCTCCCTTTGGGGTTGTACTTTAGTCAATCCCAGTGGTAACCAACTGCATAACTTACCTCTTTTTGGCTTTCTTACTTCCCCAAGTTTCCCATTCCAAACTGATTTTGAGTGGTGGAGAACACTTCTCAATTCAATTATTATACTCAATTTTTCCTCAAGGTCTGCTTTTTGGGAAACTAATCTAATCTCCTCTAATTTCATTCTCCTATTTTGCTCTAATTTATCTCGTTGTTCCTTTTGAGTCTTTTCTTCCTGACACACACCAGAATTTAATTGTGGCCTCTTTTTTTTCCTCATGTTATTCCAACTCACTATATTTTATCTATCATTACAGTTTTAAATACTGTACATAAGCAATGATTCCAAAATTTACACCTAGAGTCTAAACTTGTCTACTGAGATCCTACAGGTATATCCCACTGCCTCGTGGCATTCTGTTATGTTATATGCCCCAAAGCATATACTTGACCCTACCTTCTTCTCTTCCCTTCAAATCTTGTTTTTTCCTCAGTTTACTACTCTGTCCATGGCAAGTATCACTAATCTACTCTAACTCAGTTCAGAAATACAGTGGTGCACTTTGATTTCTCCATCTTCCTCTGACTTTATATCCAAACAATTGAGGACTTAAATCTGTCCTCTTCTTTCCACAACTCTCACAGCCCCAGTGCAGCCACGATTATGTCTTACCTGGCCAAATCCTCTAATATGTGTCCCTGATTCTATTCTTTCTTTTTCCTAGTCTAATTTTCACATACATCATAACTAACCATCTAGAAAATAAAGTAAATTAGCTCATGTTATATTTTGAAAGAAATAAAAATGTTTAATAATGGCCTAAAGTGACTGAGAGATGGCATTGTTACTTCAAGCTCATTTCATAGCATGTTCCTTTGCTCTTTGTACACTACGCTTTAGACTCATCAGCCTTCTCTAGATACCTTAAAGACACTATGCAGTTTCTCAACACTTGGACTGAACATTTGCTCGTCCTTTCCTGAAATAATCTTTGCCTCCTGTATACCTTGAGGGCTCCTTTTATCTTTCTTGCCTTGACTTAAGAATCAGCTCTTAGTATGTCTACCCGCTTTGTCTCTTCTTCCTCCTCCTCTTTCCTCTCTCTCTTTCCCCTCCCCCCCATCAATTTCTTCGGTGGCATATATCACAATTTTAAATATACACTTTATCATGTTTGCTAGAATTTAACACGACCTACTTATATTCTTTGCAGCTGGCTGGGGAAATACAAGATGCTGGAAGAATAATGTGGGATACTGCAGAAAACAATGTTTACATACCGAAAGGTACAAAATTCTCTGTATGAACAAGCTTAATTGTTGTACTCCCATAAAATTCGATGAACACACTCGAAGGCCAATACTCCCATTCCCTACAGAAGATTTTATTGTCGATTTTAATACTCAGGATGTGTTTCCTAGTTCTCCCGTGTCTAGGTTAAATGATCAAATAACAATTGACGAAGATGAAGAAGAAACATTTGCTGAGACCACGACTCCCATGATGAAAATTTCTACATTGGCTGTGTACTATCCTTCTAAGAGCAATGATGACAGCTAATTAATGTTTCCTCCTGGATGCGGGACCCTCAAGATAACAATTGAGAATAATATCCCGGGAGCCAATTCTACTGATTTTATTTCACTGGGTCAATTCTTTAGGGGATTGGATAACATGAAGATGGACATAATACTACTGCCAAGACAAGAGTCAAGAGAGTTATCTTACAATTAGAGATATGCAAAGAGAAGTGTTTAGAAGATATAAAGATTCTCTTTATTGGGCTTAAATTCTTGAACTGTCTTCTCTCACACGTATTAAAATGTATGGTCTAACATTTGGTCAAAAGTGAACATTTGTGTGTTTGTATATTTTTACATGGGGGAAAAAAAGAAGAAGAAGAAGAAAAAAGCCTCGGTATGGAACTGCCAGAATCATGTATGGAAGAATCTATGAAGGCACATAAAAAGTTTGAGATAAGTCCTCCTTTCCCCATCCCCACCATTTATTGTAAGCTCTGACTTTAAATGCCTATCTGTATCATGAGGTCAGATTTTGTTTAAGGCTTCATCTAGGAACTAACACAATTAAAGTTAGAAACTACCTCATTCAGCACAAACACTGATTTAACTAGATAGAGATGAAAGTAGGACTTATCTTGAGAGCACATTATACAAAATTAAAAGCTGCATCACAAATTCTACTTATCTTTCCAATGCTCTTTCCATTCAAAAGTCCAACTTCCAACTATGATGATTTCTTTTTCTTTTTCTTTTTTTAGATGAGGCAACCCTTGGTTGACCTCACAGATTGCAAGGAAGTTGTCAGCTTACAATCCCTAATTTTTTATTTTTTATGCTTACAGCACCTGGTATTCCTAGATGGTCTCCCATCCAAGTACTAACCAGGCCCGACCCTGCTTAGCTTCTGAGATCAGACGGGATTGGGCTTGTTCAGGGTGGCATGGCCATAGATCCAACTATGATGATTTCATAGCATGGCTCTCCAGATCTTCATTTTGTCCATGAATGCTAGTTATGTGTAAGGTTCTGTGTTTTGTGTGGCTATATGCATGTGAGTGCTATTTGTATGGTAACTGACGGGTCAGCAAGTTTGCTCTCTGATATCACAGAGAAGCAGTTATTAACTATAAGGTTAATTAATTATTACCATGTTGGGCTAAGGCTGGGATGCTACTGAGAACCACAGTATCAGATGTCTAAATGTCCCAGAATTAAGAAGGTTTATTACCTTAATTTTTATATTTTTGTTTAGATCAAGCTGCCAGTGACCATGGCTGTAGTTTGGACATTGGCTATCAGACTACTGACCCTTCAGTAGACCTCAAATTCCAATAGATTTTAGACCATTGGACAAATCATCCAAGTTTGCTGGGACTGAGGGTCTTTCTAGATCATGGGAATTACAGTACCAAAATCAAGAAAGTCTTTAGCAAACTGGGACAAACTGATCATCTTCTTCCAAGTGTATCTCAACCTAAATTGCTCTTCTCCATTTCTTGGTGTGGCTGACAGCTCATCACACAGGTAACATATCAACTCTTCACAGAGGCATTTCTTCACCATAAAGACCTTCCTCGGCCATCAGTCTGCCTCAGCCTAGAGTACTCTTTCTCCATATCTTTGCCTCAAATACCATCTTTTTAGAAAGACTCTTGGTCCTGCAACCATTCCTTGCTCAAATTTGTATTATTTTCTTCCTATCACTTAAGTTCTTTGAAATTATTTTGCATATTTCTTTACTCTCCTTTGGAATTATTCTTTACTTATTTATGGGCAGTCACAACCACCATAATGTACACATAGTCCTGACACCTTGATCCTGCTCATAGCTGTGTCTTGAGCTGCTAGACCAGTGCCACCACATGGTAAATGTTCAAATAAAAATTTGAGAACATGTTGTTCATGCAGTCATCTCAATAAATATAAGTTCTCAAAATATATATTATTAGTATTCAAACTGAGATACTGGTTACAAAGTTTTCCCAAGACATATACATTGACAATTTAAGGGTATCAATTTTTAGACCCTCAACTTCTAATTTTTCTCGTGATGCTTGGGGCATTTTAAAAAAGATTTTTATTAAAATATAGCTAACATACAATATTATATTAATTTCAGGTGCAAACCATAGTCTTTCAACATTTATATACCTAAAGAAGTGATCACTATTGTAAGTCATTTGACACTGTACAATGCTATCACAATGTTATTGACTATATTCCCTATGCTGTACACCACATCCCCATGACTTATTTGTTTTATGCCTGGATGTTTGAACCTCTTATTCTCCTTCACCTTTTCCCCCATTTTTGATTTTTAAATTATCGTTGACATTCAATATTTTATATTAGTTTCAGGTATACAACATAACATGGTCAGACATCCACATAATTTATGAAGTGATTTCCTTCAGTCCAGTACCTACCCGACACTATAAATTGATATTACTATATTATTGACTATATTCTCTATGTTTTACTTTATGTCCTCATGATTATTTTGTAACTACCAGTCTGTACTTCTTAATCTTTTCAACTTTTCCACCCAGCTCCCCAACACCCCTCCCATCTGGCAACCATCAGCTTATTCCCTGAATCATTTATTTATTTGTTTCTCTTGTTCTTTTGGTTCCTCATGTAAATGAGATCATATGATGTTTGTCTTTCTCAGTCTGACTTATTTCACTTGCCATAATACCTTCCAGGTCCATCCATTTTGTCACAAATGTAAGATTTCATTCTTTTTTTTGTGGCCGAGTAATATTCTATTGTATGTATGTTCCACCTCTTCTTTATCCAAGCATCTACTGATGGGCACTTAGGTTGTTTCCATATCTTGGCTATTGTAAATAATGCTGCAATGAACATAGGGGTGCTTATATATTTTTGAATTAGTGTTTTGGATTTCTTCAGATACATACCCAGAAGTGAAACTGCTAGGTCATAAAGTAGTTCTATTTTCAATTTTTTGAATAACCTCCATTGTTTTTCATAGTGGCTGCACCAATTTACAATCCCACCAACAGTGCATGAAAGACCGCTTTCCTCCACATCTTCACCAACACTTGTTTGTTGATTTATGGGTAATGGCCATTCTGACAGATGTAAATGATAACTCATTGTGGTTTAAATTTGCATTTCTCTGATGATTAGTGATGTTGAGCATCTTTTTATATGTCTATTGGCCATCTATATGTCCTCTTTGGAGAAATGTCT
Source organism: Pteropus alecto (assembly GCF_000325575.1). Taxonomy (NCBI): domain Eukaryota; kingdom Metazoa; phylum Chordata; class Mammalia; order Chiroptera; family Pteropodidae; genus Pteropus; species Pteropus alecto. The sequence goes on from NW_006442491.1 coordinate 18,568,545, forward strand.
ATTCAGGTTCTCTGTTCATTTTTTAATTGGATTTTTGGGGTGTATTTTTTTTTTTGGTGTTTAGTTATATGTGTTCCTTATAGATTTTGGGTGTTAATCCCTTATCGAATGTATCGTTGGTGACTATCTTCTCCCATTCAGTAGATTGTCTTCTTGTTCAGTTGATGATTTTCTTTGCTCTACAAAAACTTAATTTGATGTAGTCCCATTTGTTTATTTTTTCTTTCTTTTTCCTTGCCAGAGGAGATATATCAAAAAAAGTATTACTATGAGCTATGTCAGAGAGTTTACTGCCTATGTTTTCTTCTAGGAGTTTTATGGTCTCAGGTCTTACATTTAATTCTTTAATCCATTTTGAGTTTATTTTTGTATATGACGTAAGAAGATGGTCTGGTTTCATTTTTCACGGGTACGGTCCAGTTTTCCCAATACCATTTATTGAATAGACGATCTTTACCCCATTGTATATTCTTGCCTCCTTCCTCAGAGATTAATTGATCATATAGGTGTGGGCTTATTTCTGGGCTCTCTGTTCTGTTCCATTAATCTATGTGTCTGCTTTACCATGATGTTTTGATTACTATAACCTTGTAGTACAGTTTGGTTTCAGGTAGCGTGATACCTCCAACTTTGTTCTTCTTTCTCAAGATTGCTGTGGCTATTCAGGGCCTTTTGTGGTTCCATATAAATTTTAGGATTATTTGTTCTAGTTCTGTGAAAAATGCCATTAGAATTTTGATGTGGATTTTGTCAAATCTATAGATTGCTTTGGGTAGTATGGACCTACTTTTCTTAGCACAATCAGTATGCTGCCAGATCATTCCTCACCCCTGTTAGGATACATTAAATTGTTCCTGGCCTTAGCTGTCCTCACAAGGTCCTGACTCAGGCTTCTCTAGGTAGCCAGACTATGGAGAGGAGGGAAAGGGGAATAAGAATGGAATCTTACTCATAGAACCATTGGGAAACTGAAAATGTATGGGAGGACAGCCCATGGGGATGGCTGAGATCCGGTAAAAAGGCTTATAATGAATATGCTGCATAATAAGGGCAGTCTGTCACACTGGACCATGATGGTGCTTCTGATTAGGGAAACTGGTGTATATCAGCAGAAGCCAGGGTATCTTGTATAAAGTCCCTTCCATATGCAGAAGCAACCACAACATCTCTAGTGTCCTTAATATCCTTGGCCCAAGTGCCAACAGGGTCTTGTTTCAGGCATCTCCACTTCAATCTCACTTCCAATTGATACCTCCTCTTGCAGTGACCAGTCCTATTACTTCACCTCTCCATTGTTGTTTGGCTTTAAATGCTCCTCTAAAGCAATCAGAGGAGGCACCTTGCTCTTGTCTTAGAATATATAGTGAAAATTTGTATGTTGATGTTAGATAGCTACAGGTTCAAAGTGGTGCTGGAGTTAGGGTGAAAGATTCTGGATTCCAAATTGAACATGGCCAGAGCTCTCTAAAAATACAGTTGGTTTCATAGCCAAGTGGTGAATAATTTTCTAATGGAAATGTTTCCACTTAGGCTTCCTGGGGATTCTAAAGGTTATAATTTTTAATTCCATGATTTTTCTTTGGGTTGTTGATGTTAGAAGTTGCATCGTCTCTTGGATCAGCTTTCCAAACTGAAAGTCTTCATCAATCACTCAGTTGTTCTAGAAGCAAAAGAAGGTAATTCTGGGCTAACCCTGAGATGGTTTAAGCCCGCCTTAAACTCTGGTGAGGGCAACTGGAATAGAAGTGGGAGTTACAGGTGCAAAAATCATTTTGGAGAATGAATCTACACCTTGACTCATGGAATCATACTCATCTTGACTCTGATTTTTCCAGTCTGAACATCTTGTTGAGAAAGAGAGAATTGGGAATTCTCTACCAGTAGGGGAGTTTTAGAGAAAAACAGATAGAAGGAATCTGTAATTTAAGTCAAAATACTATGATCTTTCAACTGAACCCAATGTGCTAAGGAAGCTGGGTCTGCACTGTGTGTTTTGTTGACCTAGGTAGGGCTGAGTCAAAACCATAAATCATATAAGGGTAGAGTGTTACACTATCCGAAACATGAACCTATAGGTCAGCAATATAAATTTATCATTCAATGTTTAAAGTCCTGCTCTAGGCATAATCTGGGGCATGCACCTAGAACAGTGCCTGTCACATGGTTGGTGGCCAAGAAATCACTACTGAGTGAATAATGAATGGAGGAGGAAAACAGATAATTGAAGGTATAGGCCCATTCCCTGGCAAGCACCTAGATTTGGAGACAATGAGGAACCAGTGTTGATACTGCGAAAAATTATAGAAATATTATAAGTAAAGAAATAAAGTCCATTTGAAGGAAGGACGATAGCTACTCATATCTAGTACATGTCAAGACCAGCAGTAGTCATTCTACATGCATGCATTTATTGAATTTTCCCAAGAATGCCATTATATTTCAATAGTTCATTCTAACCATTATTACTAAAATTATTACTAAAATGATCAATACCCCGTATAGTAGTCTTTACTCTTTTTTCACGTTTTTGTTTATTCTTTTCTTTATTTTGATGGATGGGCCCAAAAGTGCAATTATAGAATTGGCAGATGCAGGATATCTTGCAAAGAAAATGAAAAGAAGAAAGAAAAATTGGGTGGGGAGATTTTGCTGCATCCCTCTAGTAAAGCAGAAATCATCAGACCTTCCCAAGAAACAAAGGACACATGTAAGACTATGGCAAGTACAACTAGGTATCTATTTAAGACTCATGACAAAAGAATTTTAACAACCATTATAATGAGTCAGTGAAATGACTATCTAGGTGCCTGCATGGTCCTTAGGT
>NW_006442491.1:18571397-18588891 GCF_000325575.1 Pteropus alecto
ATATGCTCATTCCAGCTATCATTATATCTTTTCTCTCTAGTCTTCTGTAGCCTAACATCTCTAAGTTGTCCCAGGATCTGACTGATAACATTGGTTCTCATGGTAAGACAAATTTTTAGGATCTGGATCCTGAATTCCTAAGCCTCTAATGAGGTGCTACTAGGTCCCTGAATGTGGAAGTTTTCGACACAAACGCAAATTCCACCTTGGCCACACATTTTCATCTAATATCTCATCCTGGATTGCTGAGATAAGCCGGTGTGATCCAGAGGTCTTCTTTTGCTTATTTAGCTCAAGGTTTTGCCCAAGGCTCTGCCTCATGGTCTCACTCAGCATTTACCCCTTACCACAATCCCCTATTCACACTTTGCTGTCCAAAGATTGGCATGCTCTCTGATCAGGAAGCAACCATTTCCATCCTAACCAAATGAAGAGAAAAAGAGTAAAAAACAAAAACAAAAACAACTCAACATTTACTGAGAACTTGCTGAGTGCAAGGCCTTGTCTTAAGCAGTTTACATGCATAAGATCACTTTATCTTAACAGCTCCATGATGTTGGAACTACAGGCATATCTCAGAGATGCTGTAGATTCCATTCCAGACTGAACCAAAATAAAGCAAATATTGCAAGAAAGTGAGTCACACAAATTTCTTGGTTTTCAGGGCATATAAAAGTTCTGTTTACACTATACTGTAGTCTATTAATTGTACGATAGCATTATGTCTAAAAAACAGTGTAAAAATATTTTATAACTAAAAAATCCTAACCCATCATTTGAGCCTTCAGAAAGTCATAATCATTTTGCTGGTTGTTGTCACAAATTTTCGATCTATAAAAAAACAAAACAAAACAAAAAAAACATCAAAACCCACAAGATCTGTGAAGCGTAATTAAACGAGGTATGTCTGTGTAGTGAATTACATCCCTTTTCCAGAAGAAGACACTAAATCTCAGAGAGTTTAAGTGACTTGCACCAAAAGGCACGGAGAGCCAGTTCAATAGCAGGACTTTCCATCCATGGCGCCCAAGTTTAGACATTATGCTTCCTCAAAATGGAAAATGATTGTTGTGGTAATAAACAAACAAACAAACAAACAAACAAATAAAGCTACCCTCTACTCTTCCCACCCAGGACCCACTTCTTTAATGTAGATGTGGTGAAAGGGAAAGCTTTATGAGCCTTCTTGTGATTAAAATGTGGAACAAACCCAGCACTAAGTGGCATAAATAAAAATTATCCTGAGTTGCAGCTAAAGTTATTCCTACTTAGCAGACAGTCTTAGTTTAGAAGCCAATGCCAGTCAGGTCTAAAGTTGAAAATTATCCCTAGCTTCTGTAAGTATAATTATTTGGAGAACACAGTCTAAAGACAAGGTATAGCAATCATCACAATAATGGTAGCATCTAACCTTTCAACTCATTTCTCAAAGTACTTTCCCATCAATTCTCTCCTTTTTCCCCCATTGCAATCTATGAAGTAACATTCATGTTCCAAAACTGATGGATATCCTTAGGCTATCTAGGGAGTGAATCAGAAACCAGATCTCAGATTCTGATCTGAGATTGGCACTGTGATTCCAATTACTACTTCAACTTCAACCCAGACTACACCTAATGGCTACAGAAAATTCTTAGATTTTCTTGTTCTTGTACCAAGAGTTTTTATATATTTTTGGCTAGAGAAATTATGCCCACAAATGGACCCAGGAGTCTTAGAGAATTGGGTAAATATGACTCCAGATCCTTAGTCCTAAAGAAGTGAAAAGGGTGCAGGGGAAATCCAGTTGCACTAATAGGATATAACTCGTCACCTTACTACTCCAGGCCTGTTTGCTTATCCCCCAAATGGAAATGTTGGACTAGATTATAAACTCCACATGATGTTCAACCCTTAAAGCCTTCTCCATCCTTGAAATTATGGTGAAAATCCACTCTCTACCTATAACTTCAAAAGATTCCACCTTAGAGAGAAAAGGCATGAAGGATGGAGAGAGACTGAGAAAAAGAAAATGACTTCAACCTAACTATTCAAACCATAATCCTAAAATACATCTTAGATACCTTCTTGTTCCTCACTGTCCCCCTTACATCATGTTAGCCACAAAGACTTTCCAAGTCTGCGGCCATAACACCTATTCTCCATCCTTATCTCTATTGTTTTACTTCAACCATCACTTTCCTTGCCCATTATTATTGGCTAAACTGTGTCTCATCAAAATTCATTTGTTTTGGTTCTAATCCCCAATACCTAAGAAAGTGGCTGCATTTGGATATAGAGTCCAAATTTAAAGAGGTAATTAAGTTTAAATGAATTCATTGGGGGTGGCTAATCTAATAGAATTGGCATCCTTATAAGAAAAGAGGATTAGGACACAGATACACACAGAAGGGAAGACACAGGGAAAAGATAGCTATCTATAAGTCAAGGAGAGAGGCCTCAGAACAAACCAACTCTGCCAATACCTTGATCTTAGACCTTTAGCCTACAGAATTGTGAAAAAATAAATTTCTGTTGTTTAAGACACCCAGTCTGTGGTACTTTGTTATAGTAGTCCTAGCAAATTAATGCATACATACTGCACATACTATAACATTTGCATCCTATTGGTCTCTTTGTCCCCCATTATAACTTTGACTCACTCCAATCTTTCTATACAGTTGCCAGATCATATCTAAAACCCATCTGACATTTTAATTTTTCCTTTCAAACCCTTCAAAAACTGTAGAACAATTACAGGAATCAATTCTAAACTATCTTTATAATAATCTCATGCCCACCTTAGTAGTCTCCCTTTTAGTTCCTACCATGGATCTTACAAGCTACTTGTGCTCTTGGGAATTGATTTGTTTTTTGCCCCCTTTTTATAGGCTTCCTCTTTTCTTGGGAAGATTCTCACAAACCAAAGTTATGCTTCTCTGTAAGCAACACCTAACAGTACTTTTACCTACCCTAAACCACGTATCTTCCTCATTCATTTTTCCCCCAGAGAAACCTTTTTATTTACTTTATGTTTTTTTTACAAATAAAATAGTATAATTTAAGGCATGATAAATTAATATACAATGTGATGATTTGATATACATATACCCATTTCTGTTTTGTGTACGCTTAAAGTGAGTATAGTGAAGCATATGGAATGCATATGTTCAATTTTTAATTTATATACCTATGAGCAATATATGAAGATTCCAGTTCCTTCTCATTCTCACCACCAAATGGAATTGTCATGTGCTCATTCATTTTTCTCATATGCTGAATAACATCTTACTGAAATTTTAATAGACCTTTCCTTGATAGCTAATGAGTACTGACATCCCATGCTATATTTAGTGACCATTTAAGTACTCAGTTTTATGAAGTGCCTGTCCATGTCTTTTTCACTGTCTTTTGTAAGCAAAGTGAAGTATAATCTCCCTACTTCTATACCCTCTACATCTACTGAACTCTCCCAGCTTTTTATTTCCTTTTTTTGGCCAAGAATCGTTTACCAAATTCTATGACTTCCATCCTACTTCCCTCTTCCAATAATGAACCTTCATAGAATAAACGACAGAAACAAGAGGCTGGAATGCAATTTTATAGTGAAAATATTTGACAGGAAGATGTTTAGAAGAAGAAACAGTTGAGAATCTTCAGTAAAAAGGTTGACTTATGGCGGTGACATATTTTGGTGAGTCAATATCTTCCACAATTATACTAGTAGGATCGGCTGAAGATGATTCCATGCAGCACATTTTGTTGATTTCACAGTTGTGTATTTTAGTTTCTGATTGTTTGCATTTATTTCTGCACATTCCTTTGTCTCCCTCACATTTACCATCAAAACTCATTATCTTCTTTTTGTGGGGTAATTTTTTCATGCTTCCTAGGGAAAATATGGCTATGGTTAGACTTTATGCAATCATGATAACAGAAGATGGAGAATGTTAAGTGCACAGGAACTAGAATCAAAATCATCTAGATTCAAACCTGGGCTCTGTTATTTACTAGATCTTGGTCTTTGAACAAGAAACTTTAGCTCTCTGTCCCTTCATTGTTCTCATCTGTACAATGGCAGTAATAATAAAAGAGACTACTTCTTTAGGTTTTTGTGATTATTAAATGAGTTCATATATGTAAGTTCTTAGAATAGTGTCTATGTTATTATTATTAGATAATGGTATTTTTTCTGAGAGTTTAAGACTACAAGGTTTGTCTATGTGAACATTGTTGGGAAAATTCCCATTTGCCTGAACAGATATGTGTCCTCAATGCCCAACTCCTTTAAGATAGCCAGGATCTACTCCAGGTCAGGACATAGACATATTGGTGCACATGTTTATCAGTGCCTCTGTGTTTTGAAATAATTAACATGTACTACACGTGAAACCCTCTGTGCTTTGCCTCCCACAGAAACATGTACTGGCACACAGCATGGACATATGTGTTTAGTATAAACACCCATAGGTGTGCATTTACAACCATATATCAATGCCCAGGCCAACAAACCAATCTCTCAGGTATATACATGTGTATACAAGCCTTTTGCCTGAAAATACTTTAGTAATATAGTTCTTGACATATATCCAGCATTCTATAAGCATTGATCAGTAGTAATAGTTGGGTTTCTCAAAAATTAAGGCCTTTGGACAGCAAATAATAACTACTACCAAACATTTGACACAACTTGTTCTAAAAATTTTTATATGTTACTTTAATGAAAACTTAAAACAACCTGTTATCTCATTTTTCAATTAAGGAGACTAAAACACAAAGAGAGACCATGTTTCTGCTGAGGCTCCCAATTTGGCAAAAGAGAGAACCAAACTTTACTTTCTGGGCTACATGACTCAGAACTCTGGAGTGACAACATCGGCAAGAACGGTAGACAAGAAAGCTTCAGGCCCTCCTTTCCCCGACAGAAGCACTAAATAAACAACAAAATGGACCAAAGACGCTTAGTGGGAACCCTAGAAACCAGCTAAGAAGTTGCATTAACCAAGCAAACACCTCACCAAATGAAGAACCACACTCAAAAGTGTTAGGAACATTTATGGCATTTTTGTTCATTTTTGCCTCACCCACTCCTTGGTGCAACATGGCATGGTCAGGAGGAAGCCACTCAATTCCCAGCTCTACCCTCCAGATGGAAGAGAAAAAGTGAGATTTGCTTACACTATTCTGGGCCACCTGAGGGACTAGTTTCTGCCTTGTTTGACTCATAGAATTGACAGAAATGGTGGCATAGTCTGGATATCAGGTTGGAGGCTACTGAAAGCAATGACGGGCACTGCAGCTTGGGAGAGGTCCAGGGGACTATAGTCCTGTGGGAGCCTCAGGACATGAACTCCTAAATATAGAAAGCAAACACTGACAGAATTAAAGGAAGAAATACACAGCTCTCATGGCTCCATATAGCTCTCACTGCACACGAAATTCCCAGTGGGCTTCCATGAATCTAGATCCCCAGCTCACCCCTGCAACTACAGATTTAAATGGCCCCACGAAGCATCCATAGCACCAGGTTCCCAACAGGCTTCCATGAATTGAAGTGCCCAGCTCACCCTGAGCCTACCGGCTCTAGTGGTTCCAAGAGGCTCCCAGGCTTCAGACAACTCTGGCACACCAAATTCCCAGCAGTCTCTTGCAAATCCAGATCCCCAACTCACCCTGGCACCTACCAGCACCAGTGGCCCCAGGCCTTTCCAGTGGCCACAGGCAGCTTCCTCAGTTTCAGATTCTCCGAGGACCCCTAAGAACCTAGGTGCCTGTAAGCTCAAGCAGCACCAGGTAGCCACCAGGTGGCTACCACAGCTCCAGGAAGCTTCCTTGGCCCCAGGATTCTAGAGGGCCCTCATGAACCCAGGCCCCAAATCTACCATACCACCTTCTGGCTACTATGTCCCCAGGCAGCTCCTGTGGCCCTAGGATCCCAGTGGGCTCTGACAAACCCAGACGCCTAGCATTACCCCACTCTAGCACTGGCCACTCCCATGGAACCAGGACCCTGGTAGTTTCCTGTAAATCCATGCTTCTGGCTCACCACAGCATCAGTTGGCTCCAGTGAGCTCGGATGGCTCCTGTGACACCATTCTCCCAGCACACTCCAGCACCAGCTAGTTCCTGCAGATGTGGGTGCCTCCTGAGGCCATCGGTTCCCAATCAATACTAGCAAACCCAGACTACAGGGGGACATCTGTGAACACAGGATTCTTATAGGACCCAGTGCCAGGCTGACTATTGCCATCCCAGGCTATTGACACCCCAGCACCAGGCCACCCAAAATTCCAGTAGCAAGCCTTCCCAGGAACACCACTGTATGGCCCACCCAGAATCTCTGGATAGGCTGATTGGTGAAGGGCTTTGCACTTCAAAGTTAATCGGTAAAGACTGAAAGAGGTGCCTACTTCTCAAGTGTACAGACACCAAAGCAAGACCCCAAGCATAATGAATAATCAGGGAAATATGACACCACAATAGGAAATTAATAACATTCCAATGATTGACCCAAAAGAAATAGAGATCTACGAACTGTCTGACAAATAATTCAGAATAATCCTTTTGAAGAAATTCAGTGAACTAAGAAAACATAGACAACTGAATAAAATTATAAAAACAATGCATGAACAAAATGAGAAGTTCAACAAAGAAATATAAACAATGAAGCAAAACAAGCAGAAATCCTAAAGTCAAAGAATACAATGACAGAACTAAAGAATTCAATAGAGACCTACAACATCAGACTTGACCAAGCAGAAGAATTAGTGAACTATAAGATAGGTCATTTAAAATGATCCAGTCAGAGGAGCAAAAAGAAAAGAGAATGAAAAAGAATGAAGAAAGCTTACATCAATTATGGATCACCATTAAGAGAAATTATCTATGCATTACTGGAGTTCTAGAAGAAAGAGAGAGAGATAAAGGAGCAGAAAGCTTATTTAAAGAAATAGTAAATGAGAACTTCCCAAATACAGGGAAAGTTAAACATACAAGTTCATGAAATTAATAGGTCACCTAAAAGTTTAACCCGAAAAGTACATTATAATAAAACTGTCTAAAATCAAAGACAAAGAGAAAAATTTTAAAGCAGCAGAAAAAATTCTCACATCTAAAGGAACCTCCATAAGGTTATTGGTGATTTTCTTAGCAATGTTTTTTAAAAACATTGCAGGCCAGAGGAAAGTGGATGATATACTCAAATTTAGTAAGAAAAAAACTGCCAAACAAGAATATTTTACCTAATATTTTTTTAAGTTTTAATGAAGAATACTTTACTTAGCAAAGTTTCTTTCAAGAATGAAGGAGAGATAAAGATGTCAAACAAAAGCTGAGGAAGTTCATCACCACTAGACTTGTCTTGCTGAAAAAAATACTAAAAAGAGTTCTTCAAGCTGAAATAAAAGAATGCTAATTAGTATCATAAAAACATATAAAAATATAAAACATACTAGTAAAGGTAATTATATAGTCAAATTCAGAATATTCTATTACTGTAATATGGTGTTAATCACTTTAATATAAAAATTAAAGTACAAAAGTATTAAAAATACTAAAGCTACAATAATTTGTTAATAGATACACAATATAAAAAGTGGTAAATTGTGACATCAAAACAAATTTGAGAAGGGAGTAAGAGGATAGTATTTGTATGTGATCAAGTTGAAGTTACCAGCTTTAAATAGATTGTTATATCTATAAGATGTTTTATAAAAGCCTCATGGTAGCCACGAAGCAAAAACCTGCAGTGGATTGTATCAAAGATAAATAGAAGTAAATCAAGGCAAACCACTACGGAAAACTACCAACCCACAAGGAAGACAGCAAGAGGGGAAGAAAGTACTGAAGGAACTACAAAACATCCAGAAAACAATAAGATGGTATTAGTGAGTACTTGTCTATCAATGATTACTTTAAAAGTAAATGGATTAAATTCTCCAATAAAAAGGCATAGAGTAGCTGAATGAATTAAAAAACAAGAACCAACTATATACAACCTACAAGAGACTGCAGCATTGAGGACACACATATGTGCCAAATGAAGGAATGCAAAAAGATATTCCATGCAAACATAAACAAAAAGACAACATGGGTATCTACGCTAATATCAAGCAAAATAGATTTTAAGTAAAAAACTTTCAGGACACAAAGATGGTTATTATATAATGATAAAAGGGTCAACTCATCAAGAGTATATAACAATCGTAAGTATATATGCACCCAACATCAGAACACCTAAATATACTAAGCAAATAATAACAAATCTGAAGAAAAAACTAGAAGACAATACAATAATAGAAGGAGACTTAATACCTAACTTTCTTTTTTTTTAAATTAAATGTATTGGAGTGATATTGGTTAATAAAATTATATAAGTTTCAAGAGTACAATATAATAATACATCATCTGTATATTGCATTGTATGTTTACTACCCAAAGTCAAATCTCCTATCACCATATATTTGACCCCCCTATACCCTTACCTACCCAACTTTCAATGATGGATAGATCATCCCAGTCACAAAACAAGCCTTTGCAAAGGTAAGATGATTAAAATAATACCAAGTATCTTTTCCCACCACAATGGTATGAAAGTAGAAATCAATAACAGGAGGAAAATTAAAAATTCTCAAATGTGTGAAGATTAAACAACACACTCGTGAACAACCAATGGATCAATGAAGAAATCAAAAGCAAAATAAAAAATACCTTGAAACAAATGAAAATGGAAACACAACATATCAAAACTTCTGAGATGTAGCAAAAGGAATTTCAAGAGGGAACTTATAGTGATAAATGCATACGTTAAGAAAAAAGAAAGATCACAAATAAATATCCTAATTTTATACCTCCAATAACATGTATATAAAAAAGTGAGAGGGAGATATTCAAGAAGGTGTAGAAGATAGAAGCTGTACAAGTCTCCTCTAGTGACCACACCGATATTGTAACAAAACTACAGAGCTACCAGTACATGGAGTTGCCAGACATTTGGCTGAACAGAAGTCCAACAACTAGGTCACTTAAATATAGTAGGAGGGGCAGAGACGCGAAACACCTTGTCCCACAACCACGTGTGGCGATCAAGAATTGGGAGGGCTATCTTGGCTGCAGAGCCTCCACTTCCGCCTGAGGAGCAAGGGATCCTGACCACTCACTGGGCTCCCCAACCCAGGATTCCAGTGCTGAGAAAAAAAGTCCCCACAACTTCTGGCTGTGCAAAACAGCGGAAGTTGTAGCTGAGTGAGATGGAGGGCTGCGGGAAGCAGAGACTTTCTTTTTACAGTGCTCATGCCTGGTCTTACTCACTGACAGACTTGCTTGCTCTGAGCCCCAGTGTTGGGGCAGCTGCTTGAGCACCAGGGACATATGGAGAGATGCTGAGCTATCAAGCTTCAGTGCGAGGCCTATAGGGGTAGCTCATGCCCAGACAGAGATGCAGGCAGAAGCCATTATTTCATTGTTGAGCCCTACCCTCTCCCAGTCTGCAGATACAGGTGCCATCAACCTGAATAACAAAGATTGATCTGCCCAAGTGATTCCCTGAGATCCCTTCCTCTCCCAACTTGTGGATCCACCCGAGCCGCTTCCAATGATTTACTCCATATAAACGGGCTCTCTTGTCTCTTGCTATGAACTTTCATAAAATCTCTCGAAGGCTCACAAAACGCAAAGCAGCAACATCTGGCCTTGGCGTGCCCTGTACCTCTTGCTGAGCAGCTCCAAACCCCGCTCCAGTGGCAGCTGGCTTCTGTTTCTGACTTGGACCCCCGAGGCACCTATAAGCCCAGCATGGCTAGCAGCCATATGTGGAATGCTTGGTGATTCTTACCAGGTGGCCCTGGAGGTACACAGACTGTAGCTGAACTTGGCCTGCAGCTGGACTCCTCTGAGATCTATGCCAAGGGGCCCCACAGCGCACCCACTATATAAAGCCACTCTACTAAGACTGGGAGACTTAGGAGCCCTGCCTCATATATAAAAACAGACATAGAAAGGCAGTCAAAATAAGGAGACAAAGAAGCATTTCCCACATGAAAGAACAAAACAAAGCTCCAGAAAAAGAATTCACCAAAATGGAGATAAGCAATATATCAGATGCAGAGTTCAAAACACTGGTTATGAAGATGCTCAAGAAACTTATGGGAAGAGTAGATGAACTCATGAGAACTTTAACAAAGAGATAAAAAAACATAAAAATGGAGATGGAAAACATAATAGGGAGACAGGCAGAAATGAAGAATACAATATCTGGGATGAAGAGTACATTAGAAGGAATCAACAGAGTGGATGAAACGGAGGATCAAATCAGTGACATAGAAGATGGGGTAGCAGAGGACACCAATCAGAACAGCAACAACAAAGAAGAGCCAAAAAGATGAAGATAGTTTAGGAAGCCTCTGGGACAATGTCAAGTGTAACAACATTCACATCATAGGGATACCAGAAAGAGAAGAGAGAGAGCAAGGAATGAAAACCTATTTGAAGAAATAATAATGGAAAACTTCCTTAACTTGGTGAGGGAAATAGACATATAACCCCAGAAGTTAAGAGTGTCCCAAACAAGATGAATCCAAAGAGGCCCACACCAAAACACATCATAATTAAAATGCCAAAGGTTATATTTAAAGAGTCTTAAAAGCAAAAAGAGAAAAGCAATTAGTTACATACAAGGGAATACCTATAAGACTGTCAGAGAATTTCTCAGTAGAAACATTACAGGCCAGAAGGGTTTGGCACAAAATATTCAAAGTGATGAAAACCCAGGACCTACAACCAAGATTACTTGACCCAGAAAAGTTATCATTTAGAATTGAATCTTCCAGACAAGAAGAAGCTAAAGGAGTTCATCATCACCAAGCTAGTATTACGGGGAATGGTGGAGGGAAGTTCTTTAAGAAGAAAAAAATATGTATCAAAAGTCTAAAGAATGGCAAAAACTACATATCTGTCAACAAGTACTTCAAACAAAAAAGAACTAAATGCTCAAATCAAAAGATAGAGTGGCTGAATGGATTAAAAAAAAAAACAAGACCCCTACATATGTTGCCTACAAGAGACTTACTTCAGATTAAAAGACTCTCGGAGACTAAAACTAAAGGGATGAAAAAAGACATTTCATTATGGATCTAGAGGGTAGTGTGCTGAGTGAGTAAGACAGAGGAAGAAAAAAGCCATATGATTGCACATATATGTTGAATCTAAAGACCAAAATACACAAACGAACAAACAGAAACAAACTCATAGATACAGAGAATATCTTGAGGGTTACCAGACAGAAGGGGGGCTGGGAAGGCTGATGAAAAAGGGGGAAGAAATTAAAAACTATATATGGTAGTTACAAAGTTGTCATGGAGATAGAAAGTATAGCATAAGGAATATAGCCAATAATATTGTAATAACTATGTACAGTGTCAGAGGGGCACTAGATTTATTGAGGTGATCAGTTTGTGAGTTATATATATGTCTAATCACTGCATTAAACATCTGAAACTAATATTGTATTGTATGGCAACTATAACCAAAAAATTTAAAAAATTATTTAAAAAAAGCTGTAAGGGAGAAAATTCTATTCATAATAGCATCAAAAACAATGAAATATTTAGATATAAATTTAAAAGATGAAATAGTTTAAAATATACATTTGTGTGTATACATACACACACAATGGAATATTAAGAAAATCCTACTTTTTGTGACAATATAGATGGGCCTTGAGGACATTATGCTAAGGGAAATAATTCAGAGAAAGACAAGTACTGCATGTTCTTACTTATAAGTGTAATCTAAAAAAAGCTAAACTCAGAAACAGAGAGTAGAATTGGTGGTTGCCAGGGCCTGGGATGAGAGAAATGGAGAGATGTTGGTAAAAGGGCACAAACTTCCAGCTCAAAGATGAATAAGTTCTGGGGATCTAATGCACAGCATGATCACTGTAATTAACAATACTGTATTACATAATTGAAAGTTGTTAATAGAGTATATCTTAAATTTTATCATCATACTAAAGTAATTATATGAGGGGGTAGAGGTGTTAACTACCTGTGGTAATCACTTTGAAATGTACATGTATCAAATCATCCTGTTATATACCTTAAACTTATATGTCAATAATGTCTCAATAAATATGGACAAAAGAATGTGAAATTCCTTTAAAAAAAAGAAAAGAATGGATGAGATTGGGAGCAGAAAAGGAAAGATAAGACATGAATAGCATTTGGGTGCTGGTGTATATATAAATTACCACAGATAATTACCACAGAAGGCACTCACTTTTTGCTACATTAGCCAGACTACTGAACAAACAGGAAAGAGGTCAAAATCTGCACTCTTCATCCATGCCAGCGTCATGGTACCCCTGTGTTCTCCATCTCAGTCTTCACCCTCATCATGTGACATGTTCTCCCTCCTGGCACCATCCTTCTTACGAAGGAGGAGGAGGTCTACAGGCAGCTAGCTTCTTAAAAGTGACACCCACAACTCTTCTGGCTAACACCTGACCTAGAGTATTTCCCTCTCACCCAAACACCTTGTATGGAAGTTGCAACACCCTACCTCTCCATTTGTCACCCAAGGGATGTGTAGAAACATATATACTAAGAATGACTATCGGAAAGGATGCATTTTCCTCATTCTCCACATGTAGAGTGACTTAAGGCATCCCAGGCGGATTCTGCCTACAACGTAACCCAAATAAACCCCCAAAAGTTTTGTTAAAGGCCTTTGCTACACCTCACTCTGGACCAGCTTCTGAATTCATATTGCCCTGAATCACTGTGCATTTTTCATACACAAATAAAATTAATGTCACCTTGAATTCCTTCTCTATTCTTACCAGAAGACCGAGGAAATCCATTTTCAAATCCCAGTATAGCTTCTAACAATGATCTTCTGCCTAAACTCCAGAACTGGTATTCTGTCTCAGAAATGGGTTTGGAAAATTTTCTATCAAATATCAAGTGTGTATAGAAAGGGAAGTTATAGAGGCATGAATACACAAGAAAATTCTGGGGAACGCTTTCAAATTCTCTCTCTAAATCACATTTTCCAGAGATTCAGGAGGATTAAATAGGGGCTTTTGCTCTGCAAAAGTCCCCCTCCAATTAACAATAAACCTCTACTTGTACTGAATTCTTCAACTCTTCCTAATCCTGACCTTCTAACACTTAGATAATGCCCACACCATCTTCCCTTCACTATAATATCTGTCTTTTAAGATCAATTAACATATCATAAATCAAATAACAATAACACAACAATTAAGGACCTGCAATGCACCCTTTCTAAGAGCTCCATCCAGAGCCAAAACACCTAATATACCTAATATATTTATCTTCTGTAAACTGGGTAACCAAAAAGGTATCCTCCAAATTTCAAAGGTCTTGCCCACTCAGCTACAACTGCTTGTGGCTCACTATTTTTATTTAGTCAATTAATTTACATATTAATTAATTTAATAGACATTTACTAAGGAAGTAAATAAAGCATTCAGCTTAACATGAGATTGAGATTTATAAGACAGTCTTGGCTTTCAAGTAGATCAATCATATAAATATATGACTTTGATTTTCTTATTGAAAGATTGTTCAAAATAGTTCTTGGTAATGAATTCTTCTACATGGACATGTTAAATGATCATTAAGAAAACAGAACCTTTTTAACAGGAAGTTCTGCTATAACAGAAGCAGAAAGTCTGCCTTCATTTTATTTACAAACCCACTTGCAGTGACCATCATTATTCCAATGTTTTATTGAGCATGGGAAGAAGTATACCTCAAAGAAAAGGGCAAAATAGGTCAGGGAAGAAGCGGGTAGGAGGATGGAGAGTAAGTAGAAAGGGAAGGGTAAAGAGGAAGGAATAATGAAGGAGGAGAGATAGAAGGAGTGGGAAAGGAAAAGGGAGAAGGCTAAACATGGTGACTCTGAGCTCAAACACAAGAAAGAAGTAATAATCTTGGTTATCTATAGGGATAGTTAAGACTCCTCCTATGTTTTTATTATATTTTATATATATTCTGATGTGTGTGTGTGTGTGTGTGTGTGTGTTTGAAGGGATCTAGAAACATCTGAGCCTCCCAATTTCATTAACCTGCATGCTTTCTACTTCTAGGACTATTTATGGTCAATGAGAGTAACATACAAGGAAGTTTTTGAAGAATGGAGAAAGGACATTGGATACATTTAATCTAAAGCTGATTAATTGCTATTCTAATGACAACTCTCATGTGATCAATTAGGTGTCTCATGCAATTCCATCCAGCCTTTACCCCAGGCTAATCCCAACTCTATTTATATCAATCTCCTATTCACCCTCTTTGAAACAAACAGTTGACAAAACCTAACTCCAAATCCCAGCTTTACCTCCATCCAATGCTTTCCTAAGCCCCAAATCTCAAGATAAATACAACATGAGTCAAACCACTCAACACCAATATCCAGCTTCAACCCAACAATGAGCCCACATAGAAGCCCATCTACTCCAATTCCCAGCTTCACCCAACTTCACTGCAAGATCCATTCAACAACAAATATCACTCCAACCCAGCCTAGCCCAAACCATCAGCCTAGCCTAATTTCATAAAATATATTCCATCGCCTCCAGCTATTAACCATTTATTTTTCTACCATTACCCCAACCAAAAGATCCTATCCTCTCTACACCACAATTAATTTCCAAATCTCCAAAATAATTTCTTGGTTGATCCTATAAATCCTCAATTTGTACGTAATTCCTTACACATAACCCATGTCCTATGCTCTCATCCCAGTAACATTGCTACCCTAATATGCTCTATATCCAATACTCTCTACCATTCTTCCACCCAGGAGCACCAAATTTTTAAATGAATTATAGCAGTATAAGGCTATAAGTAAGATTCTGACATAATATGAACCTGAGGTTAACAACCCTAAGCTGTCTGAGACTAGGTCATCAAAATTGCAAAACCACATGCAAGATCCCAGAACCTTTGAGAATAGCTTGAGTTACCTGAAGTCTTATGAACCAGAATCAGAAGAATGACAATGATCATTAAATAAGGCTTCATAACTGACAGGTTCTGAAATAATGAAGAGCATACAGAGAAAACAGAATAGAGATCCTTGTAGCAGGGCAATGCCCTGCTTTATTAATTTCAGAAGTAGGCTAGGGTTGTGGGCAGTGAACTAAGAAGGATGGGACATACCTGAGGTCAGCCAGGCAGAAAAATAACATGTATTACATATGTCATCTGGGCACTCTCTGTGAATGTAGGAGCTTTGCCAGCACCCACACCAAGGTGGGCCTTCCTTCCTAGTGAGAGACAAAGCAAAATTAAAGCCAGTTTGTCTAGTGTATAAGGCGAATTGGAATGAATGAGAGAATTAATCAATCAACTCAACAATAAATAAGGCTAGCAAGTAATTGTAAGAAATGAAGAAACTTCAAAAAATAAATTTCTCTATACTTCTGTCAGGAGTATATCACATTGATCAGTACAGCAGCATACTAGCCATCAAGATAAAAGAAAAGAAAAAATGATATGGAGAAAATTGAAGAGGGTATGGAAAAGGGAGAAAAATATGGAAAGTAAAAAATAAAAGTCAAAGAGTAATGTCAGTGATCTCAGTACTCATCCCCTGCCAAGGAAACATTTCATAAGTATCCACTGGTGAAAATAGCTCTGGGGAAGCTCCAGAGTGTAATGAAGAATTTACAGCAATGAAGTGGAACACAGAAACCAAGGAGGGTTACATGGAAAAGTGTAAGAAGCATTTTACCATCACCCCACCCACCCCCAGACCAACAAAACTCAGCACCAAGAGAGATCCCCTCATGAGTGACCTCCATCTACACATGAAAAGGAGAGAAAAAGGACCTAAGAAGCCTTTGTAACCAAGAAACCAAGCAGCCTTCTTCACTACTGAAAACACCTGAAGTTGTTGCCACTAAAGACCCCTGCAGTTTTTGCCACCATTAACCCTAGCTAACAGAGCTACCCAGAGCCCACACTGTTACAAGAATACTATACCCAGCAAAATGATCCTCTAAAAATGAAAGATAAAATCTCTTTCAGACAAAGAAAAACAAAGGAAGTTCATCACTACTAGACTTGCCTTACAAAAAATGCTTAAGGAAGTTATCCAACCTGAAATAAAAAAACACACTAAACAGTGATGTGAAAGCATAAATTTCACGGATAAAAATAAATATGTAGGCAAATACAAAAAATGTAAAATTGTAGTGGTGAATAAATTAATTAAAACCCTAATATAAAAGCTGAAGGAGGATTTGGACAGAAACATGGCAGAGTGAGAGATGTCCCCAGATCTATCCCCTTGAAACAACAATAAGCTGAATATCTAAAACTCAACAAAAAAATACCCAAACTGCACACCAACACGTCTGAGCGTGGGATCTGCACATAAGAGCTAGCGTAGGTCAGAATCCCAGGTGTTGGGCAGTGGACTGGGAGAAATAAAGAAGCTACCTCCTGCAGCCTCAGGAGCTCCCTGCAGGAGGAGGGGGAAGGGTGAAGGTGTGGAAACTTCCCTGAACAGCCCTGCCTGGGAGTGCTGTGAGCCCCCTGCGCTGGGCAGAAGGGCCCAGTCATCAGGGCAGAAGACAGAGAAGCGGGATGGGACCACAGAGAAACAACAGTTGATTTTTACTGGTCCTGGTTGTAAAACCAAGGCTGAGCTGCAGCCCCCAACTCCCAACCAAGAGTGCCCCTCCCTTCATACTCTCTGAGACCAGTCACGGTGGAGCCCCAGGGGAATCTGAGCAAACGCTGCCAAGACTGTCGCTTACACTGACAGGGACTGAAACTGAGGGTAGCGAGTGCGATTAAATATCTACAAGAAAATTTTTTTAAAAGATGTTTTAAGGCTTTATATAAAGCAGAGATCCAAATGGCTTAGATGCCACCTACTGGAAAACAACAGAAAAGTGAATTCTTTGCAACAGGCTAAAGAGAGACCTTTACATAATAAACCTTTCTGGAAAAACAGCAGAATACACTTCCATTAATGCCCGGGCAGAAAAATAGTACATTAAACACCATGAACAACCAAGGTGACAAGGCATCTCAGAAAGAAAGAGAAAAATCTCCAGAAAATAAGCTTACAGATATAGAAATAGCAGCTTAAAAGACAGAGACTTCAGGATGGTAATTCTGAAAAAACTCAGTGAGTTCCAAAACGAATCATGTCAACAATTTCAGGAATTGAAAAAGCAACTAGCTGAGCAAAGCAAGGAGATTGAAACCCTCAAAAAGAACCGAATAGATCTTCTGGAGATTAAAAAAACACACACACTGCAAGAGTTGAAAAATGAGATAGCACGCTTGGGAAATAGAGTCGACCAAGTGGAGGAAAGGATCAGTGATATCGAAGACAGAAATCTAGAAATAAATCAGAAGGAAGAAGAGAGAAACCAAAAAATAAATAATACAAGAGAAATACAAGAACTAGCTGATACCATCAGGAGAGAAAACATAAGAATAATAGGCATTATCGAAGGCGAAACAAGACGCAG
>NW_006442491.1:18590881-18610101 GCF_000325575.1 Pteropus alecto
TATAAAATATATATATACGTTATGTATATCTTTAAAAAAACGGGCAAAAGACCTGAAGAGACATTTATCCAAAGAGGACATACAGAAGGCCAACAGACGTGAAAAGATGCTCAACATCACTAATCAGTCATCAGAGAATTGCAAATTACCACAATGAGATATTGCCTCACACTGGTCAGAATGGCCATCAAGAAGTCAACTGACACAAGTGCTCACGAGGACATGGAGAACGGGACCCCTTGTGCACTGCTCTTGTCTAACAAATTGGTGCAGCCACTATGGAAAACAGTACGGAGTTTCCTCAAAGAACTAAGAATTCATCTACCATATGATCCATCAAAACTTCTACTGGGTATTTACCCCAAAGATTTGAAAACCCATATCCAAAAAGATATTTGCACTGATGTTCACAGTAGCATTATTCACAGTGGCCAGGACATGGAAGCAACCAAAGTGTCCTACAATAGATGATTGGATAAAGAAGCTCTGGTACATATATACAGTGGAATATTCCTCAGCCATAAGAAGAGATGAAATACTGCCATTTGTGGATGGACCTCGAGACAATCATACTAAGCGAAATAAGCCAGACAGAAAATGCTGACAATCACATGATATCACTTATATGTGGGATATAAACCTAAAGGCAACAAATGAACAGGACAAACAGAGACTCATGGACATGGACTATAGACTAGTGGTTACCAGAGGACTATATAGTGGTTACTAGTGGGGTAAGGGAGGAGTGGGGAGGTACATGGGGTAAAAGGGGTTCAAATATAGGGGGTAGGGGGAGAGTGAAGTGGGTAAAGAGGATCAAATATATGGTAGCTGAAGGAAACTGGACTTTGGGTGGTAAACACATAGTAGAATATAAAGATGTCAAAGGATAATGTACATCTGAAAATTATATAATTGTATTAACTAATGATATCCCAATAAGCTTGAAAAAAGAGATGAAGGACAAAAATTTATTAATAAATACACAGTATACAAACGAGCAAACTTGACCTACAAGAACACTGTGTGCGTGGAGTGGGGTAAAATACAGTTTTTATATGCAACTAAAGTTAGCTGGCAAGGCTTCCAAATTTCAACTCTTGTCCCAGCCAACTTTCCCTTAGAATAGTCTTCATATGGTTACTCATAACTGTAGCAACACAGAACTTTGGCTCTGAACAGATCCATGAGAGATCAGGAGAGCAGATTAATGGGGGATAATTAGGGACCACCACACATCCATGCTGGCTACAGTGGGCTCCACTGGAGCAGTAAGCCCTCTGGATTAAATACCAATCTCCAGAACGCAATTCCTCCAGGAAATAATTTCTAACTCTCTAAATAATAATAATAATGACAACCTCATACTGTGGCACATACATGGCTCTCCATTCGAAACATTCATTCATTCATTCACTCATTTATTCACTCAACAAATAAATTTATAGAGCACTGTGTCAGTTGCATTCTCTAGAAAGCAGATGCTGAGGTAGAGTTAAGAGTGTAAAAGGTTTATTGGAAAGTTATACTGTAAAAGATAGAGGGGGTGAGAATCAGGGCTTTGGTAGAAAGACTTCAGACCTATGTATGCAGATATGAATACCGTGAAAGGAAAATGGAGAGGAAACAAGATCTGGGAGGGAGACCCTTGGACCACAATGCAGATCTGACGAAGTCTTGGCCAACCTAACAGGGAGCTCCAGAGTAAAGATTGCTGGTTCATAGAGTACATTGAAAAAAAATTTCCAGAACCCGGTACCTCTGCCACTTCAGCCATTTACTTGGGACTGCCCAGGAAGAGTGTAGCTTCAGCTCAATATCTGAAGTAAATCCTGAAGGCACTTGTGGTAGGCTTTCAACTAAGCATAATACTTTTTTTTTTTAATTTAATAGTACCTATAATTCAGAAAAGGAACAAATATATCCCATCATCTTTGCAGAATATTTTTATATTTTGAGAACTTTATGTGTTTATTTATTTATTTTTCTAATTATAGGTGACATTCAGTGTTATTTTATATTAGTTTCAGATGTACAGCACAGCAGTTAGACATGATTATTCTAGTACCCGCCCAGCACCATACATAACCATTACAACATTATTGACTATATTCCCTATGCTGTAGTTTATATCCCTATGACTATTTTTTTAACTACCAATCTGTACTACTTAATGCCTTCATAATGATTTCTTTTGACTGAACATTAATGTCTTTCTTAAAGGGACATCCAAGCAGCATATGTCCTTGCTGGCCATAGCACTTACTATATGATTCCTGAAACAGTTCTTGGGCCTGGAAATACAACCAGGAACAAAACATAAAAAGCCCCTGTTTCTCATGAACCTTATGTTATATGTTAGGAAATAGGCAATACACAAAGAAGTCAGTTAATTTATGTCAAGTAGAGATGGTCACTATGAAAATAGAGAAAGAGGGGTACCATTTTACATGGTGTAAGTCAGAGAAGGTCATTTTTAATAAAAGAGTATTTGACCAGAGAGACCTGAATGAAATGAGAGCACTTACCTTGCAATTATCTGCAGGAAGAAGATTCAAAGTAGACAAAAGAGCAATAGTAGAGGCCTTAGGGTGGGAGTAAGCCTGGCAAGTTCGAGCGACAGCAAAATCATGACTGGAGAGAATAAAACGATGTTAGAGCTGATGGCATTTGGTAGTTTGTAAGCCAGAGTAAGAATTTTAGATTTCTCCGGCAGTGAGGTGAAAAGTTGTTGACTGATTTTGAGAAGAGGTATGACATTATCTATCTTGTTTTAGAAAATTCACTGTGGCTGTTGAAAAACAGTCTTGAAAAATACTCTCGAAAGCTGTAATTTAGATGATAGTGCCACTCTGACTATAAAGCTCTGTTTCTAAGACTCAAATACACAATATGACCTCTGATACTGATGCAGGACAAGGCAAATTTCCCCAAGTGTTGGGGAGACCAAGCCCTGCACTGAGAGAAGAAGAGGATCCTTTGGCGGAGAGAGAAGAAAGAACTCAACATACGTGCCAAAGTCAGAGTAAAAGGAAAGTTTATTAGAAAAGGGGTAACACCCCGCAGAGTATTGTCTCCTCTCAGAAGCAGAGAGTGAGAGAGATCAAGACAGACTTGAAAAGATAGTGAGTAGCGGGGGCTGACTGTTCAGGGAATTCATTTTATATATCATTCTTTAGTTTCTGTGAGTTATTCTTTAAAAGACTTTAACCCATTTCCTTTGACATGGACATACAGTAAGGAAGGGGAAGGGGAAGAGTATGTAGTGTGAAAAGGTAAGAATATGAAGAGTGGAAGGCCTGCTGACAGTTTTTAGCCTTTAATCCATAGGTTCCCCATGGTTTCAGCCATAGGGAATGACTCTTGGTTTCTGTTTCCTCTTCACAGATGTGGGGAATGGGTTGTTAGCAATCCCAGCAGAAATCTTCCTTTGTTCTATAGGTGTCCTCCTGGCCTGGCTGCAGGGCTGATCAGCATATTGCAGTCTCTAAATGTGGCTTGATTAACGTTTTTAATTCTTTTGCCTCCTCCCTACATTAATACCTTGAATTTATTTGTTTGGAAATTATGAAAAGGTTTCCTTATTGCTCAGTTCCAGAATGATGACTTAATCTGAGGTACAGCAGGAAAAGAAATTCTAGTTTAAAAATTTCTCAAATGTAACCAAAATTTGCCTGTGTTTTGTCAGGCAGCCTCCTGTCTGACCTGACATCAGACTAGAGGCCAGGTTCCACATTTTTCAACTTCCAAGAAAAGCAATTCCAAATAAATCTAAAAGTACGGGCACATGGTACAAATTTTACTTCAACTATGTTAGGAGCCAAAGGAGAAAGTTAGAAAGGACTTCACACAGCAAAGAGCATTCAGACTTTATGCACAGACATCTGCGTCTTCTCACATGTCTGCATTGCCTTCCTTTGTCTATGAACCTCTGCCCCATTTTTTTTCTCCCTTCCACAGCCTCTTCTACACTCCATTCTTTTCTGAAATATCTATCTCTACTAAAAAAATCCCATTACTCCCAGCAATACAAAACCACACCAATAGAAACAGCAGTTCTCAGTAAATAAAATCCCAGATATTTATTGAAATATATAGGCATTATTAAATTTACTAAATATTATGAAATATTATTAAAATATCAGGTATTCTTCACCTTCGGTAGGTGGCTCTTAGTTCATTCTGCATCAAACTCTAAGAGTACAGCTAAATTTGGACCATGAGCCAAGGATTAGGGGAGGCCATGGGCTCCACCATTGGCTACCTGTTTCCTCTCATCATCTCTACTCCTCCAGGACACGATTTTTCACTTCTTCATTTCCACCATTCCCATCAGATTACAAGACATCTCTAGAAATAACCCAGAATTTCCTGCCTGACGACTGGAGGGAAGAAGCACCCTCGAATCCCTTCAGTCTGGAAAAGTGAAAACACAAAGCCAGCAGATCTCTGTCAGCAGCAGGATATAGAGGAGGCTTGTCATAAATTGAAAAAATCACAGATTTTCATGCTTAGAAGGGACCAGAAAGACTTCTTCTTATCCTATGCATGAATCCCATTTATTTTCTTATGTAAATCATTATCTCCATCAGTTTGAATATTTCTAGGAGAACTCTCACTATCTGAGGTAGGTAGAATTCTAAGATACAGCCCTAGGATTCCTGCCTTCTGGTGTACACACACGTTCTCACAGCTATTCCATCCAACACTAGTTTTAGTACTACTGTGAATGGAATTTCCAGATTAGTTGACCTTAAAATAGATTATGCAAGTGGGCCTGGTATAAACAGGAGAGCCTTTAAAAGCAGAGAGTTTTCTCTGGCTGGTAGCAGAATAGGAGTCAGAAAGATGTACTCTGATTTTTCTGGAAGAAGCAAACAACTGTGTTGTGAACTGCCTGTAGGGGCCACTTGGCAAGGAACTGAAGGTGGCCTCTATTTTTTGACTGGTCCCTGGCCAATAGCTAGCTGTAAAATTTGCACTTCAGTCCTGTAATCAAGGAAGTGAAATCTGCCAACAACTAGAGCTTGGAGGAGGATCCAGGGCCCCAAATGAGAACCAAAGTCCTGCTAACACCTTGATTTCAGTCTTGTGAGACCCTAAACAGAGAATTTAACCATGCCATTCGCAGACTTCTGACTTACTATCTCTTACTTTGAGATAGTAAGTCTGTGTTGTTTTATGTCACTAGGTTCGTGGTAATTTGTTATACAGCAACATAAAACTATAACACTATCAGAACTATTGAAGCAGCACAGTATTTCCTATTAAAACATCTTTGTTTATGTTTATACATCTTTGTTTAGATTTATACAAAATCTAGGCATACCCCACCCTTTACTCTTTCTGAGTAGATCTCCTATGGTTATTGAAAATTAATCTTTTTCTTCATTCATATATTGGCTCTGCTAATACACATGCAAACAGATCTCCCTGTGTTATTTACCATATCTCAGAATAAGACAATTTGGGACATTCCCTGAGTCATTATAAAGCTTTTTAGGTCAAGTAAACAAGTAAGTAAAGTTGTAGGACTAGGTCTTATACACAGAAAAAAATGGAACCAAGAGACAAAGGATGTGTTTGAGTCTGAGAATGATCATTCGATCCTAAGTCCTAACGCCACCTCTGGATACTGGGGCTATCATAGGCTGCCATAGCAAGCCCCTGTCCTCCCCTAGACCTCAGAGCATCCATGTCTGAAATAGCTTCCCAGACTACCATAGAGGCTCCATTGGAGAAGGTATTGCCACTATGAGATATTTTATAAGGGTTCTCACCTCAGCTCTACTGCTAGCTAGCTCTATGACCTTGGGCAAGTCACTCGCTCTCTCTAAATTCAAGTTTTCTCACATTTAAATTGAATGAATTTGGCTTATATGATGTCTAAGATTCTGATTCTCTGATCAAGAAGTGGTATTGGGAAACTGGATATTCACATGCAAAAAAAAAATTTGAACCCCTATTTTGTACTACTCACAAAAATTAGCTAAAATGGATTAAAGACTTATATGTAAGTCCTGAAGCTGTGAAACTACTAGAAGAAAAATGGGGAAAAAACTCCTTGACATTGGTCTTGGTAACTTTTTTTTTTTTAGATATGACATCAAAAGCACACACAACAAAAGCAAAATGAACAAGTGGGGCTATATCAAACTAAAAGGTTTCTGCACAACAAAAGAAACAATCAGCAAAATAAAAAGGCAATTGAATGGGAGACGATATTTGCAAACCATCTATTTGATAAAGGATTAATATACAAAATATATAAGGAACTCATACAACTCACTGGCAAAAAACAATCAGATTAAAAAATAGGCAAGGACTTGAATAGACATTTTTCCAAAGAGGACATACAAATGGCCAACAGGCACATGAAAAGATGCAAAACTTCACTAATCATCAGGGAAATGCAAATCGAAACTACAATGAAATATTACCTTGCACCTGTTAGAATGGCTATTATCAGAAAGACAAGAGACAACAAGAGTTGGTGAGGATATGGAGAAAAGGGAACTCTTGTGTACTTTTTTTTTGTTGGTGAGAATATAAATTTTTTCAGCCACTATGGAAAACAATATAAAGTTTCCTCGAAAAGTTAAAAATAGAACTACTATATGATCCAACAATTCCATTCTGAGTATACGTCCAGAGGAAATGAAATCAAGATCTCTACACTTCCATGCTCATTGTAGCATTATTCACAATAAGCGAGATATGAAAACGCCAACAGATGAATAAACAACAAACATATGAGTATATATTATATGTATATAATATATGTTACTCAGCCATAAAAAGAAAGAAATCCTGCCTTTTGTAACAACATAGATGTACCTTAAGGACATTATGCCAAGTGAAATAAGTCAGACAGAGAAAGACAAATACTGTATGTTATATATGGAATCTAAAAGAGCTGAACTCGCTCAAAGAAACTGAATAAAATAGTGGTTGCCAAGGATTGGGAGGGAAAGTAAAATGGGAAGATGTTGGTCAAAGGGTATAAACTTCCAGTTCTAAGATGAATAGGTTCTTGGGATCTTAAGTACAGCATGGTGACTATAATTAACAATACTGTATTATGTACTTGAAAGTTATTAAGAGAGTAGCTTTCAAATGTTATCACCACAAAAAATGGTAATTATATGAAGGGATGGAGATGTTAACTAACCTTACTGTGGTAATCTTTCTACAATATATACGTGTATCAAGTCATCATGTTGTATGCTTTAATCTTATATATATATCAATAATATCTCAATAAAGCTAGAAAAAAGGATTCTGATTCTCACATGGCTTTATATATTAGATATATATGAGATACATATATCAAAAATTTACATATATGTATGGTAAACTTGATATATGGTAAACTTGATATATGGTAAACTTGAATTTCGGTCATGTCCACAGAAGCTCCAGTAGCTATCTGTCCAAAGCCTGCCTTGTTTCACTTCTTTCCATCCTGTGCCAACACTTAATAATGAGTGCTGTAGCCCAACTTCTCCGGAATTCATGAATGATAAGTCCTGTTATACCTTCAGAAAAGGCCTGTTTTTCTCATATATCACAATGTGGTAAACAAATTAGAAAATATCTACAGAACTTTCATGTAGAAAACAGACCTTTCTACAAAAGTCTTAGATTTTTATAATTAGACAAAGAGCTTATTTAAAGTCATGCTTGGAGTTTTTAAATGACCAATTATTAGAGTCTGAGTAATTTTTTAGAAAATGTGCCATCTTCTTTTCCTGGTCACTGATTCTTTCTAGAATACAGTCTCCATACATAAACTCATGTAAGTATGAGTTGATCTTCATTATTTGCAGATTCTGTGTCTGGAAATTCACCTACTTGCTAAATTTACTTGTAAACAAAAAACCATACTCGGGGCACTTTCATAATCATTTGTAGACATGTGCAAAGTGGTGAAAAATTTGAGTCACCTGATGAGCACGTTTCAAGTCGAGGTGAAACAAGGAGACAGTCTACTTTCTTGTTTCAGTTCTCATGCTGTAAACTGTCCCCTTTGCAGTATAATTAGTGCTACATATTTCACATTTCTGTGCTTTTTACTGGTGATTTTACTATTCCAGATGGCTCACAAACAGTGCTGAACCTCTGTCCTGTGTGCTTAAGTACGAGAGGGATGTAATGTGTCTTACAGATAAAATACATGTGTTATATAACTTTGTTCAGGTGCACATTATATGCTGTTGGCCTTGAGTTCGATGAAGTAACAATATATATTAAACAAGGTGTTTTTAAACATTAGCATAACAAAACAAGGCTATGTATTGATCAGTTGATGAAAATGTTGTGATCAGAGGCTTGCAGTAACCTAATCTTATATTTCCCCTGGGAGCACTGCTTCAGTATTTGCTAGTTCAGTGTCTATGGTGACTTTTAGAACAGAACTACTGCAAACAAAAATCAGCTATTTAAATTTTATTTTTAAAAAATTGAAATATATCACAAATGTTGTTCATTAAATTCACATTTTTATTTAATTTGAGAAAGATGTCCTTCCGTGTCCATAAATACATAGATTTTCTTTATTATTTCTAATGGATATTATACCATTGTAAGAATAAACTAAAATTGCTACTTCATAGCCCAAGTTAATGGCCATTTGATACATTTTCAAATTTTTAATATCACCAAAACTCAACAAAGAACATTCCTACACATTTATCTTTGTGTATTGGGGCAAATTTCCTTGTGAGAATGTTTTCCAGAATTCAAATTGCTAGGTAAACTAGTAAATATATAAATACATAATTCTTCCTCTTCTCCATGCCTTTTTATTTATCACTGACAAAAATCACCTATAATTAATTGGTCTTTTTAAATCCCTATTTGCATTCCAAATATAAATATGAAGATTCCAGTTTGTACATGGGCTTATCTAGGCCTTACATAAACTTACTTCAGCTTTACATAAGCTGAAAAAATTATTAATGGGACAAATTAACTCATGAATTATAGAGGAGTAAAGGAAGGAAATATTCTGCTTAATTCTGAGATTTCAAAACATTTTGAGAGATCAAGATTTGGGAATTTTCCCCATGGAGATAAGAATGAAAGAGTATGAAAAGAAGCATAAAGTCCCTATGTTGTAAAGGAGAAAAAATCCAGAAAAGTTAGAGATAGAAAAAGAAAAGAATGATCAAATCAGTAGGAAGAGAACTGACATGAAAAGTGACCTGAAATCAAGATGTATTGAATACCAAATATTGTATTCTCTCAATTTTCAAGCACCATAAGTTATAAGATGCATGAAAATGTTATAATAGATTTTCTGAGAATAAAAAGAAACAACATATTACACATTGGCAATTTTTGATAACCTGCAAAAGCACATAATACTATATATCCATAATACTATATAGCACTCCCTCCTCAAAATCTGAGGTTAAATTGTTTTCAAATTAAAAAAAATAAATAAAACAATGGGATCCCTGCCACCCTTACAATCAGATTCAAAACCTGAATCTCAGTGCAGTTTCTGTGGCTGCAGAAGAATCTCCTTTAAGTCTACCAGAGAGACCCTCTGGCTTTCAGAAAATCCTTAGGTTGGCCATTAGTTGCCTTGAGCCTATCATTTTTGTTTTTTCAAAACTATTATTTCTGTCAGCAACTCCGCACCACAATCCTAATTATCATTGCCACCATGCAAATCTAGCGTAGCAGCCACTTGATCTTGTAATGCATTACTTTCCACCTATATTTTATCCCATTTAAAGAGGTGGAAATTTTAGTGGCAGTGATATCACTGCATTGCAGGGGTTATTACCACCTTACTTATCACTAACAATAGGATCCCTATTCCTTTCAGACAGGTGGAAAATTCAACGCCAAATACCATCTAAAGCTGTTTTCTAGGACCACTCCTGATATCAATCATTTTACCCTGCATTCCCAAGAACATTTGTTTTCAAAGTATTATTGGCAAACCAGCAGCACCAGCATTACCTAGAAACTTGTTAGAAATAACAGCTCTTGGGCTCTATCACAGACCAAATGAATCAGAAATTCTGAAGGCAGGACTAGTAAACTGGATTTTAACAAATTTAGAAACCACGAAACTAGAAAGCAGAGTTGGAGGCAAAGTTTCTTTGCTAACACTTCCTTTGGGATGATAATCCCGGGCAAAGATGGACACCGGGAGATGCATTACCAAACCGGCCACAGCTACAAGAGAAAACATAATCAGTTGTTTGGCCAATCAGGACAATGTATCAGGAGGCTAAGGAGAGAGGAACACACCTGTTGGCTTAATCCTGTCTCAAGGTTCTCATTGGTCAAAATCTGACTCATGGGCACGAACTCCCCTATTCTGCCAAGCTGCTTCAAACAGCCTCTGGTGGTTGTTGGGAAAACCAAACCCCATTCCCCAAGATGGGACACTTCTCCAGAATTGGAAAAGCAGTCAGGCTCCATGGATTTCCTCTGGTTAGGCTTTTGTACTGAAGTTACTGCAGTTCCCACAACATTGGCATGATGACGGCATTGGGCCCGGATTCCAATCCTCAGTCCAGCCGTAAAGTTGAGGTGATGGCAGCTGTGGTCAGGGCTCTCCGGAGAACAAACGGGCAAGTGCCTGAGAAGCAGATAGCGTCAAGGGGACCTGGAGAAGCATGTAAAAATGGGTCCATTTTTATTTGGTTCAGTGAAATGCCAAAAACAATGCAACAAAGTCTAATACACTAAGAAGTGTGACTTATAGCTCAATTTTTGCTGTTATCCATTAGCTCAACTATGACACATCCTATTTTCTCTGTGCCTGCAAAAAATTATATCTTTTAGAATAATCTTATACTTGGATATCCTTTTATCATTTAAAAAGTATAAGCTATCATTAAAATATTAAAGTAGAAAGTTTTAAACCCTGGCAATTACACACAGAATCACCATATCCTCAAACTGCTTAGAACTTCTATGAGTGACCTTGACCGCAACTGGATTAAGCATATAACTTACAACTTATTCCAATGTACGATGATTAACAAGATCTTCTTAACATTGATAGGGCAATGCATCCAAGCTTCACAAGTGTTAAAATGTGCAAGAAAATATGTGTCTGAGATACAAGAATATAGGTATATACCAGGCCTGGGCTAGATGTCTTACATACATAATTGTATTTATTGCCCAATATTGTTAATTTACAATATTACAATATTAAAGATTCTTCTTTACATTTATTATTATGATTGGATCATGGGTAACTTTGAGTCAATGTGGTTTTCCTTCCACTTTCCAGGCAGTAGAAACTGAAAACTAGCTGAAACAGTTAGGAAGGCTGCAGAAAATACTGAAAAATTGGTTAAGAGAAAAAAAATAACGTGTGAAAAAGGGAAACTTTTCTAGCAAGAGTGTCCTTAGCCTGCCCCGAACAACCCCGTTATCTTCCAAGAAGATCCACCAACCAGCTCTTGTACATCCTCCCATTTAATAGATAACACAAGAAATTCTCTTGTAGCTGTGGCCGGTTTGGTAATGCATCTCCCGGTGTCCATCTTTGCCCGGGATTATAATAATGATGACCTAACGCATTAATTAGAACATGCTTATAAATGGAAATGGAACACAGGAATCTGGAGCATCAGATGATGAGGAAGGATTTCTCTGTCCTTGACCGGGATGCCTAGATTCCCCTCCATGAGTCATTTAAAGCACATAGCTTAGGATGATAATAGTAGTTTCTACAACAACAATAACAAAAAGCAAAAACTTTATTGTTCAAAAAATAAAAGTTGGTTTCTTGTTCATATCACACTTTATCACTGGTTAGCTGACTTTCCTGGAACACTCAAACTCCTGATTCCAAGTGATGACTCAGATATCTTGATTTTTTCCAATTTTATGGCTATACCATCTTTAAGTATTTCCCTTCCAATTCCACAATATGAGGGACAGGGAAAGCTGATGACACATCAGAGCTTTTAGGAGCAGGGTCTTAAAGTGGCATATTTTGGTTTTGTCCATATTCCATTGGCAGAACCAGTTACATGGCGCTTCACTAAGTAGCTGTAAGGGAGGCTGGAATGTGTAGTCTTCCGATGAACATAGGAAGAAGAAATGGAATTTACGATCATCTAATCACTCTTTGCCACAGTCTACCTAATTTGCATTTCACTCTTCCTTGCGTGTATAGAACATTGCCCCTCCCCAGAGGGGAAAAGCCACTCTTCTCCAGTCACTGCCTTCAGCTCAAAAATCCAGCATCTCCAGGTAATCAATCACTCTCCACAATCATGCCTTCTTAGTCCAGTGACCTATAAACCAAAAGACAAGTTTTCTGCTCCTTCTTTCATACACATACTTGATTTAAAATAATGAAGCAGAGACAAGATGACTACAACAGAGACTCCAATTCAAAAAAGAAAAGAAGATAGACAGCAGTCACTGTATCATGGCAATCCAAATAGCTTGGGCATGGCAAGTGCTACCACCACAAGAATAGGGAAATTTTATTTATGAGGCACAGGTTCTCTGAGAAAAGAAATCTTTGTTGTCATTTTCCCCTGGGGCCTCTTGTCCAATGTTCTTACTGGCCAAACTGAAGTTAGGGAGCTTATCTCCCTTCGAAGTGACAGAGACTTTAAAGCTTACCTCCTGCTCAAAGAGGAGGGACATAAGTTATTCTAATTCTCAGAAAGTCAAAGGATTTTCAGTAGAGTCTTGTGGTTTTTTGACAATGAAATTCTAATTATTAGTAAGAGGAAACAAATGACAAAAGTCACTTCCAGTCTCAGCCATTAAAGGCTCTACATGCTCTTCTCTTTATTAACCTTAGCAAACTGAGAAGCCATATCTTGAGATGAGGTTTCACTGGGAGCTATTAAAAGATCTTAAATAAATGGAGAAGTAGTCTATGACATGAATATTAAGACATAATTTTGTAAAGATATTATTTCTTCCCAAATTAGTCTGCTAATTTGATGTAATGTCAGTCAAAATCTCAACAAATTCAATGTAAGACCAAGCAAAATCCAAACATGTTTTTATAAAATTTGGAAAAAATGAATAAAAAAATATAGAGAGGATAAAATGTCAAGAACTGCCAAGAAATTTCTGAAGGAAAATAATCAGGATCTACCATTATGTCCAGATTTAAAATTTAGTATAAAAGTAAAAATTTTTAAACTTTATAAGTGATAAAAGCAAGGCTGGAAATTGTTAATTTCTTTCATTTATCCACAAATACTTACTGGATACCTACTGTATTCCAGACCTTCTGAGAGTAGCTGGTGCTACAAGGATAAACAAGACAAACAAAAAATATTCAGAAAATGTAAGTTAATATCTTTCTGACCTTATTATAGAAAAGAATTCCTTTTTAATAACATAGAAAGTACTGCTATTAAATAAAAGACTGATAAATCTGAGTATATTGACAACAGAGTGGTCTCATCCAGGGAAGAGACACTGATATGAGGCTCAAGTTGCTGATTTTTTTATTTTATAATTCTACTAGAAAAAAAATATTATTAATCTAAAAGTAGTTTAATTTATCAATATTACTCTGCTTTTCTTCTCTTTCATTTTTTCCCTAAGGTCTGGTCAGAATATAAATTGTTGCAGCCTCCATGGAAAATGATATTGAAGTCCCTCAAAAAATTAAGACTAGAGCTACCATATGACCCAGCAATCCCTTTTCTGGGTATTTATACCCTCCCCCGCAAAAGGAAACTCTTATTTGTAAATATATATGTACCTCTATGTTCATTGCAGAATTATTCACTGTAGCCAAGATATGGAAACAACCTGTGCCGTTTAACTGATGATCGGATAAAGGAGATGTGATATATACAATTGAATACTACTCAGCCATAAAAAAGGTGAAATATTGCCATTTGAGACAACATGGATGGATCTTGAGAGTATCATTACTCTACTTCTCTTGCAGAAAAATCACCAAACCACAAATACAAATTCTACACATTTGATATTATCATTATGTATCTTTATTGTGATAAAGTAAAAGCATAGTATAAAGTTCTTAAAGTTAAAAACATGATATGTATAAATACAAAATAAACAAATGTCCATGATTTTGTTCAACTCATAAATAATGAAGAAACCAGTAAGATGTTAAGACTGGTTCAGAGGAACTGTGATGAATATCATCAGTCAAAAGAATTCTGAAATCAATTTGAAAATAAATATAAACCTGTTTAATATCCTAAAGGGCAATAAACTATAATATTCAGGACTATCTTTCCCACCAAACAGAAATCAAGTGCATCCAATTGCATCAATTGCATCTTGTTCCTTTGCATTGTTATGTATGGTAATAGCTTTCATTATTCTCATGTACATTTTTTGCAATGTGCATCATTCTCATGTACATTTTTGCAATGTTATCAGTTTTTTGTAAGTTAACCTTTACTCATACAGTGTTTCAAAATAGCCAAGTCAATGGAAAATTGTTCAAAGGTACATACCACTAATAGAATTATAATACCAGAAAGATCTACTAGATCATGTCCACCTATCCCCTGAAAGGACACCTAGTAATCTTTTTTACTTATTTCTAAATTATGGATAATTTTTCTTAACAACTTTTTGATAGAATGGTACCTTTCTGAACAGAATTTTATTTCAAAAAAAACTTACAATGCATGTGTAATGCTCCCAAATATTTTTGTTTGGGGTGATGTTCATTTTGTTTTGTTGTCTTCAAAAGGAATAAATCTTTTTATCTTTAAAATAGAGATTACGTGTTAACACAAAATTGCTTGCTACATGTATTTAATTTTAGAATCTATTTAGTGCCTCTTTCTAAATTCAGTTTCGTTGTTTAAAATACAATCAATTCCTCTACTCCTTTGCCCTTTGTAATTCTAAACATACTCTAAAGAAAGAGTTTTCTCTTTTGATCTATTATATTTTGAATAGCAAGAGAGTTATTTCCATGAAAGAAAGTGAATCTGGTGAAAAGTCTCTGGTGTATTTAATCTAAATGGAATAGCATCTATTTACTATTATTTCTAGGGTATATTCTTTTAAATACTAAGAAATTATAGTACGAGTACTTTGAAGACTTTATCTTATGTTGAGGCAATTTAATAGAGTTTCTGGAATCTTTGTGTAGAAAATCTTGAGGCACATACAAATTCTGGTAATAGGTTGGTTTTTAAGTCTGAAAACAAATACAAATGATTTTGGGGAGTTGGGTTTTACTTTGTTTGGTTTGATCTACATGTAGCTGAAAAGGCTTATGAGGGACTTTTTTTTCCTTTGAAGTTCATTAATGATGTTTTTCAACTTCTCATAGACATATCTGTACAGGAGAGAATTTAAAATTTTGATTTACTTTTAAAAGCCTCTTCTTTCCATAAATTTGGTAAACACAGAATGCAATATACATATGACATATTATTGAATCGTAGATTTGGAACCCACATAATTTTATTAAGCAATATCACCCCAATAAATTTAATTTAAAAAAAAGAAAGCAATCTAGAAGAAAAGGATTATACAAATCACATGCAAATGTGTAGTGTGCCTAAGACCTCAGTCTTAAAAGCATATTGATAATGATGGTGAAGATTTTGAATTTAAATTTCCTCATAGTTCTTATGACAATATCATTAGTACTTTTGTTAAGATATGTTTTTGGTTTCTAGAATTTGCATCAGTTTTTTCTGAAATGCAATATATAATTAACTGATTAATTCAAGGTATGGATTACTATTTCTTTTTACTTACTCATTCTCATTATCAACAATTCTACCACTGAATAATTTTCTTATTTAATGACATTTTAGTACAAAAAATGAGTTGTATTGCTTTGAAATAAATTCTTTTAATGTTCAAAGGAAAGAAACAAAATGGGAGATTTCTAGATGTTTCTCTTAGATATTTTGAAACATCTTGCTCTCATAATAAAGAAGGAAAACAACACTAGTTTGGAGATACTCTCTGGACACCAATTCCAAATTACACTAAGTGATACTATAGTGGTTTTAAATAAGCTAAACAGATATGGGACTTTCTTCTAGACCCTTTCACTGAAGATCCCACAGAGTAGAGTCCAACCTAAAAAAGAGAAGCCCTGATTTTTCTCAGCAGTAAGGGTTAAAAGACAGGCAGAATATATAGTTTATATACCTACCTGAAGAACAAAGTATTTCCGAGCTCAGGTGGGAAGCCATGGCATTTCAAGCCACAGAAGGGAGACACGGAGGAGGATCTGAAAGTAAGGCCATGAGCGAATTCAGTTCACATCCTGTTCTCCACCTCCACTCGTCTTAGGATCTTACAAACTCTGCCAAATTGTTGCACAAGAATGACCAGACTCAAAAATTTTAAATAGGTGTTTGTCATTCATTATGACCATTTTTCAGGAAGGAAGGAAGAGGATGCCCATTAGCCAGGGACTGGGAATTACTCCACTCCCGTTGCTTAACACAGCAAAATTACATGCTTTCTGTTATAACTCATTACACCTAAAAAATCCCTGTGAGATTTATGTTGAAGCAGTGTATAAGTAAAACTGGAGAAGGGAAAATGAGAGAAACTGAGGTTGGGAAGAATGAGGGGGACTTTATAAAATAGCAAACTTTGAAGGCACTGTTTAATGGGAGTACTAATAACAGTCAAAATAAAGATAGATGAGTACACATTTGAAAACAAAGGAGATCACTTTACTTTTTGAGAAGAGGTGATGTGACATTGAAGAACTCTAAAGGAGTAAAAATGTACATTCGAGGGAATAAAACATTAAGGGTTTCTTAATTAGTTGAGATTTTTCACTTTAAGAATAGTGAATCTTTGCTTATGATTATGCAAAGTCTGATTTCATTGTTGAATTGAGATCAGTTTGAAAGTTGGAACTAAAAGCACATTTTAATGACTTGGTCACTGTGACTTGAGAAGAATTGGGGGATTAAGAATGACTCCCAAGTTTCTGAATTGAGAAATAAGACAAATTGTAGATGTCAGTTACTGAAAAGGGAAGTCAAAGGAAAAGCCAGGCAAACAGATTTGAGATTCAGTGTATTTGAGATTCAGGACATTTTGAGCCTGAGAAAGTTGAGAAATTCAGGAGAACATAAAAAATATATAATCCAATATGTGTGTTTGGACCTCAGAGACATAATCTGGGCTAATTATATAAATATAGAACTTGCCTAAGATCACACAGCTTCTGAGCAATGATGAGGAGGAGGGGGCAAATCCTTTCTCTAAGGATTTGCACAAACCAGATTTATGTTTCTTTCTCTAAGACATGCACAAACCAGATAAATGGGATCTGCTTTAAACCTAGAATTCTACAACCATCTTCCCTCTACAAATTCTGCTAAAGTAGAAAGTCTAGAAACCTTATATTTTAATTACAATGCTGAACCTAAGACCAACACTTTCTTCCAAATATTAAAATAAGCATCTAATCATGATACTTAATGCTCAAAAATTTCTGCCTCACTCCTTGAAAACTGGCTTCTGCCAAGTCCTTATCCCCTGTCTGACAAACATGTCATACATGCCTGAATGTCAGTGAATCTCAAAGATATAAAAATTTTATATTAATAATTTTATATTTATATTATACATAATAATGTATATTATATTTGATATAATAATTTTATAGTGGGAAAATATTAAATTTTCCCAACAGACTTCTAAGTTCAATAAAATTAAAATCTAACTATATTAATTAGTCAGTTAGTACATAGCTTTTGATTCATTGGTTTGGGCTGGGATTGTCATTTGTCTAATAATGAGAAATGCAGGCAGAGTGTCCAAAAGTGGTGGCAAAGAGAAAGAGAGAAAATAGAGAAGATGAAAAATATTACAGGGCAAACGGCAGAAGAAGAAACCCCCAAAGGAACTAAGAGAGAACACCCAGAAACCAGAAGCCAGGGCAAACGAGGATTTCAAAGAAGGATTGAGAGCAATGCAGTTAAATAGCTAGAGGCAAAGTAAATAGAGAAACTAAAGAATATTCAAATTTTTCAACAATGAAGGTATTAATGAGAAAAACCAGGGCCATTTCAGTAAAGTGGCCAGACTTGTCTTTGCTGAGGTGAAATGAGGAATCTAGAACTTAGATAGCTAGTTCTAGAAGTCTGAATCCAAAGAGGAGAAAAGATAAAACATTAACCATAGGGAGAAGTATACATAATTTGATGAAAATTCCATAGCATGTCAAATATTAGTGGTGACTAAGTTTGGAGTGAGAAAACAATATTCCTCAATTCTCAGGAACAAAATGGTCTTAAAGGTTATCAAGTACAATATCTAGCTTCTATTTTTTTTAAATTAAGTTTATTGGGGTAACATTGGTTATACAATTATATAATTTTCAGGTGTACATTACAATTTCACATCTGTATAGTCTATTGTGTGTTTACCACCCAAAGTCCAGTTTCCTTCAGCTACCATATATTTGATCCTCTTTACCCAATTCACCTTCTCCCTAATTCCCTATATTTGATCCCTTTTACCCCATCTACCTCCCCTCCCCCTATCCTCTGGTAACCACTGTCTATAGTCCATGTCCATGAGTCTCTGTTTGTTTGTCCTGTTCGTTTGTTGCTCTTAGGTTTATATCCCACATATAAGTGATATCATGTGATTGTCAAAATTTTCTGTCCGGCTTATTTCACTTAGCATGATTATCTCGAGGTCCATCCATGTTGCCACAAATGGCAGTATTCAACTCTTCTTATGGCTGAGTAATATTCCATTGTATATATGTACCAGAGCTTCTTTATCCAATCATCTATCGTAGGACACTTTGTTTGCTTCCATGTCCTGCCACTGTAAATAATGCTGCTATAAACATCAGTGTGCAAATATCTTTTCGGATATGGGTTTTCAAGTCTTTGGGGGTAAATATCCAGTAAAGGGATTGCTGGATCATATGGTAGATCAATTCTTATTTTTTTTTGAGAAACCTCCATACCGTTTTCTATAGTGGCTATACCAATTTGCAGTCCCATCAGCAGTGTATGAGGGTTCCTTTTACTCCGCATCCTTTCCAATATTTGTTATTAGTTGTCCTGTTGATTATAGCCATTCTAACAGGTGTGAGGTGGTATCTCATTGTGTTTTGATTTGCATTTCCCTAATAGCTAGCGATATTGAGCATCTTTTCATATATTAGTTGGCTTTTCATATATTTGTTGGCCATTTGTATGTCCTCTAGGGAGAAGTATCTGTTCAGGTCCTCTGCCCATTTTTTGAGTGCATCATTTGTTTTT
>NW_006442491.1:18614242-18643553 GCF_000325575.1 Pteropus alecto
TGTATCTCACTGAATTTTTTTAGAAGTATCATCCTGA
Organism: Pteropus alecto; assembly: GCF_000325575.1. Classification (NCBI taxonomy): domain Eukaryota; kingdom Metazoa; phylum Chordata; class Mammalia; order Chiroptera; family Pteropodidae; genus Pteropus; species Pteropus alecto. The sequence goes on from NW_006442491.1 coordinate 18,614,280, forward strand.
ATTCTCTGTCATTTAAGTTGCATATTTCTATGTCTCTGTAAGCTTATTTTCTGGAGATTTTTCTCTTTGTTTCTGAGATGCCTTATCACCTTGGTTGTTCATGGTGTTTAATGTACTATTTCTCCGCCCGGGCATTAATGGAAGTGTATTCTGCTGTTTTTCCAGAAAGGTTTATTATGTAAAGGTCTCTCTTTAGCCTGTTGCAAAGAATTCGCTTTTCTGTTGTTTTCCAGTAGGTGGCATCTAAGCCTTTTGGATCTCTGCTTTATATAAAGCCTTAAAACACCTTTTTAAAAAATTTTCTTGTAGATATTTAATCACTTTCGCTATCCTCAGTTTCAGTCCCTTTCAGTGTAAGCGATAGTCTCGGCAGCGTTTGCTCAGATTCCCCTGGGGCTCCACGGTGACTGGTCTCGGAGAGTATGAAGGGAGGAGCACTCTTGGTTGGGAGTTGGAGTCTGAGGCTCAACCTCAGTTTTACAACCGGGGCCGGTAAAAATCAACTGTTGTTTCTCTGTGGTCCTGTCCCACTTCTCTGCTTTCTGCCCTGATGACGGCCCTTCTGCCCTGCGCAGGGGGCTCACAGCACTCCCAGGTAGGGCTGTTCAGGGAAGTTGCTGCTCCTTCTCCCCTCCCACTCCTCTTGCAGGGAGCTTGGAGGCTTCAAGAGGCACCTTCTTTATTTCTCCCAGTCGACCGCCTGACACCCGGGGTACTGACCTGTGATAGCTATTATGCATAGATACCACACTCAGACGTGCTGGTGTGCAGTTTGAGTGTTTTTGTTGAGTTTTAGATGTTCATCCAGCTTCTGTTTTAAATTCCTCCCTAACATCATGACTGTCATCACCTGTGTTCCACATCCAGAAATGGTCCTCTAGTGTCAAAGTTGGAAGAACACCCAGAGACAAGCATGCTTATTCCACTTTCCAGCAGCTCTACCCTTAGAAAATGTTGCCCTTGTTTTTTCAACAGATTTCTACACTCAATTGCATCCATTCATCTTTCTGGTTCTGGTTTTTCCCTAGGATACTGCATCATACTGAATAGATTGGGGTAACTCTCTGGATATCAAAGGCAACCCTATTGTCTCTGTCCTGATCCTACGGCGTTTACTCAGAGGACTAAGTGATCTTCCCTACATGTTCCCTGAGTCGTCCAGACTCGATCCAGTGTTCACCTTCTCTCTGCAACCTCCAGAATGAGTCACAATCCTTGTCATGGTACCAAAACAGAGCAGAACTGTGATCTCCTCCTGTCCTTGGCACCCTCACCATCTACTGGGCTATCTTACCATCCTATTCGCATTTTTAGCCAGTGTCCTTTCCTATACTTCGTTGCTCCCCATCTCCCAGCCTAACCTCCCTCTGTCCCATGATGACTGTTCACAGATGAAAGACACATGCATCAGAAGGAATGCATTTTTATGGGGGGGGGGTGTTTCACAATGGGGGAGGAAATGCTCCAGGATGGGGTAACATTGGTGATATTCAAATTTCAGAGTAGCTTTAAGTGTTTGTAACTGACAAGTTGAAGTTGGAGTCCTCTTTCACATGGTTAGAATTGGCTATTTTCGCAAAAAATTTCAGGCAGCACTTTTGATCATTGGGGCAGGTTAAGTATTGAATTTCATATTTCATGCAGGCATTTCTGCACATGCCATGGTAAAGCTGGCATGGATTCCAAGGCTCCTGGCTCCTGCCAAAGTAGGATCTGAGCAAGTCACCTGTGAAAAACATAGCCATGTTTAGCTTCTATGCAGCAATGATAATAGGAGTGGGGAAGTGTGATTTAAAGAGAACGAGCCCTAAGAATATTAAGAGCACAGGGTCTGAAGTCAAAATCACCTCAATTCAAATCTGAGCTCTGTCATTATCGTTGTACATCCTTAAGCAAATTATATAAGTTCTCAGAACCACCACTGCATCATCTTCACAATGGTCATGATAATAAGGTCAACTTCTTAACATTTTTTGTGATGACTAAATTAGCACATATAGTATGCTCAGAAAAGTATCAGGCATATATGAGGGGAAATTAGATATTAGGCAGTGTTGTTTATGTAAAAGCCTTTTCCTGAAGGTCCAGAGCCTTAAGGGCTGCCACTGTGAGCACATATTGGACATGTCTCAAGTGCCCGTATGGAAGTGTCCTCCTCACATACCACTCTCATCATAGACACCTAGGATCTACTTTGAGGCAGGGCACACATATTCGAGCCCCTGCATGCCTTCATACTTTGAAACATTTGAACAAACATATGTCATGCATGTCATTTTGTAGATTGGCCCACAGAAACATGCCGTGCATACATGGACAGCACACTAGCACATACACACACAGGCACAGATACATGACTCATTTTATTCACAGGTTCACATTCATGCCTAAATTGAGCATATGCATGTGTTTTCTTTACAAATCTCTACCACACGTTTTCTACATAAACTAAAATCCATTTGTGAATATTGATAGCTATGTATCAGTCACCCAGAAATGTTCATGTGTATCCAGGCTCTTCAGCTGAAAATGACCCAGTGACAAAGTTTCTGGCACTTAGTCAGCATTCTATAAATATTAGTTGTCAATAATATTAGTTATCCATTGGAAATTTCAAAGACAAAGGAGCAGTTAGAATAATAATAATAATAACAATTGCTACTATATATTCAGCATCATCTATATACCAGGTATTTTATAAATGAGATCTCACAGAACCCTCACAAAATCTGGCTGTTATCTCCATTCTCCAGATGAAGACACTGTAGCTCAAAGAGAGACCTTGTTCTATTTACAGTCCCATAGCTCACACTTGACCAAGCTAAGATCTCATTTCTAGTCTACATAATAAACTCATGCTCTTTCTTCTCTGTCACATTGCCTCTCCATGTGATAGAATTTTTAGGAGAGGGTGGCATATTGCATGATGTCTGCAGGCATAGGGCCTTCTATTGTTTTCAATAGATAGTCCAAAATTCATAGTTTAATATTTAAGGAACTTTTCTTTCTTTTGCCTTCTTTCTTTAAAAAAAAATTAATTTTTTTTCATTTTTTAATTTCAATTGACATTCAACATTAGTTTATATTAGTTTTAGGTGTATACATAGTGGTCAGACATCCACATAATTCACGAAGTGATTCCCTTCAGTCCAGTAACCACCTAGCACTATACATAGATGTCACCATATTATTGAATATATTCCCTACGCTTTACTTTACATCCCCATGACTATTTCGTAAGTACCCATTTATACTTCTTAAGACCTTCACCTTTTCACCTAGCTCTCCAAATCCTCTCCCATCTGGCAACCATCAGCTTGTTTCCTGCATCTATGAGTCTGTTTCTGTTTTGTTTGTTTATTTTGTTTTGTAGATTCCACATATAAGTGAGATCATATGGTATTTGTCTTTCTCTGTCTGACTTATTTCTCTGTCTGTCTTTCTCTGTCTGACAAATACCCTCTAGGTCCATATATGTTATCACAAATGGTAAGATTTCATTTTTTAATGACCAAGTAATATTCCATTGTATATATACCACCTCTTCTTTATCCAATCATCCATTGATGGGCACTTAGGTTGTTTTCATATCTTGGTTATTGTAAATAATGCTGCAATAAAGATAGGAGTGCTTATATATTTTTTATATTAGTATTTTGGATTTCTTCAGATAAATACCCAGTCGGAATTGCTGAGTCATAAGGTAGTTCTATTCTTAATTATTTGAGGAACCTCCAAACTGTTTTTTCAGAGTGGCTGCACCAATTTTTAATTCCACCAAGAGTACACAAGGGTTTTCTTTTCTCCACATCCTCACAAACACTAGTTTGTTGATTTATTGATGATAGCCATTCCGACATGTGTGAGGTGATATCTTATTGTGGTTTAAATGTGCATTTCTCTGATGATTAGTGATGTTGAGCATATTTTCATATGTCTATTGGCCATCGGTATGTCCTCTTTGGAGAAATGCCTATTCAGGTCATCTGCCCATTTTTAAGTAGATTGTTTAGGTTTTTTGGTGTTAAGTTGTATGAGTTCTTTATAAATTTTGAATGTTAACCCTTTACCAGATGTAGTATTGGTGACTATCTTCTCTCATTTAGTAGACTGTCTTCTTGTTTGGTTGATGGTTTCCTTTGCTGTACAAAACCTTCTTAGTTTGATGTAGTCTGATTTGTTTATTTTTTATTTTGTTTCTCTTGCCAGAGGAGATATATCAGAAAAAAATATTACTAAAAGCAATGTCAGAGATTTTACTGCCTACGTTTTCTTCTAGGAGTCTTATGGTTTCAGGTCTTACATTTAAGTCTTTAATCCATTTCGAGTCTATTCTTATATATGATGTAAAAAGGCGGTCCAGTTTCTTGTTTTTTTGCATGTATCTGTCCAATTTTTCCAACACCATTTATTGAAGAGACTGTCTTTACCCCATTGTATATTCTTACCTACTTTGTCATGTATTAAGTGAGCGTATAGGCGTGGATTTATTTCTGGGCTCTCTATTCTGTTCCATTGATCAATGTATCTGTTTTTGTGCCAGTACCATGCTGTTTTGATTACTGTAGCCTTGTAGTATAGTTTGATATCAGGTAGTGTGATACTTCCAACTTCGTTCATGGTGTATGCTTTCATTTACTTATATCTTCTTCAATTTATTTACTATAATAGTTTTATAATTATTGTAATGCCTTATAATTTACTGAGAACAAGTTTTTTACCTCCTTGGTTAAATTTATCCCTAGGTATTTTTTTGATGCAATTATAAATGAGATTGTTTTCTAAATTTCTTTCTGATAATTTATTATTGGCATATAGAAGTACAACTAATTTCTGAATATCAATTTTATATCCTGCTACTTTACTAAATTCAATTATCAGTTCTAATAGTTTTTTTGGTGGAATCTTTAGGGTTCTCTGTATATAGTGTCATGTCATCTGCAAATAACAATGGTTTTCTTTCTTTTTTTTTTTCCAGTTTGGATGTCCTTTTCTTATCTGATTGCTATGGCTAAGATTTCCAATACAATGTTAAATAAAAGTGGTGAAAGTGGACATCCTTATCTTGTTCCTGATCTTAAAGAAAACACTTTTAGCTTTTCATTGTTAAGTATGATATTAGATGGGGGTTTGCCATACATGGCCTTTATTATGTTGAGGTAAGTTCCCTCTATTCCCACTTTGCTGAGAGTATTTATCATAAATGGATGCTGGACATTGTCAAACACTTTTTCTGCATCTATCGATATGATCGTGTAATTTTTATTCTTCATGTTTAAGTAGTGTGTCATGTTAATTGATTTGAGAATACTGAACCAACCTTGCATCCCAGTAATAAATCCCATTGATCACAGTGCATTAATTTTTTAATGTCTTGCTGAATTCGGTTTGCTAATATTTTGTTGAGGATTTTTGTATCTACGTTCATCATGGATATCGGCCTATAAATTTCTTTTTTTTGATGTCTGGTTTTAGAATCAGGGTGATGGTGGCCTCATAAAATGAGCTTGAGAGTTTTCCCTCCTCTTGAATTTTTTGGAATAGTTTAAGAAGGCAAAGACCTTTTCAACCATCCACCCATCCCCTTATTCCACATCCATTTATCAGCATTCACTCTGTTCCAAGTTATGTACTCAGTGCTAAGGATGCAGAGGTCTCAATGCCCACCCACATTAGTGAAAATGAAGTAAAGCAAGTTTGATGTCATTTCTTGCACACACACATACACACAAAAACACTTTGTTAATTTTTTGACAAGAGAAAGTAAAATTTTCAAAGTTTAGGTGAACTCATAGATGGGAAAAGAAAGAAAGAAATGATTCAATGGCAGACATTCCATAGCATTTGGGTGCTAGTGTATATATGGATTGCCACAAAATTTGGCACTCCAGTCCAGGGAAGGCACTCAAATGCTGCTACATCGGCAAACCTGCTGGTTAAGTAGAGGAAGCAGGCAAAAATGTGACGCCTTCATCCATGCTTCAGCATCATGGTCCACTGCGTTTCCTACATTAATCCTCACTCTCATCATGGAATCTGTTACTCTTTTGAGAACCCCTACTGATGAATCTGTATACTTGTAGGAGGAAGAGATCTGCAGGGTCCTCCCCAAGTGACACCAACACTGTTTTGGCTATCATCTGAACTGGAGGACTTTCCTTTTCTCCCAAACACACTTAATGGAAACCAGGGCGCCCAAGGTTTCCTCTTCGTAGTCACCAAAGGATGGATAGGAACATAGATACCAAAAATGAGGACCATGCAGTCTACCTTTTCCTCACATTCTCCACATGGAAAACAGGTAAAGACAGTCCTAGGAGGATTCTGCTTAGAGTGGCTAAACAAACAAACAAACAAACAAACAAGGGTTTTATCAGAGACATTTATTACTTCTCACTTCTGCAGCTTTTCAAACCCTATATTGCCTTACTTCATGACAAACTGTAACACCCACATCAAATTAATGTCACCTTTTATGATCTCTCCATCTTCAAACTGAAGTCAGAGGAGATCATCAATACTCTTGAATCCCAACATGGCCTTTGACCCTCTGGACCTCTGGACCTAGTCTCTCCATAGGAGAAATGGGAATGAGAGAGTTTTCATGAAATCAGAAAATCTCAACCGTGTTTGTAAAGGAGGAAGTTAATGAAGTGTATCACATTTTGTAATAACCTGGGGGATTTTTAAGTATATTCACATCAAGTCTCTAGACATTCTGATTTGAGAGGTCTGGTGATAGGCCAGAGCAAGGGTGCTGTGCAAAAGTTTCCAAGAAAATAGTCATGGGCTCCTGCTTGGCGTGAGAGCCACAATTCTGCCTGACCTTCTCATATTTACCTATAGATATTTCCCAGCTCATTTTCCCACATAGGAATTGTTTTAAGAGCAAATTAAAAAATCACAAATCAAGACACAAAATATATACTCTAGACTCTATCAGCTCCATCCAGAGCCAAAATCAATGTGATACATGATTTTTTCTGCCATCTGTGCACTCAAAATATGACCCTTCTCCCTCCAATTCCTAAGATTCTTCTTACCCATATAAATTTATTAAGAATAAGTCATTTATATATTCATTTAGTCAATAAACATTTGCTAAACTCTGCTCTGTGCAAAGCACTCGGCTCAACCAGGAACACATAAAATGGAAAAGCAAAGTCTTGGCTTTCAAACAGTTTAATTTCATATGTATATGTTTGGGGCAATGAAAGGAAAAGATTACTTTGATTGTCCCAGAAAAGACTGTCCAGAACAGTTCCTGCCCATAAATTCTGTCAGGCGAAAGTATTAAGTAGTTACTAAGGAAGCAACAGTACGCACAGCTTTTGAAGCATAGAGTGCTGCTTCCTTTTTGTGTTGTTTTTTGCAAACCTGTGGTTTTTATCACTATTATAACATGGGAACTGAGCTTTACTGGATATGAGAAGAATTGTCGCTCAAGTAAAGAGGATGAAACAAGATGAGAAACAAGGGGTATGAGAATACAAAGTAAGAAGAAGATGAGGAAGGAGAAAAAGGAGAGGAAGGAGAAAGGGAAAGCAGAGAAAACACTAAACATGGTAACTTTGAACTCAATCCTCAAAAAAGAGAAGCAACCTTGGTCTTCTATAGGGCTAGGTTGAGACTACTCCCATGTCTCTCTGTACTTGTCAAGGTTTGAGAGAGACATTGAGGATATTCCAGCCTTCTGACTTCATTTATCCTAGCTACAGTTATAGCTATTGTTCTCAGTGTCCCTGAAAATCACACTAAAGAAACTTTTTTAAGAATTTGAAAATATAACGATATTTTTCATCCAAAATTCATTTTTTCTATTTCAATAGCCACAGCTCTGCTGTGATAATTTGACTGCCTTACTCAAACTTAATCACCCCCAGATTCCGGCTAAGCCAATCACTGCTCAGATAAACCCCACATATGCCCAGCTTGAATAAGACATCTACTTAAACCAAAAATCTGACTCCTATTTCCAGCTCTATCTCCTGTTTAGTTATTTTTGTTTTTTGTTTTTTTTAGGCGAGGCAACTCTTGGTTGACCTCACAGATTGCAAGGACCTTGTCAGCTTACAATCCCTTTTTTTTTTTTATGCCTACAGCACCTGGTCTTCCTAGGTGGTCTCCTATCCAAGTACTAACCAGGCCTGACCATGCTTAGCTTCCGAGATCAGATGAGATCGGGCTTGTTCAGGGTAGCATGGCCGTAGACCAGCTCTATCTCTTTTGATAACAAACTAAGGTTCAATTATAAAACTTAACACAAACATAACACTAGCCAAACCACCCAATCCTTATTCATAGCATCAAGCCAAAATACAGACCAGCTACAAACTTCACTCTACTCTCACTCCCAGTTCTACCCAACTCCATCCTCAGCTCCACTCAACAAAAATACCATTCCCTCTTCAGACTACATCAAAACATCAGTCCAGCCCAATTCTATATATAGAATTGCTCACCCCCTCCACATCCCCGCTCATTTTTCCAATATTACTCTAAAGTCATACACCATCCCACCACAACTCACTCTCCAAACTTCAAACTACTTTTTATTCCCCCAACTTGGATCCCAGTTTCTCACCCCTAACCCATGAATCAAGCTCTCATCCCAATGACAGCACGATCTAAAATACTTCATGCTTCGACACTCCAGTATTCCAGGAACAACAATCTCTTAAATTTGTATTGGCAGAGCAGAACCAAGGGAGATCTTAACATAAGCTGGACCTTGGGATTAATATCTATAACCCATCTGAGACCAGAAAAGGCTTTAGGTAGTGCCTACTATATGTGGGTAAGAGTCATCTCAGAGTTCACCAAGATACCAATAGCACATGCAAGACCCCAGAACTTTTGAGAGAGGCCTGAATTACCTGGAGTCTTATGAACCAGGATCAGAAGGATGGAAATGGCCATTAAATAGGGCTTCATGACTGACATGTCCTGAGAGAATGAAGGACTGTGTTGCAGGGGACCAAATAGAGATCTTTGCAGTAGGACAGTGCCTAGCCTTTATTAGTTTTGGAAATGGGCCAGCATTTTGTGCAGTGAAGTAAAAGGGATGAGACATACCTGGAGTCAGCCAGGCAGAGGATGATATATATCAATATCTCAGCTGGACACTCTGTGTAAGTGTGGGAGATTTGCCAGTAGCACTCATGTCAAGGTGGATCTTTCTTCCCAGTAAGAAGCAAAAGCAAATTAGAGCCAGTGGCATTTTGGGTGAAACAAATTTGAATGAATGAATCAATCAATCAATCAAACAATGAGAAAATGAATACATAATTTAAGAAATAAAAAATCTTTTAAAAAACATTTGTTTTAATCCTCCTGACAGTAGACTATCACCTTTTGTCAGTAGTACATACTATATATCCAATCCTGTACTAGGCATCATGGACTAACAAAAAAAAGAAGGAGGAGGAGGAGGAGGAGGAAGAGGATGAGGAGGAGGAAGAGGAGGAGGAGGAGATAATGATGATGAAAGAAAAGATGGGGAAGAAAAATTAAATTGAAGAGGGGGTATGAATGGAGGAAGGGAGGAAATGATATTAGGCAAAAATAATGGCAATTCATATTTACCATGAATTTACCATGTATCACTTTCTGTATTAAATACTACCATATAGTTATGAACACTTACCAAAACACTGTGAAGTTAGGTGGTATTTTCCACTTCACAGATGAAGACAATAAAGATTGAAGAGATGATGTAACATACCTAGGCCACACATCTAATTAGGCATAGAGCCTAGATTAGAAACAATATCTGTCTTACAGCATATGCCTTTGGCATTTTTCATTCTTTCTGTAAGTGAAAGGGCAAAAAATGAGAGACAAAGAAAAAAACATAATCAAATTGCTGAAACTCAGAGACTAATCACCGTTCAAAACAATAAATTCCGTCTGAGAAATTCAGTATTCATTCTTTGAGAAATGGGAATAAAAGGATTTTTTAGAGAAGGCTTTTTACTCCAATGAATCACATGGAAGATTGATGGGTGGGGTCCAGTCTTTCGAATAAAAGTATATAAATGAGTGAAAAGCCTCTTTCAAAAGTCGAGGATAGGATTTCCACATCTTACCATGACAAGGCAAATGGAACTAACCCTCCCAAAAGTAAATGCAATTGTACAAGCCCTGTCAATGTGAGCAACTATAACACTGGAAAAATAAAGAGTTTTAGACATTAAATTAAAGGCACAGGAGAAGTGAAAAGTCAACCTAGAAAATGTGAGAAAATATTTGCAAACAATATATCTGATAAGGGGTTGGTATCCAAAATATATAAGAAACCCTACAACTCAATAGTGAAAAAAGAAAGTCCAATTTTAAAATAAGAAAAGGACTAGAAGAGACACTGATACCAAGATGAATCAGATGCTGGGATTTTCTGAAAAGAATTTTAAAATAGCCATCATAAAATGCTTCAAGAAGGAGTAATTATTTTGAAACAAATAAAAAGTAGAAAATTTCAGCAAAAATAGAAGCTATAAGAAAAGAACTGACTGTAAATTATAAAACAAAAATATATAAAGCAATATACTTTTAAAAACACTATAAACTAAGTAAAACAAAATCCTAAAAATTGTTCAAATAACTCAGAGTTTAGAAAAGAGAAGGAGTGGAAGCAAACAGAAAACGAATAATAAAATGGCATACTTAAGCTCTAATATATCAATAATTCCCATAAATGTAAAAGGTCTAGAGTGACATCAGTGAAAATGATGACATAAGGAATGCTGAAATTTTATCTCTCCATAAAAGCAGTGAAAATACTGGCAAAACTGTCAGAATCAACTGTGTTGGCAATCTGGATATTAACCAAAGGTTTATCCCTGCCCAAGAGCACTTATTCAGAAAAAAAAATCTGACTCTCAGTAAAACAATGAGCTTTCTAGCATTTTACTTTATCACAAAAACATCTCCCACTCCCAAGCTCAGTGATAACTTTGTAAGTAATAGCCTGCATTCTCAGTACTGGAAAAAACAAAACAGACTTCATTCACAAAGAACTGTCATTATTTGACCTGTCTGATGACTACCTGGGAGACTGGCTCAGAAAACTTGACTTTATATGATTTAGCATCCTCCTAGAGCTAAAGATCCTATTAGGGAACATTTGTCAAAACCAATTACAGGCATGTATTTTAGTCAGAACTGCCTGAGAAGATAAATAACAGTTGAGGACAACAATAGATTAACCAAAAGGCTTGGAAGGAAAGGCTGGGGAATGAGATGTCCATTAGGGCTTTAAAAAGCTCTGCCATATACCTGCGTGCAAAGAAACAAAAAAGCATGATGCATGCACAGGGGGAAAACAATCAATAAAAAGTGTTCCAGAGGAAGCCCATACATTGGACCTTCAAGACAAAGACTTTAAATAAGCTCTGTTAAATATGTCCAAACAGAAAAAGAAAGCCATGTCTAAAGAACTATGGAAGACACAAGTAAATGGAAAGACATCTCATGAATGTCTTAATATTAATAATAAGCCATGGAAAACTGAATATTTTTAAGATGTCAATACTCTCTCTATCAAAATCCCAGCAATTTTTTTGTTTTGCAAAAATAGAAAATTTTATCTTTAAATTTATATGGAATCTCAAGAGACCCTGAACAGCCAAAATAATCTCAAATAAGAGCAAAGTTGAAAGCTTTATACTTTCGGGTTTTAGAACTTACTACAAATCTGTGGTAATCAAAACAATGTGGTACTAGCATAAAGACAGACTTACACAGTGACAGATGCTTACTAGACTTATTGTAGTGATCACTTTGTTAGGTATATAAATGTTGAATCACTTTGTCGTACACCAGAAACTAATATAATATTGCATGTCAACTATATTTAAAATAAATTTTTAAAAAACATGTTTAAAAAGACAGATTCTTAGATCAATGAATAGAATAGAGAGCCCAGAAATATATCCTCACATATATGCTCAAATAATTTTCAGTGTGTCAAGACTATTCAATGGGAAAAGAATAATCTTTTCAATAGATGGTATTGGGGAAACTAGATATCCACATGCAAAAAAATTAAGTTGGACTCCTACTTATACCACATACAAAATTAACTCAAAATTGATGAAATACCTAAGTATGAGAGCTAAAACTATAAAATTCTTAGAAGAAAACACAGGGAGAATGCCTCATAATAATAGATTTGGTGATAATTTATTGGATATTACATCAAAAGCACAGACAATAAAAGAAAAATTACATAAGTTGGACTTGAGCAAAAATTTAAAATATTTATGCATCAAAGAACACTATTAAAAGAGTAAAGAGGAAACCCATAAAATGGGAGAAAATATTACAAATCATATATCTGATAAAGATTAATATCCAGAATACATACAGAGTTCCTACAACTCAACAGGAAAACAACAACCCAGTGGGCAAAGAACTTCAATGGAAATTTCTCCAAAGAAGATGTACAAATGGCAAAAGGCACGTGAAAAGATGCTCAAAATCACAAGTCATTAGGGAAATGCAAATCAGAACCACAATAAGATAACCACTTCACATCCATTAGGATGGTTTTACTTTAAAAATGAATAAATAAATAACAAATGTTGGCAATGATGAAACTGAAACTTCGTGCACTGCTGATGGGAATGTAAAATGGTCCAGCCCTATGAAAAACAATATGACAGTTCCTCAAAAAATGAAATATAGAATTACCATACGATCCAGCAATTCCACTTCTGGGTATATACTAAAAAAAAAATGAAAAAAGGGATCTACAAAAATATTTGTACACTCATGTTCATAACAGCATGCGATCCAGCAATTCCACTTCTAGGTATACACTAAAAAAATGAAAAAAGAGATCCACAAAAATATTTGTACACTCATGTTCATAACAGCATTACAATAGCCCAAAAGCAGGATAAACAAAATGTTATGTGTACATACAATGGAATATTATTCTACCTTAAAAAAGGAAATTCTGATACATGCTACAACATGGTTGAATCTTGAAGATATTATGGTAAGTGAAATAAGCCAATCAGAAGAGTACAAATATTGTATGTTCTCACTTATATAAGGTACCTGGAATAGTCAAAACTCATAAAGACAGAAAATAGAATGATAGTTGCCAGGGTCTGGGGAGGAGGCAAGAAGGGGAGATGGACAGGTTAGTATTTAATGGGTACAGAGTTTGACTAATACTAATGTTATTCTAGTCAGGTGTAACTTTTTGAAACCACCTGTACAATTGTCAGATCCTAAATAAGTAGTGTGAACATGACTGACTCACAGTTATAGAAGATACTCGACCTTGGTCTGCTATATCTAATATTTCTATTCCCAATCCTAGCTTAATATACTTCACTAATTGATCTTGTATAAGAGACACATGAGGAAATATAAAAGCATATCATGTGTTTTAGAAAAGCAAATATAAAAGCATGAAAGTCAGACTTCATGAGGTTTTAGAGACTTATGCTCTCGTAAATATAAAATCAGCCAAGCAGCAGCACTCACATCTTCTAGGAGAGCTTTTAAATTAGCCACCAGTCTTAACGTGAATATACTGATAGTAAATATGTGTGGGGGGCCTGAATACTATAGACCAAATTTGGAAGAATAGAGGCTTTCTAATATAAAGGAGAATTAAAATACCACGTAGAAACTAACTGCTGATTTATTAGAGTCATTACAATTTCCTAAAGAGATTTATGGAATTCATTGTAGAACTCCAGTGGACAACAGGAGGAAATATCTAAAAGAAATAAATTTGCATAAAAATGTCGACTCAGATTTGGACTGGGGAAATGGAAGTCCCATTACTTCTATCTAGGGACTCCTATTCTATCTATCTAGGGACTCCAGTTTCAGAAATGTGCAACTCCTCCAAACTTGGAGAATTGAAAAGGGGCAATAAGAAGAGCACCATGAGAATATGGGAATTACCCAGTGGTATTATTCGTGCACTCCAATTGTATGCATACATGGCTTTTCATGCCATCTAACCAGCAATATGATTCAAACAAAATAAATATACTTAAAATCTTAGAATCATACCACTTCTATATGAGCACCAAATAATTCAGTAAGTAATACAAACATATGCTGTTCGTCAGAAAATTTCCTTTCAGAGAATACCAAAGTATGTGAAGGAAGGTGTTACCTAGGACCTGGTGACAAATGAACATTGTAGAGTTTCTGCCATCAGAAGGTAAGAAATACTATTTGGTAATGATATGTATGGTGCCTGCATAGCCATATGTGTTCCCATTGGCTAAAGCAGATGCTCAAATCATGATCAAAGCCTTACTGAATTATATCACCACAATCTTTGTAATTCCTGGGTATCTAGAATCCAAAGAAGAAGTCACTTTGTTTCTATGGTAAATCAGGGGCTCTATAAAACCTTACAAATACCAATAACTTGTCATATTCTTTATCATTCTCAGATTTCTGGACAAGTGGAATGATGGACCTTACCCTAAAGAATTCTTTAGCTAAATTATATCAAGCCGCTGGCTTACAGTGACCAACAGTCTTACCTTGGTTCTATGAAAATTAAGGTTAACTCCCTTTAGCAAGCATAGTATTTCTCCCTTTGAGCTAATATTCGGAATCTCTATGAATTTAGGAGTTAAGCCTAGCTCCTTACCTGATTTAATGCAAAAACACTCAGGATCAGACAGGGTTTGCTTGTTTTCCTAGGTTCATTACACCATCGTGTGGCCAGATGATAGAAAACCCCCCCGAGGAGTGTCAGTATAGAATAAGAGGAGAAGTCTATATCAAAATGTTCTGATGGCAGGCTAGGTTGTCATCATGCTGGGGAGAACCTACTAGGTATCGTTGATAACTCACACCACTATCAAAGTGAAGAAGCAACACAGCTGAAGACATGCATCACATATGAGACCAGCATCTATGACTAAATAAGTTGTGACTCCCATTAAGGACTTTAAGGTTATATTCTCCAGAAAGTAACTTAAAATAATATGCAAGATGAAGAAAGAAAAGAGTCTCTCTAATGGACAGATGGCTAGAGAGAGACAGACTATTGTTACTTTCTTTTTAGTTATTCTGACCATTATAATTTTAATATTTTATTTCATACCAGTTAAACATGAAGCTTATAGTTTTATTCCTCTTTCTTTAAAAGTAAGTATCTCAACCTCATGGAATTTTGTACCAACTAAAAATTGTCCTGAATATTGCGTAAAGGCTCAAGAAATCCCTTCACAAGAATCTATAAAATATATTTATTAGAGGAAACTGAATTTTTTTTTCACTGTAAATGAATTCACCAACCATGGTAGGAATTAACGCACACTTTTGCAAATGAATTTACAAGCCTTATGAAAACTAATCCTCTTTTGTAATATGTTGTATATGTTCTCTTTCTGGGTCTGTCCTATGGCTACGAAAAATAAAAATTCTCAGATTTTATCTAAAAAAAGAGAGAAAACAAAAAAAAATCCCTTTATATGTCTGTAACACTTCAGACTCACTGACTGAGTGGTTTAAATTTAAAGGAAATAAAAAATTTTAAATCTTTCCACAGACTGACAACAATATTACCTAAATATTAAATAATATAATCTTAAATATCACATCCTATTGTGTTACTAAATATATCAATTTGAAGGAACTGTTAATTCATCAAGCTTAATATAATTATACTCAAATTATATTCTATAGGATTCCAACTGCTCATTATCTTTTATAGCCATTGAGACCTGGTCTTACAAAACTAAAGATGAGAAAAAATATCTGAGCCCAAATGGTGGGAATTTGCTTTTGTACCTGGCTTTTTCACTCATCATTATGTTTATGAGATTCATATGGTAATGGGCATTAGATGTTTTTCAGTTTGGAATCATGAATAATACTACTGTGAATATTCTTGTTTATGTCTCTTTATGCACATATGTCAGCATTTCTGTTGGAGAAAGCGATAGGTCATAGATATGCATTTGATAATCTTTTGTACCTATAGTAAAATAGTTTCCCAAAATGGTTTTACCACTTTTAGCCATTCTGGCATGCACGTGTATGGTAGTTCATTGTGGTATTAATTTGCATTTCCTTAATAACAATGCAATCGAGAGATTTTTCTTATGATAATTGATCATTTGGTTATTCTGTGAAGTGTCCGTTCAATACTTTGGCCTTCTTTTCTCTTTCAATGTGTGTCTGAATTTTTCTTAGTGACTTGTAAAAATTCTTTATATAGTTTAGGTACAAGATCTTTGTTGATTATATCTTTTAAAAATAGCTTCCACAACTCTATGGTTTTTCTTTTCTCTATCTTAATGACATCTTTTGTTCAACAAATGTTTCTAATTTCAATGGGGTCCAATTTATCTACCTTTTTCTTTATAGTTAACAAATTCTGTGTCCTGTTAAAGAAATCTTTACTTATGCTAAGGTCATAAACATATTATCTTATACTCCCTTCAGAAATTTTACTGTGTTGCCATTCTTATTAAGATCTACACTCCACATGAAATTGATTTTAGTGTATGGTGTAAGGGAGAGGCAAAGTTTCATTTTTTTCAGTATAGGTATCTAATTGATAAAGCACCATTTATTAAAAATATTATCCTTTCTCCTTTGCTCTGTTGTGCCACTTTTCTCATAAATCAAGTAAACACGTATAACTAGGTCTTTTTCTGGAGTCTATTTTTTTCCCTTTGTTAATTTATCTTTGCTACAATATCACACTTTCCTAATTACTATAGCTTTGTAATAAATCTTAATATGCAGAAATTTAAATCCTACAACTTTGTTTTTTAAGATTGTCTTAACTATTCTTCGCCCATTTGTGTCTATAAATCTTTGAATCGATTTGTCAATTTCCACAAAGAAAATACACGTGGAATTTTTATTGTAATGACACTAAATCTACAGATCAATTTTAATCTGTAGATCGAAGAGAATATTGATATAATGTAGAAGATACAGCCCTCTATTTGTTCAGCTCTTCTTTAACTTAATTATGTTCTTTATTAGTTTTCCACATAGAAATCTTTCCTTCTTTGGATTTATTCCTAGTTATTTGATATTTTTTATTACATTGTAAATGTGTCTTTTCTGTTACCTTCATTTTCTTTCTTTTTTTCTTTTGAAGAAATTTACATGTTCATGCATTTATTTAAATCATTTTTCTTAAAAAAAAAAGGGAGAAAATATCTTAGGTAGTCCCAATGACTTTTTTACAGCTTTATTGAGATATAATTGGCATACAACATTGTGTAAGTTTGAGATGTATAATGTGTTGATTTGACACACTTATATATAACAAAATGATTACCACTGCAGCATTAGCTAATGCCTCCATCATGGCAAGAGAGACATAGTTATTATTTCTTTTTTAGAGTAAGAACATTTAAGATCTATTCTCTTAGCAACTTTCAAGTATACAATACAATATTATTAACTATAATCACCATGCTGTAATTATATCCCCAGAATTTATTCATCTTATCACTGGAAGTTTGTGCCTTTTGACCAACATTTCTCCATTCTCACCATCCACCCACCCTCAGCCCCTGGCGAACACCATTCTACTCACTGTTCTATTGTGTGATCTAAGCTCATTTTCTGATTTTTGTTGACCTGGTATCCAGAACAGTTAATAAGCTTTCTTATTAATTCTAATAGTTTATTTGTAGGTAGGAGTTAATTCCTACTTCCCTAGTTATTGTGAGGATGATAAGGATAATAATGATGATTGCCAGCAATTATTGAGCACCTACTATGTCTCAAGAATTGTTCTCCTTTCAAAAGAACAACTTTCTAAAGTAAACTGAAATGTAGACTGTTAGATTGTCTTCAGCTCCTCAGAAAATTAAATGTAGTCAGAAGACCGAGAAGCTCAAGAGGATGAGTTGCTTGCCTTAATGAGTATTTTTGATAGAGATGAATTTAGAAAAGCAGAGTCTGTCCAAGATGGAGAAACCAGGATCTATTTGAACTTTACACAAAATTTCAAGATATTTGTGAGTACTAACTATCTGCTCTTTCAAGCATTGGACAACCTGTGGGACTCTGCCAGCATTGGTACTGAGAAGACCGGTCGTCAACTGGCACATAAGTTTGGCCACATCAGTTGTTAAAATATTAAGATAGTTTAGTACTCACTGTTCTATTGTATGATCTAAGCTCATTTTCTGATTTTTGTTGACTTGGTACAAATCTTACTATTACCTGTGATACAATGCAAGAGGAGAATATATATATTTATATACAAATATGTGTAAAATGTGTGCTCGAGGAACAATACTTATCAGGCAAGACCCCCATCTTTCCTCTTCAGTCTCAAATTTGACTTAGCCAATCATGAATCTTTACTATTTCATACAAATCTTAGAGAAAAGATATTGAGTTTGGCCAAAAAAACTAACTGGAATTTGTATGAGAAATGTATTGAATTCATAGATTATTTGGGGAAAATGGACTCATCCAGGAGCACAAATGTCTCATCTTCTATGTCCTTTATTAGTATGTTAAAGTTTTCTCCATAGAAGCCTTATATATGTATAATCAAAATAAAGTCTAGAGGCTTTATAGACTTTGTTGCTAGTGAAAATTATCTTATTTTACATTGTATTTTCCACTTGATCATTGGTAGCATGAAGAAATGCTATTGAGTCTTATAAGTTGATCTTATATTCAGCAAAACTGTTGGACTCGAATTTTATGAGTTTGTCCATCGATTGATTCTTCTAAAGTAATTGTATCATCTGCAAGTAATGACAGTTGTATTCTCCTTTTCAGTCAGTTCTTTCACTTATTTCTCATTTTTCCTAATAGCATGGGCCAGCCCCTCCACTGTCACAATAAACATTTGCAATGTTAGTGGGAATCCTTGCTTTTCTTCCAGTTTTAAAGGAAATGTATCTAAAGTTCTTTGAAAACACATAAGATTTGACTAAAGAGTTTAGCATTTAATCTTTAGCATATTTAGTAAGTTCTCTTCCCAACCTAATTTCTTTTTTTATCAATACTTCTTGTTTATCCTGTGCCAGACTGTTTTCTAAATGCTTTACATGTATTAACTCAATATGCATAACATATCTACAAAGTACATTATATTATGATCCCTAATTTTACAAATGAAGAAACTGAGGCCCCAAAAGGCAAAGTATTCTCTCTTTCAGTGTGGGCTGCACATAGTGTCTACATTATTTCTTAAAATATTCTACTGTAATTGGTTTTTGAAATTTATAAAATACTGTCTCTGGATCATTATAATCATCTTTTTCTATTAAAACAGAGAACTACATTGTTAACTTTTCTGATATTTATATCATCCTCACATTCTTAAATAAATACTAATTGATCAGAGTATATTTTTAACACATTATTGAATTCAAAAAGCTACGATTTTATTTGGAATTTTGGCACATACATACAGAGGAGATATGGCCTATGGTTTTCTGTTCTTTATTGTTCTTATCTGTTTTTGAAATCGAAATATTACTAATCTCCTGAAATCATCTGGGCAGCTTTTATATGTCCTCCATTTCCTGGAATGACTTGTATAAGACAGGAATTAACTGTTCCCTCAAAGTTTGTAAGATCTGAGGTGACTATATGATTCATCCATATTTAATGTAAACAGGACACATGCAGAAAGAAAGATGAGCATTATTTACAATTGTGCTGGGGCAAAAGAGTGTGAACAAGGACTATTCTAAGCAGAACAAGCTAGAACTCACTGTTACTACCTTGTGAGTGTGGGACTTAAGTAGGAGGAAGAGAGGCTGTCAGTAACATTTCGATATCTGCATGCTTGGCTGATCTATTTAGGTTTGGGTTTCTTTCAGTGCTACTCTTGATGGATTGTTTTTCTTTGAAGTATTTTTCAAATTTATTATGCATATTTCCTTATTATAGAGAATAATATTCTGAAAAGCATGTATGCCCAAACAACTGTATGTAATTTTTATACCTCTTCAATTTCAGTCAATAGTCCCCATTTTGTCTACACTGACTTGTTGATGACATTGGGCCAGTTATGCCCACATTCTGTTCTGTCATTTTTTCTTTAGCTTACATCATGTAAATAGAAGGTTAGTTCTAATGGTTTTAATGATTTAAGTTATTATTTTTGACAAAAATGTATCAGAGGTGAACCTGTGTTCTTTACATTGCAACACATGAAGAGTTACTTAATATGTGGGTGCCACTTAATATTCTGAATCGTGACTGAATTTAAGTGATGACTGTCTGATTCTTTTATTGATCAGCGCTAGTTTTCCCCTTTTACATTTGAAGTAATCTATATGGTGCTACTTTTGCCTATACAAATGTCTGATTCCATGACAGCAATACTCTTAATGGTTTTAACACAAATAATAGTCCTTGCCTTAGTCAATAAACTCTTTAAGAGTTGCAGGATACCACTTAGTAAAACAGACTTTTCCTTATCAACTAGAGCTATTTTGTTACTAGAAATACAGCTCCTTCTGGAGAGACAGGATAAATACTTAATTTATTCAAATTAGTTACTGGTTCTCAAAGTAAATAGTTTGCTTAGTGGCTGTCTCAAATAGTGACATAGACGTTTTCCTGGTTATCCCATCTCTGGATATTATTAGGCAATCACATCTTTCCATTGATTCAATTTATTTCAATCTGTTATATTTGGTTTTATTTTTGATGCTCATATTCTCATAACTTTAGCAAGTAGAAAATTCTTGCTGGATCCTATGTCCTTTTACATGATCCCATTACTTTGTTCATATTGAAATAAAATTACAAATATTTATTAGTGTCTTAAATGTGTGATAACTAGTGCAATTTCAAAATAGTGGTAAGCATAAATGTTATCTCAAGATAGATACAACATCTTTAATATGATATAAAATTATTTTTACATCTATTGTGATATAGTCAAAAGAATAGCCAATACTAATGAATTTGTATTCATTAATCAAGGAAATGCTTAAATATCAATTAGAGACAAAATGATAATAAAGACATTATTTCTCCATTCAGTACATAGTCCTCAGTTCATGAACATGTACCCGTGGGAAAAGTTTTGGTCTTAAAGCAAAAAAAACTGGTTTGTCAACTAATGCTGCCACATTCTTCCTCCCCTCCCCCCCAAGTTATACTGAAATATAATTGACATTCAACATTGCATTACTTTAAGGTGTACAACATGATGATTTGCTATATGTATATATTGTGAAATGATTACCACAATATGTTTAGTTAACATCCATTACCTGAGTGGAGAGCACAGCCTAAGGCCTTGTCTGACCACAAAGCCCAGCCGTCAGCCCCACCTGTACATGAGTTCCAACCGGAAGCACCATTTAGTCACGAAGTACAGCCTGAGACCTCACCCAACCAGGAGAAATTGCAGAGCACAGCCTCAGCCCTTGCCATCCAATCCTGGCATCACCTTGCCAGAGAAAAGGCCTATTACCTACCCCACCAGAGGTGATTGCAAAGTCCAGCTGTGGCCCCATTTGATCTTGGAACACAGCTGGCATCCCTGCCCGACCAGGGAGCCCACAGACAGGCCCCATTTGAACACAGAGTCTGCACAACAGGCCAACCCAACTGGGAACCCAGAGTGGGACTCCCACCCCTCAACATCAGAGCATCAGCAGTTGCCTCACCGAACTAGAGAGCTTGATAGCAAGCCCCACCTGCACGGGCGGAGGGACACTACAGCTGAGCCACCCAGCATCCCAAGCTGAGCTAAATGATGAAGATCTTTCCCTGTCAAAATGCACCTGTATGGCTTGGGAGCGTACAGGACTTCCTCAAATGCACAGACACCAATGCAAGGAAACAACAATTATGAAGAGCTAGGTAAACAGGACAGCATCAAAAAAAAAAAAAAAAAAAGATTTAATAAAGCTCCAATAAGAAAAAATAACCAAAAATATATAAAAATGTTGATACAGAGAGAGTTGTAAGAAGGCAGTCTTCTCCTCACTCTCTCCACCTAGACAGATGCAGCTGCACCCCCAAAACAAATGTCAGTAACTTTCTTCTGCTCATT
The DNA here is from genome assembly GCF_000325575.1 of Pteropus alecto. NCBI lineage: Eukaryota > Metazoa > Chordata > Mammalia > Chiroptera > Pteropodidae > Pteropus > Pteropus alecto. The sequence continues at coordinate 18,636,286 of NW_006442491.1, forward strand.
ACCACATGGCTTCATGGGTACCATATTGCCTGGGCCATCATGCTTTGTGTTCCCAGTATCAACATATTGTCACTTGTAATGTTTTCTCCTTTCTCATCCTGGTAATCAGAAGAAATCTGCTTTCTAGTTTTGGCACTGCCTGTGACGGAGTGCCCCGTGGAAGGTTACTTTCCTATCTGGGGTTCAGTTTCTCCTTTCTTCTTTTCTCCTTCTCCTTCTCCTTCTCCTTCTCCTTCTCCTTCTCCTTCTCCTTCTCCTTCTCCTTCTCCTTCTCCTTCTCCTTCTCCTTCTCCTTCTCCTTCTCCTTCTCCTTCTCCTTCTCCTTCTCCTTCTCCTTCTCCTTCTCCTTCTCCTTCTCCTCCTCCTTCTCCTTCTCCTTCTCCTTCTCCTTCTCCTTCTCCTTCTCCTTCTCCTTCTCCTTCTCCTTCTCCTTCTCCTTCTCCTTCTCCTTCTCCTCCTCCTTCTCCTTCTCCTTCTCCTTCTCCTTCTCCTTCTCCTTCTCCTTCTCCTTCTCCTTCTCCTTCTCCTTCTCCTTCTCCTTCTCCTTCTCCTCCTCCTTCTCCTTCTCCTTCTCCTTCTCCTTCTCCTTCTCCTTTGGTGGAAGGTTTGGGCCTGTTTCAGAGTCAAGGTTGGCACTGATATGTATGCCACTTATTCTATTGGTTCTTTTCTGTCAGCTTCAAATTCAACCATCTATACTCCATTTTGTGATGCTGAGGCTAGCACTGAAAGAGCAGAGGGCTGAGAGAAATCTCTCTCAAGATATTCTTCTGGAAATGTTCAGTCTTCAAAAAGAGCTTCCTTTGAACATGTAAGACCTGTCTACGGCCATACCACCCTGAATGTGCCCGATCTCGTCTGAACGTGTAAGATCCATTTCTTCCTCTACTCAACCTCAAAATCCTTAGAGTTGAACCATTCAGTGCCTGTGAAATTCCTACCCATGTGAAAAGCCACTCGATATTTTTCATTCTGAGGAGCTAACTGAATTCAATTCCCATAAACTCAGATCCATCCTGATTAATGGATCCACTTAAGACTGAAAAAATTAACAGAGAACACAAAGCTATAATGGAGAGAGCAACTCCAGGAATCAGCTACTACCCCTAGGCCTGGGGTAACACGAAGAGAGGTTGGAGTTATTAAAACTTAGAGACTTGGTATCTCTGTGAGTCATAACGAAGCTGGCTCCATAAGTGTTAGGAATTTACAGACTGGGTCCAGCTGCTGCTAAGGGAATGCCCTGTCAATGTCAGGGTGAAGAAGCAAGGTTATGGTAATGCTGATGGCAACAGGAAATAGGCAGCCTTGTCTTTAGAGAGGAAGTAAGCAGACTGGAGCAAATCCGTCTTCCTCCTCCAGCCTTGCAGTGTCCCTCTAGCATCCTCTATTGGCAGAGCTTAATGAAGCTACTGGCAAAGGAGAACTGGTTTGCAGAGCGCTAGCCTCAGCATCACAAAATGGAGTATAGATGGTTGAATTTGAAGCTGACAGAAAAGAACCAATAGAATAAGTGGCATACATATCAGTGCCAACCTTGACTCTGAAACAGGCCCAAACCTTCCACCATTCCACCACTACAGGAGCACCAATCTCTTAAATCTATCTTGGCAGAAAAAAGTCAGAAAGAGATATTAACATGAAATGAACATGGGGTAAATTCACTCAGATGCCTAAAACCAGGCTTCAGTTGCTGACCACTATAATACAAGGCTAGGATCCTAAAACAACACCAGGATCACAGTATTGAAAGAGTCCTATATTATATGAGTCCCATGGACCAGTTTCCATGACAAAGATTGGGCTATGAAACCCCATGGCTGCAGGGTCCCAAAAGCAGTTGACTGATTCATGAAGATGGAAAATCCTTTTTGCAGGAGGACTGAACTTTGACACTATTAGCTTCTAAAGCAGGATAGTGTAGGGTCAGTGAAGTACAGAGGAAGGGAACTTATTTGACATTGACCTGGTTGACAGACAACAGTTAACGTGTATCCCAGCTAGATACCCTTAGGAAAAGTGGGATATTGTCCAGCACTGATTAAAAATGGGGGGCTCTCCCTCCCAGTAAGGCAAACAGGCAAATTAAAATTACTTGCCCTTTTATGGGAGACACAAACTATAACAAAAATATTTTCTTAAGAAAATGTCAACATAAGAAACATCCAAATCTGTAGAGAATTTATATAAGAGTTTATGTGAACCAAACTGATGACATGCTGGGAAGCAAGATCTCAAATGACAGTTTTGCAGTTCTTTTTATACATTTGGAATTAAGGAGGGGACATAGGGAGATTACATGAAGATGGAAGAAAGCAAGGTGGGGATTGGATTACCGGGTAGTTAATAAGATTATGTGCTCTCTTGAGGCTGGTTACACCTCTGAGGGGTCTAGGAAAGAGGGTTACCGTGGCATTTCAATAGTGGGTTAATCTAGATGTACAAGAACAATGGAAAGGGCTTGCTTAAGGCAAAGATAAGCCGTTTATAGGCCTGGGGGGTGACCAACCACCATGACATGCCTAGCTAGGAATTTATGATCAGATCACCCTGTGAGGTTACTTTTGATCTCTGGGCTTGTCAGATTTATTACATAGCCCCTTTTTTGTTCACAAAAAGAATAATTTTAAATAATAAACTGCCCTTGCTCTCCTGTGAGGGAAGAGTTATGGAGCGCTTCTTATGTATTCAGGCTTGTGCTAGGCACTGTAGGAACCAAAAATGCAGAGAGCTGGAAAAAAGGGAGAGAAAGAAGGTCAATTAAAATTTATCAAGCACTATTTTGTGCCAAGTTCTGTTCTAAACAACAATATATACAGTAATTACAGATAGAGATAAGGAAATAAAAGTTCAAAGAGGGGTGTTAACTAACCAAGGTCATCCAGCTCCTGAGAACAAGGGTAAGAATGTAGATTTATCTAGTCTTGAACAAAGTACATTTTCTTCTCAGACAGGATGGAGTGGAGGCCAGTGGAAGAGATAGTTATAAAATGATACTGTTGAATCAATATGTTCTTAATAATCATTATTAATTTAAATATATCCAACTTTTGGTTTAGATAATAAAACTGTAAGGTCATTTCACTTGTTCATTTCATTTTATGAGAGGATTTGGAAGACCCAATGATCCCCTTCTGGCTGTTTATCTCTAAAGAAAGGTAAAATATTACGAATGTAATAAATATGGCAACCAATTGGAATTACAGACCTCATGGAGGTTGAGATTAATTTCATAGGACATAGCAACAAACTTTAAAGTCTGAATGGTTTACAAAACTTTTTTGTTAGTATTAACCTTCATGAGAATAGTTTTATCAAACTGGAAATTTGCTTTCTTAGCAACTGTATGAGAGAAGGGAACATTTTCTTCTTGTTGAAATTTATTTCACCAACAGTGAGTAGGATTTACAGTTTCTAGGACAAGTGCTGGAATCTGATGATTACTAAGAAGGTGAGGGCTAACCAAGTTTAAAACTTATAGACAGACACAAATGGGAGTTTTTAACTAATAAAATATGGAGCATGTAATGTTTTACATTCACAATTCCCCTCTTTGTTGCCATTACGTGACACTTTCCTGTAGACTTGAATTTGCAAAAGATGCCTTAGGTCCCTTTTTCCAGGTTTCTTTTTCTACAGCACACTACTAGTAAAGAAAAAAACCACAGGCCCAAAATGGCATCACTTGTACTAAACCCCAGGATACCAAACCTAGATTTAATACTTGACCTAGTTGCTGTTTCAACCTCTCCCAGAAATATAATCTTAATCAGCTAGTCTGGAATTATCTGGGCAACACCAATGATGTCATCTGTCACTGGGGTCCTTTCCACCCAACTCCACCCATAGAAAGAAGAGGCAATCTGCATGATAAAACCCCTTGCCCAAGCCCTCTCCGCCGCCACCCCACCCTACCCCCTGGCAAGAATAAAGAAGACATCCTGATCTAAAAATAATCCTTTATTTTAACCTTCTGTTCTGCACAACCTCTCTGAGAGCTTCTGGGTGCTAGATAGGATGCTGCCCAATTCATGAATCGCTTAATAAAGCCAATTAGATTTTCGAATTTATTGGGTTGAATTTTGTTTTTTAACAATATCCATGTGAGAACATTTGTTATTTATTAGTTAAGGCTTCAAATTATGCAACATTTCAAAAATGTCACTGTTAAATATAAATCGTCTCTTCCAGCACCATTACTACTCTGCACATTTTAAATACAAGAAAACATAAACTGTTAAACTTTTTTTAATTTTTTTTTAAATGTCTCCAAATAGTCAGAACCTTCTATATATACACTTTCTTTTTACCAGACTTCTTCTTTCGGGGTTCTTTCATATTTCTCTTTTCCTCCTCCACTTTCCTTTTGATATACTCAAACCTTTCTGAAAACTTCTTAATTATTCTTTGATGAGGTGATAATGGTCATCGTATATCTCTGATTTATAGGTGAATTTGTACAAAAGATAAATTAATGTCAAGCCTCCATCTTTTCTTTAGACATCCATTTTGGGTGAGGATTTGTAAACTGGGGCGTCAAAGTCACCTCTCATCTGCAAAACTGATACCTCTTCAGTTCAGCCAAAAAATTATTACTCAATAAATCATCACATACATTTAAAAATAAAACAGAGTCTAATCTTTGAGAATCAATCTCTGTCCTTAGTCTTCTTCCAGTCTCTGGACAGCACAAGACTTGACCACTCTGGTTACCTACAGTCTTTTTGGTGTCCACTAGATGTAACATCCAGAGGTGTCCAGAAAGGTCACTATCTCTCACAGTGTGTACTGTGGTGCACCACCTGGAATCTCTGTCAGGACTGAAGCTGTTACCAAATCATTCATGGGCCCAACACTTCAAAAGGCCTAAACTCAAAACATCAGAGCTTGGAGTAAGGAAAAGTTTGTTGATCGAGGAGATGCCAACCTAGAAGATGGGAGACCTAATGATGCCTCAAATCCATCTTGCTCACTAGGCTAAGTTCAGAGTTTTTAAGGAATCGAGGGAACAGTATGCCGAAGCACTGGTGGGGCAAATTCTAATTGGAAGACCTTGGAACTTGGCTGTTTATGGTCGGGCGCATCAGCATTGGCTGTTCCTGGACAATGGACCCTTCAGTTCTGAAAGGGTTCCAGTGTTCAGGTTCTGGTTATGTTCTGTTCCTTTGGTTTGGAACATACCAGTGCGTATGGGGTGGGGGCGGGGCGGGGCGGGACAAGACTTTGGTTCCAGGTGCAGCTGGAAGTCAAAGTTCCCTCCTCTGTGCATGCTTCAGCTGTGCAACATGTGATTTTGGTTTGTCGTTTCTGTAAAGCAACTCAGTATCTTGTTAAACAGGATAGGACTGTTTTGAACTGGTTCTGTGGTTAGAAAGCCTTCATTCCCCTAGCTGCTAGGAGTGCTGGGTGCTGATAGCTCACAGCTGAGTCTCACTCTACTGAAAGAAGCTGCCATACCCAAAGTAGTGTTATATGTTCATTATACCTCAAACAAATAAACAAACAAATAAGGGGAAAGAAAATTAATCTAATAAAGAGACTATAGTCCAATAAAAAAAAGAAAACATTTATCTGGTCTACACTTCACATGTATAAAAATCTATCTAAATATTTACAATAGGCCTTCCAATGTACATATGAGCGGCTTTCTTTACCTGAACACTGTAAAAATAAAACCATTTTTAGAATATTGTTGAACAATTCTGAAAAAATCTAAAACATATTAATCAAGCCTAATTAGTGCTAAAACATTCTTTCTTTCTATATATGTGTCATGCCATAGATTATATAAGCTAAGTGAGAGAGTAAATCTTTGGTGCAGTTACCTCTGAATATCAAACCTAGTCTGCGTACAAAAAAAAGCCTGTCAGTCTCTGAAGGTCTAAATTTGAGTCCTGATCTTGGGCAATATGTATGAGTACTGTCATAGAAGGTTGGTCGGTTGAACTTAAGAGCATAATAAGTACATGAGATCAGAAGGGTATAGTCTCGCCTGTGCGAATAACTGAAGTCATGACATTTTACAGCCACCACTGTAGATGTTAAGAGAGGGATCGTTAGAAATTTTAGCTATTCCAGAAGCAAGGGAGTCATTATTTTTACAATTGTCTAAGTTATAAAATACCCTAAATGCATAAGGAGAGTCATATTCTTGATATGAGAAAACACACTTGATGAAGGGAGGTCTGCCATTTGTACAAAATACACGGAAAACAAAAAATATTTGCTAACTCATACTGAGTTACAGACTACATATTTTGAGCTCAACCTTCTTCTCTCTGATCTACCAGTCTTTTCTCAAGTTTATTCAAATTTTTTCATTAGTTTTAATATATCTTGATATGTACTCATGTATATATATAGTTATACTTAAGCAGTGATTAAATGACAATGTAAACTCTAGTGTTTAAAAGATAAAGTATCACACATATTTTAAGACAATATATATAATACTTTGATTGATATAACTACCTTAATTTGGGCGATTTGAACACTAAATTAACTGATGTCAATAAGAAAATATTTTTCAAAAATGAGAACTATGTAATAATCCTAGACTTTGTTTTCTCTGTCTCTGCAAATTTTAATTTTTTTAAATATCAAAACAAAGATTTCTTCCCAATGCTGTAATATTGAATTGTTCTATAGATCCTAATTCAATAACAGATATCATAAAATATATTTCTTTTAACTTTAAGGAACAATGAAATCACAGTTTATAATAACAATTTGACAAAGAAACAAGGACATTATAAAACTATTCCCAGATGGTATAAGTGATGAACTATCAATCCACATAAATAGAATATTATCTGACATTTACAAGAACCAAGTTTATAAACACTATCTGTTTAAGTTATGGCTCGTTTAATTGAAAATCTAAGTTTATATTTAATATCCTTAAATATTATTGTAATTAATAAAAACTTATCTCATCTACAAAGTATACAAAATTTAGGTATTTATTTTAACTATTCTGTAAAAATAATAAATAAAGTCTTAGGTAAACTAAAAATATCATGTTCCTGTTTTTATTTTCCACTGAGGCAAATTCAGAGAGCATAAGTATAGAGTTCTTTTAACCCAAATATCATCAAAAAATAAAAATAAAAATGTTTCCCTTGCCAAGGAGTATTGATGGGAACTAGATATATCTATAAAACCTCTCTCTCAATGAAGTGATGTTAAGATTTTACAGAAGGTTTTATAAAGTCTTTTTATGGTTACTCATTATTAGCCTAAAGTCAACTTGCATATTTTTTGTTCCT
>NW_006442491.1:18643602-18694930 GCF_000325575.1 Pteropus alecto
TTTTCTCATCCAAAAATATTGTTAATTGAAAGGATTCATATTAGAACACAGGAACAGCATTTAAATCATTTTTAAGAACCTTAATATTTTACAGGCATTTTTTAATGAATGTTTATTTATAATACATTTTTTATTTTATTTCTGCAAAAGTGTAATAACCTTTTGGTCCAAAATATTTAAAACAATTCAGAACTTTTAATTTCTTCATTCTCAAAGACTTTTTTCAACTAGAAAACCTTTATAAGATTCAGTCCTCTGTAGACAGCTTACTTTAACTTATTTAGTGTATTCACACATGTTACAAGGATCAATTTATACCTCGATTCCTCAGTCTCTTGCCACCTTCTCCTAGGCTGGAGAGATTTTTCTTAAAGTGCTAGCAGATTTAAAGCATTAGGAATTTGAGATTGATTTTGTCCACCTGGGCATTAACAAAAACTTTACACACTTGCCAATAACCTCCTTAGGAAGCCTCATATATCTGATGTAGAGATACCTTTTAAAGGAAACTCTTTTCTTTTTCTCAGTCATATCACGTCTATGTCAACTTTCAAAGGTACGTGGTTTGCATACCTGTCCTGTACTTATAAGAGTCAGAAAACATCAGAAAGACAGAAACTCTAGGATGACAGAATCCTCTTGGATTCTGCATCCCAGGTCTCTCAATTCACATGGTCTCACACATAGGAGAAAGTCTTAGAAACAACAGAAGAAATTAGAAATTCTGGGTAAAATGGAGATTGTAGAGCAACCCTTATTTTTCAAGGAAAACGAACCTCTATTCAGAAAAGAAAGTACACCACGCTGCTATGAGCTTCCTGTGAATCAAAACTTGACCTCCAGGGGTCAGTAGTTCCCTGATACTGAAGACAGGCAATATTTCAAGTTAATGGTTTTGTTTCTGGGACATTCTGTACTCCAATTATTGTTCCCAAATAGTAGAGGCGCATTCTCACAAAATAAGAAAACTCATTCACGTGGAAGCAAATAAAATTCTACACTAATCAACACACTCAGACCTACAAACATTCATTGCAGGAGGACAGAAACAAGGTTCCTTCCTCTGAGACCATTACTATTGGCTTCTCAAATAAAAATCTACCTGTAGCCCATGAACATACATGAACAAAGGCCATAAATCCCTGATCAGCTACAGCTACATCATTTTTAAAAATTTTCCAGTGACTTTATAGATTCTTGGGGAAATGTTTCTTTAGAAGTGTTTTTAAGATCCAAATGGAAATAAATCTTGGATGTAAAGTATAGCATAGGGAATATAGTTAATAATATTGTAATAGCTATGTATGATGTCAGGTGGGTAGTTAATTTATTGGGGGGATCATTTTGTAAGTTAGATAAATGTCTAACCACTATGCTGTATACCTGAAACTAGTATAATATTGAATGTCGACTGCAATTGAAAAATAAAAAAATTCAAAGAGTCAAATAAAGAGAAGACATCTTCCTTTTGACAGCTCATAAGCCTCAGCTTCATATTCTCTGCTTGGTTTAATCAGTGTATTACACGGCATCATTTACTAATTTAAGGGATTAAAGTCTCTCAAAACTTTGTTGAAATAAGAAATAGCAAGATCACTGTAGTGTTTATTTTCTCTATTCATGTGGTAAATAAGGACATACCAATACTCTATTTACTGTAGAACAAAAATATACATTTATAGTATTTATATCATTAATAAAATAGAGTGGTCATTTTAGATATTTTGAAGGAAGCTTTCAAAATTTAATAGCATCAAATTAAAGGACACGAGAATCAGCTTGAAGGGCACCGACTGGCCAAAGTGATGACAATTTGAACACCAAAAAAGGATATCGAGGCTTTAGGTACTAACAGCTGAGGTAAGCCCACTACCACCCATCTCTTCTACTGATTAAAACCTCCAACTCTGGACAAAATACAAGAAGCGACTATCTGAAGAAAGTAAGGAGTTAAAAATAGTAGGTGGATTGGAGATGAGAACCAAACTCCACAGAATGACTCATATGGGGTAATTTTGTCAAAGATTTTTCCCCTTTTACTTCCCAGCTTTTACCTAAAGGCAGCCTCAGTCTAGAATTGAATAGCAGGTGCAGGCAGCAAAACCTTTGGCAGAAGCTGAGCAAAGGACCAGAAAAATGGATCCCTGTTAGCCAGAGAATGTGTATATGGATCTGATATTGCCATTTTTTTTTTTTGGTCTTTTTTTTCCCTGCCCAGATCTGAGGACAGGCCCAGTCATGGAGCTACAAGTACGCCGTGGTAACAAAGGTACATGAACCTAAAAATATGATTTTTTGTTCAGGCGAGGCAACCCTTGGTTGACCTCACAGATTGCAAGGACCTTGTCAGCTTACAATTTCTTATTTTTTTCTTTTCTTTTCTTTTTTATGCCTATAGCACCTGGTCTTCCTAGGTGGTCTCCCATCCAAGTACTAACCAGGCTCGACCCTGCTTAGCTTCCAAGATCAGACAGGATCGGGCACGTTCAGGGTAGCATGGCTGTAGACCACTAAAAATATGATTTTAAAAATTCATCTCTCTGGACAAATGACTACAGAGAGGGTATCCTGAGGTCCACTAAGTGTGAAGGAAAGCTCCATTATATTGTTCTCTCATCCTTTTGTCCCAAAGGTGGCCTAAATGGCACCTAAGTATAAATAGCCACAGCTTCAATAGAAACCTCCCTTTCTGGCCAGAAGGCTGTCAAAGAGGATTCTTGGGACCCAGATAGTAAATCTCACAGAGAGAGTTGGACAAGACAATAAACAAACACTGTATATGAATCGGCACAAGTCCTACACTGATCTCTAAGCTGAACATGTGCTGAAGAGGCCCAAAGCAGAATAACAAATATTTTTAAATTGAATTATGATGTAAAACACTACCCAGTTCCAAAACCGTAATAAGATATCTCTATACACCTGGTGGAATGGCTAAAATCCAAAAAATTGAAACTACGAAATGCTGATAAGGATGTAGAGCAACAGGGACTCTTGTTGACTGGGAAGACAAAATGATGCAGGCACTTTGGAATAGTTTGGCAATAACTTACAAAGATGAACATGGTCTTACTACACAATTCAGAAATTGCAGTCTTAGGTATTTACCCAAGTAATCTGAAAATTATGTCCATATAATCCTGCATGCAAAATGTTCATAGCTTTATTCATAATCACCAAAACCTGGAAGCAACCAAAATCTTCTGCAACAAGTGAATAAATAGACAAATTGTGACAGAATAGTGAATGGAATTTTACACAGTAATTTAAAGAAATAAGCTATCATCCATGAAAAGACACCGATGAACTTTAAGTATACGTTAAGTGAACATCAGTCTAAAAAGGCTACATATGCTATGATTTTTATTGTATGCCATTCTAGAAAAGGCAAAGGCTATAGAGACAGAAAAAAGATTAAATATTGTGAAGGATTTGGGGGAAGGATGAGGGGTCAGATAGGTAAAACATAATTTTCAAGACTTTTAGGGTAGTGAAACTATTCAGTATGACATTGTAATAGTGGATATATGACATTACGCATTTGTCATAAAATTTTTCCAGACAAAGTATGCAAATAAGTGTGTGCAAACTTTAAAAATTGTTTAGGAGATCCAAGGATCTCTGGATGGAATGCAGACTCTGACAAAAGAATCGAATCTATTTTACAAATGTGTCAAACAACCTCACTTAAGGGAGAGGGAGTAAGGGCTGACCTAAATAACTTTGGAAATGAGTGGAGTCTTTAAGACTAAAGGCAAAGGAACTGCATATAAGCATTGTTATGCAGTTAATGAAGTTATTTCCCATGGAGATGTGTGTGTGTGTGTGCGTGTGTGTATACATACATGTATTTCTTTGCTCTATCAGCTGAGAGGGCTTAGAAGCAGTGACACCCCTTTAACAACAGGAACATCTAGTGGAGAAATGGCTGATTCAAGGACTTGGCAGAAAATATATAAGATGAGCTTGAAGCATCTTGTAGTGCCAGAATGTAAGAAAGTGCTTTACAAAGAAAAACAAAAACCTGCTTTAATGAGGTTATGTCAAAGGGACACAAAATCCAAACTAAAAAGCTTCCAGCATCCAAAGCTGGAACAATTTATAAAATAAGTAAAGAAGTATTAAATTATAACCCAAAGCATAAACTAAATATCCACAAGTCTATACTTGTATAAATAAATTAATAAATGGAAAATAAGAAGAAAATCTCTCGTGCAGAGTAATTCCAAATAATCTATGCCAAAATTCTTCAAAACTCCCTATTCTTAAGTATGAACTGAACATAGTGGTTTCCTTCTGTTGACACAAGAAACATCCAAACTCATAGAGAATTTTTATGAGTTTATTTGAGCCAAACTGACAATTACCGGGAAACAAAATCTCAACAGATCGAGAAAACACTCTGGAGAATGGCAGTATTGCAGCCTGTGTTATAGAATCAAAGGAGGAGACGTAAGGAAGGTTACATGAATCCACTGGTGGTAGATTAAGACAGAAAGCAAAGGTGGAAATCTCTGGGACGGAATAAAAAGCAAAATGGAAAAACACATACTTCTTTTACATTGGTGGTTACAGGATAGTTAATAATTAACATTTACAGAACATAGAGATGGTATTCAGGGAACAAGATAACCATGAGGGGCTCCGTGTTCTTGTGCTCTGGCGCCAGTGGTTGTGCCTTGAGGGGACTAGGAAAAACATATCGCTCTGACATTTGAAAGTTATGTTATCTTAGATGCAAAAAGACGATAGACAGGTTCACCTAAGGTAAAGATTGACCTTTGTCAAGGAAGGTACAAGCCTAGGACGTGACTACCTGACATAACTCGCTTTTAGTTAAAATTTTTTTATGTTCAGATCATCCTATGTGATGATCTCTGAGTTTGTAAGGCCCACCATGTATGCCTCCCCTGAGCGTGTCAGGTTTAGCATGTGGCCACTTCTTCATCCACACTTCCAAAGAGTAGAACATGGAAAGAGGAATAAAAGAATACTTTTACAGAGGACAACCCTGATGAAAATTACCTCAGCCAGGTGATCATGGACAACATCAACAAGGATAAGTCGCTGATCATGATATTTGTAATATGATGTGATGAGAATGGCACTTCACCTTCGTGATCCTCTTCCTCCCAAGTCTCATAACCTCAGTCTACCCATGAGAAAAACACCAGGCAAATTCCATCAGAGAGGCATTACATCAAACACCTGAGCAGTACTTCTCAAAACTGTTAAGGTCATTGAAACAAGAAAAGTCTGAAAAATTATTTAAATTGGGGATCCCTGACCCAATTCCACTGTGGGGGGGTCCCTCAAACCAACTAACAATTTTAACACTATCTACCTGGAGATAGCATCAGAGACCACAACAGGTTAAAGGTTTAGTCCTACAAGACTGCACCTTCCCCCTAAATGAACACGCACATACACACACATACACACACACACACACACACACACACACACACACACACTTCAGAGGTCAGATGCAAGCCCAGGTTACCTGTACTTCTGACGGACTGGCCACAGATTAGAGATTTCATCTACCCCCTCTAATTCAGTGTACCAATTGCAGGTCCAGATTGTCACTTATACTTCTGACTAACTAGCTATAAATTGAGGTTCCCACAACCCCCTCCTCATGTTCCATTAATTCATTAGAATGGTTTACAGAACTCAGAGAAACATGTTACTTACTAAATCATTGGTTTACTATAAAAGGATATAACTCAGGAACAACTAGATGGAAGAGATGCATAGGGCAAGGTATGTGGGAAGAGGTGCAGAGCTTCCATGCCCTCTCCAAGCGTGCCACTCTTCCCACATTTCTTTGAGTTCACCAAGCCAGAAGCTCTCTGAACCCAATACTGTTGGATTTTTATGGAGGCTTTGTTACATAATCGTGATTGATTAAATTGTTGGTCATTGGATATTGATTCAACCCTCCCAGAAGATGTGGGAGACGGGGAACTGAAAGTTCCAACCCTCTAATCACATGGTTGGGTCCCCTAGCAATCAGCCCCCATCCTTAGGTTGCCTAGGGGCTTTCCAAAAGTCAGCTTTTAGCATAACTAAAGACACCTTTATCACTCTCAACACTTAGGAAATTCCTAGAGTTCTGGGAGCTATGAGCCTAAAATTGTAGACAAAGAAGACCAAATATATATTTCTTATAAATCACAATATTGCTCTAGAATAGCCAAAAGTCACTGAAGTAGACACAGCAACTAAATGTAACATATATCTAGGTAAGATTTTGGAACAAAAAAAAGATATTTGTTTAAAAACCAGGGAAATATAAATAAAATATGGACTTTAGTTAATGATAATACATCAATATTGGGTCATTAATTGTAATAAATGTACCATAATAATATAAGATCTTCCCAATAGAAAAAGCCAGGATGCACATATGAGAGCTCTCTGTACTATCTTCATTTTTTTCTGTAATCTAAATTCTACTAAAAATAAAGTTTATTTTAAAAATAGTCATAGAACTGTACATAAAAAAGAGTGAATTATTTAAAGGTAAATTTTAAAATAAATATTTAAAAATACGTTGAATCCATAAAAATTCATGCACGTTGATCCTTAAAACAAAAAAAAAATTTTCAGTATTACATTAGCATTTGAAATGAAAATCGATAGAGAGAAATAATTTCATAATTAACTGACTTTTCAATTGCATTTCAGGTTATCTAAATAGCCCCAGGTGAGGAGGGAAATTTCTACTTTGTAGTAAAATGCCAATAAACAGAATAGAAGATAGAGAGATTTAGGAAATCATCTGAAAAGGTGATTGATATCTTGCTGATGCAAGATGGCAGAATACGAGTTGTCAGCCTTCATCTCCTCATAGAAACACTGATTTTGACAACCACACATGGATGAGAGTATCTTCGTGGGAGCCCAAGAGTCCAGCAGAGGGGTCCCAACACACTCTTGGAGCAAAAAATATGAGAATAGATGCAGTAAAAAGGGTAAAAAGAACAGTTTCAAATTACCTGCATCACCTCTTCCCCAAGGCGACACAGCTCAGTGCCAAAAGAGACCACTGAGGTCTGCAGTTTCTCCCATAGGGAAAGTGAGAGCACAGTGAGTGTCCAGCTTCCCCAGCTGTGCAGGACACTGACCCACTTCCTCCTCGCCCAGCCCAGAGCCCTGAGGGGATCCGCACAACTGACTACTGTGATGGCAGCTAAGAGCAAAGAAAATGGGTAGAGGCTCACAGTAACTGGGGCGCAGAACTCAACAAGGGGCTATGAATTCTACTAATAACTTCACGACTCCACCAAGAGTTCTTCCCATGAAGCTCATACAACACATCACTGCAGATTCACCCAAGTAGCTCACGTGCCCCGCCAGCATTCCTCACACTCCTCCCCTTCTATAGCCAGCATCGTGTGTGTTCTCCCACACATGACATGCATGCAAGCCTCCGCAGATCATGCATGAACACACTCAGACAGCTGGCTCGCCTCTGTTGATTGGGTAAAAGCATATAACCTTGAACACTTTAGGGAACTATACTAAGGAAAACAAAAAGGTAGCATTCAGCACTCTGTCTGGCTTTGAGAAATTGAAATAAGGGACATAGTCCTAAGAGAAGTGGAGTAGGTGCATCTGTAGAAAAGATCCCTGGAGGAACTGACTGGTGAATGTCTTTCTCTCCTGAAGCCGGTCAGTAAAGACTGGAGGAGGTGACTGCTACTCCTAAAAGAAAACAGAGGAGAAAGCTCCTTGACATTGGCACTGACAATAATTTTTTGGAATTGACATCAAAAGTACAGGCAACAAAAGCAAAAAAAGTAGAATTACATCCAACTAAAAAGCTTCTGCACAGCACAGAGAACATTCTCTTTTAAAATGGACGAGTGTTTCATAGCAAGCATACCATAGGATTAAAACCAAAAATTCTGTTTGATACACACTTGGGTTTGAATCTAACTCTGACGCTTATTACATGAAGGGTAGTAGTGGTTATCCATGTGTTCTAGATGCCCAAAACCTGCACCGACTTATATTAATTTCCTACCATATGAGACAAGATAAGAGAACACACCTCTCTCTCTGGAGCTGGAAAGACCACAGTTTCGCTTCTCAGTACCTCTAGAGTCAGGACAGGTGACCTCCAGTCTCTGTTTTCTCAGCCTGGGATCCTAATTCCACACAGAAAATCGATTCACACATTACAGCTCATATATTTTCACCAGCAGTCTTGGGCTATGGTCTTGTGATTAGCGAGTTCACCAATGGAAGCAGTTCCCCAAAGGATCATACTATACAGACAAAACCAGTTTACTCTTACTACACTCTCTTTGAAGTGAAACTAATAGATAAATAAGATAATTTAATTTTTGGACATAAGGAAGACCTTCAAGGAAATAAAAATGGAGCACAAAAAATACCTTCTAGAATTCAAAGCAATGCAATCAATTTAAGATTGTATTTAAGGAAGTAAACAAAGAATGGTCACCAGAAGAGCTGAATTGGTGATCTACATGATAAAATGGAAGAGATATTTCACAGCGCAAAACAAAATACCATGAAATAAAAATTGTTAGCTGAGGGCATTCTTCCTGCCCTTTTCTTGTGCTTTCTTGAGAAGATTTCTGCTACACATTCCAAAAGGGAAAACTATTTTTAAAAACATTTCCGTGCTGACTCTTCAAATAATGAGCTCAAAATTTAGAAGGGGAACATGTAGGAGTTATAATTAGAGACATAATAGAAGGAAATTTCTCAACACTGAAGAAAAACATAAATTTTTACATTGAAAGAATTTGCCAAGTCCCAGCATATCCATGAGAGAAAGCACATATCTAGGCATAAACTGGTAAAACAAATTAATCTGCTTTCCCAGGACAGAAAGGCAATAGCAGTAGCTTCCAGGCAAAGGATGCAAGATACCAACAAAGGAAAGAAAACCAAACTAACATCAGACTTCTCATTTGCAATTCTGGAAGTTGGAAGTGCAGTATTATAATTTTTATAGGCAATTATTACATATAATTTTTATGTTAACACAAAAGTTAAAGTGGAATTCAAGGAAAGGACAAAGTAAAATATCGTGTAAAAATAAATGGCACAATCTACAAAGAAGCTGTGACAGTTATAAAAATTGATGCACCATAAAATAAAGCAACAAAATTAATTTATAATGTATAAGTTAATCTAAGGAGAATTTGATTAAATGCTTAATCACATGTGGGGGATTTTAATACAATTATCTGACTATTTCAGAGTTCGTGTAAATAAAAATTAAGTAAGAATATTGTAATTTGATTGAGAGAGTAAAAAACGCTTAATTTAATAGGGGACATTGTCCCAGATCACACCATAACAAAGAACCTGGTTCATTGATAAAAAGAAATCATTACAGTAGTCCCCTTCATCCACGGTTTCACCTTCCGAGGTTTTAGTTAGCTGCAGTCAACTGTGGTCTGAAAATATTAAATGAAAAATTCCATGAACTAACAATTCATAAGATTTAAATTTTGTGCTGTCGGAATAGCATGATGAAAGCTTATATCACCTTGATTACACCTGGAACGTGAATCATCCTTTTGTCCAGCATATCTATGCTGTATATGCTACTCACCTATTAGTCACTTAGAAGCTGTTTCAATTATCAGGTGGGTTATCAAACATTTTGAAGGGGAGAGAGAGTGACCACATTTACATAACTTTTATTAGTTTATTGTTATAGTTGTTCTATGTTATTATTGCTGTTAATCTCTTACTCTGATTTAAAAATTAAACTTTATCAAAGGTATGTATGTACAGGAAAAAACAGAGTATATATAGGGTTTGATAATATCCATGGTTTGGGGCATCCACTGGGGGTCTTCGAATGTATCCCCATAGATAAGGGGAGACAACTGTGCTACTATTCCCAAAATTAAGGAATAGCAGGCTCTAGCTTCTGATCATAGTCCATTAGAACTAGAAATAAACCACCAAAAATAAGATAAATAAATAAACCACCTGGAAACATCCAAACAAAAACATTAGTACTAAAGATTTGTTAGTACTTCTGCAGCCAAACAGGAATGTGGGCATAAGTTATGTGACTCGCTACTACAAAAGCCAATATAAGGCAAAATGAAGCCTAAGAGGAAGATTGAATTGGATCTAGTGTGTCAGCGGGGTCCAAAGTCAGCTCTGTGTGTCGAGGTAATCATAGAAGTTACTGTGCTCTTTCCTAGGATGCCCGTGTCGGAAGCAGTATCCCCATTACACTTTATCTACCCTGGGACTTTCTGATTATACGATTAATGCCCTGTTGTAAGAGTCTCCTACCAGCTCTCCTGCCTGCTAGTCAATCCTCCTCTCCTGATCTCGGTGTTCTATCTATCAAATAAGGAAGTCTGGCCTATTTGATTCCAAAGATCCTGATTGTAAGAGTGTCCAGGATGTTATGTATTATATAAAAATGTGTTTGTCCACTTCATTAAAATATCATTTTCTGAGTCCCTCTTAATTTAAGCCCCTGGCCCTGGAAACACAGTAAAAAGAGAGTTTCTGCCGATGAGTTTTCCTTTGGTCCTAATCCAGTGTGACAAGAACTAGGATAAAGGGGAAGGGACCATGAGCAGAGAAATTGCAACATTCCCATGAGTAGGGTGAGGTAGAAGGCTAAGAAGACATGTGGATCCACTCTTTATATACCTCCATGATATTTTTACCTTCTATTCTTCTGCCTCCCCTCAGTGTACCTAATACATGGCTTTGAGTAGTGAATAATCAATTACTGCTACTGGCCAAAGGGTCAATGTTTGTTTATACCTCTCTTGGTTTCATTGCCCGAGACCCACCCCCAAACCCCACCCCATGGAAGAAATTAAAAACCCGAGTCCAAAGCTTCATTGCAGAATGTTCTGGCCCCTTAGATCTTCCACATTCTTCACAAAGACCAATTAATTCTTGCTCCTGACCCTTATAGTATTTTTGATCCTGTTCCAGATGTTGCCAGGTAACCAGAACCAAAAAAGAGGGAAAAGAGAGCTAGGATGGGAAACTGTCATGAAAAGTTTAACAATTTTCTGTCAATTCGGACAGATTTTTCAGGGGTGCCTGAAATAGGCTTGACTTTATCAGAATGTCCTCCTCCCAGGACAAACCTGAGGCCCCATGTTGGGAATGTGTATCTGGCCAAGATCCCTAGATCCATGGAGTAGGGCAGAGTATCTTCCAATAAGTTCCTCTCATACTCAGGTGTAACCTCAATATCTAAATTACATTTGGCACTTTGCAACAATCAATGTCCCAAGGACACAACTGAACAACTGCCTGACTTAAGCTGTTTATCCAATCTCTACCAGATCATGAGTTCTTAAGCCTTTCTTAGACATTAAATTTTATTATCCCTTTTTGTGAAGTCTCTGTTCTCCTAGACTGAGATGAGATTTTCTGCAGAGCAGTCATGTAGAAGAGAGCACAGTGCTTTCTGCTCCTTTCAAACTATAAAAGTTTGTGATTTTGTTAATCATTTATAAAAAGATTTTACAAATATGTGGCCAGAGATTTAAACCTGTTTATGAAGACTTGAGTAATTTATAGACAAGACACTACTAGTCCCTTCATCTGATTTTTGAAACTTTTTTCTATGCATACGTAAATACATATACATATGTATGTACCAATAGTTTTTTAACCAAAACAAAAGTAATTATATAGTGTCTTAAAATTTTTAATTCAAAAATATATGGTAGCTTCCTTGTCAACACATAAAAACTGGCCTCATTTCTTCCAGAAAACACATACTATTCATCACGTGGATAGATTATAATTTGTACATCTAATCCCTGTTGAGGGTAAAATGTAATCTTTCCAGATTTTTGATAAGACCAAAAGAACTGCAGCTGAGTTTTTGCAAATATATTTTTACTTATTTAAATAAAAATTTCTGAATAACTTCCTAGAGGTCAACTTTCTAGGTAGATTAAGTTTTTAATTTTATAATTCATGGGAAACTTTCTCTATGTCTCCTTTGGATCATACAGCATGAAGAAATCACTTGCCTTCCAGGGCAAAAGAGCTTTAGAAAACCCAAATGAATATTCTTTACATAAGCCCAGAAAAATCAGGGTTGTGGCAACTTCTCAACTATAACACTGATATAAAATAAATAAATAAATACTTTATAGAGTGAAGGAAAAGAACTCTGAACCTAAAATTTGATATTCATTTACACTGTAACTTAAATATAGGAGTACAACAAAAGTATTCTCAGGCATAGAGGGCCTCAGAATGTTTGCCACACAAAGACACATTGAAAACACTCTTGAAAAAAAGAAACATCAAATAAAAGGAGACACAAATCCAGAAGGATGTTAGAAATATGAAAGATAAGAATTATCAATTAATTTGTAATTTTGTAGTTGACTTAAAAGAAACTAGACTAGAGAGGAGGAATAGACAAAGAGAAAATGTATTCCATAATTTCCATAAATTTTAGATAATCAACATGATTAGGGAGGAGATGGCCAGGACTCCATGAGGAGAAAGCCAAGGAATATGAGAAAACTGCTGATGTACTTGCCTTGATAAGGAGCAAGATATAATTATGGGTAAGTTTCAAAATCAATAAAGATAGATTATCATGGACATGGGCTTTGTGTTATTGCTAAACACATAAGAATAAAAGTAAAGTGAATACATTTTAAAACAACTGAAAAAAACTTATTCATCTAATTTAAAGTAGTAAATTAAAATTACAATAAATGGAAAATGTAATATAAGATAGCAGAAATTAGTCCAAATGTAATCATCATAACAATAAATGTAAATAAATTAAACACTAAATAAAGGCTTTGACTCTCAAATGAGAAAGATCAAACAACATGTGTCTAAAAGACACAGACATACTTGATATCAAAAGATATGAAAACATTATAATAATGAAATTCCGCACTAGGCAAATATAAACTAAAGGAAAGCTGAAGTAGCAATTTTAATATGTGACAAAAAATAATTCAAGGCAAAACATATAATAATTGATAAAGAAATGGGTTATATACCAGTAAAAAAAATAATTGAGCTACAAGAACCCATTGGCACCTACAATTTTACCTTCCAAATATGAAAAACAACAAATAACAGTACTTCAGAAAAAAAGAGTGAAGTCAACAATAGTGTTTGCAGATCTTCAACCCAATTTTAACACATGATTAATAGCCACACACTGAAGATTTGACAAATGTATTGAATAAGTCTAAGCTATTGTATGTGTATGTATGAGGATATTTCTATACCCAACAAGGAGTAAGTATTCTTTTGAGCACACATCAAAAATTTACAAAAATACTCCACATATAAGACCACAGAGAAAGCTACATTAAAACTAATATGATAAAGATCATATTCTCCAGCACAATAAAATTAGAAATTAATCGTAAAATATCAAAGAACTCATATATTTGGAAACTAAATAACACATTTCTAAATAAACTTTGACCTAAACGAGATATGCTATTGTCAAATGGTGGGGTACATCTCTTCAATCATAATGGGAGAGCATGATAAAATTATACAGAAAAATACATGGATCCAAAAAGGGGTGAAAATTTGGGGCCTTTTTTCAGTCAGGTGGAATTACCTTGGAGGGGAGGAGTAATGTTAGTAACTATATAAGAACAAGAAGGGGTCTTCTAGCTCTAGTTACATGAGTAGTTTTCTCTATGATGATTCGTTCAGTTGCACATAAATAATTAGAGCACATTTCTGGAAGTACAGTATTCTCTTGGTCTATGATTCTGTGTTTATGACAGTGTCATGCTATTTTAATTACTATAGTTTTATAATACACTTTGAAATCAAGAAGCATGATGCCTCCAGCATTGTTCTTCCTTTGGCTATTTGGGGTCTTTCGTGATTCTATGGGAATTAAAATAATTTTTTTCTATCTCTGTGAAAAACGCCATTGGAATTTTGATAGGGATTACAATGAATCTATATGGTTTGGGGTAGCACGGACATTTTAATAATATTAATTCATCTTATCTCTGATCATGGGATATTTTTCATTTATTTGTGTCTTCTTCAATTTCTTTCATCAAAGTCTTGTCATTTTTAGAAATGCAAATTTTCAAGCCCCATCCAGACATACTAAATCAGAAACTCTGGAGGGTGGGGCCCAGCAACCTCTGTCTTCACAAGCCCTTTGGGAGATTGCCACGTATGCTCAAGTGTGAGAATCAGTAATAATCTACCATAGTTGTGTTTCTGAGAACTTCAACTAAAACACTAATTTTGTTTCTTTTTTGCCTCTTAGAACAATCATTTTTGTGACATTGGTGTATCTAATTCAAGTCAAAATTCTTGTACCTGTGGTATGACAAATGCAAATAAATCAACTGAGGTTTATTAAATTAAATTATCCCACTCTGCTCAACTGATTTTACATAATCACACAGCTTCTTACCAAATAACCTCAGTTCCTGCTGGCTAGCAATTTCCTTTGACATTGATGATGTTTAGAAATATGGTATATACCACACCTTGCTTTGCTTACACAGATACGGTCACTCTAATTGTTATGACTGTGAACATCAATATCTTGAGATAATTGACTTTCTTTACTCTTTTCCTACTGCAGGCACCGAAAATCTTGCTGGATCATAAAAGGACACTGAAGGAAAGACTGGAAATCTAGTGAACATGTGAAAAAGCCATGCAAAAATGGTGAGTATTGTCGCGTTCCAAGCAATACAGATTCTCAACCACACAGACCAACCCAAACAACTATCAGAAAGTCCCGAACTTTTAATAATTATTTGAAAGAAAAATTTTGCGGGGGTTACATACTAATAGTCATCACTTGAGCTCCACTTCATGGCTGGAATGTGTGATGACCTCACATTATAGGACTTATAAGAAAATCTTGTCTTGACTAGGAAGAACATATAACAGCAAGTGAGGTTAAGCCTAGGAGTACTGGCCACAGTCTTACAGAAAGTTCCTAGCCCGCTAGCCCTCATGCAACCAGTTTGTTTGGTTTTTTTCTGACCAGTTTTTGTTACTAAATAATAACTGCCTGCTGATGTGAATCTCCCTAAACTTCAGATGTTAGACTATCAGGAGCTTTATTCCCCTTCCTGGGAATTTAACAACAACAAATAAATTTGGATTCTAAGAATAAATCACTTCTCAAAATAGCAGCATTCAAAAAAAAAAGAAACCAACCTGTGACCTAGAGACTAACACTATCATATTTTGTAGATGAGAAAACTGAGACCAAACAAGGGTTAATTTCATTAATTTCTTCAGCAAATGTTTTCTAAATACCTGTTATATTGGAAGACATTGTGGTTGACACTGGAGCTGCAGTGTTGATGATGACAGGCTTGTTGCCTGGTCTGATGAAATTTGTTGTCTAACAAATAAAGCAGAAAATGAACAAGTGAAAAATAATAATTTGTGATTGCTCCTAAGAAAACAAAAAAGGGACTCAGATTGAATAACGACTTGAATAGAAATACCTACTTTAGATGGAGTATTCAGAGAAATCCCTTCTGAGAATGTGACATTCAAGCTAAAGCCTGAAGCAAATAGTCACGAAAAAAATCATAGGAACAATAATCTAAGAAGAGGATACAAATAATATGTGATAAGGAGGCATATAGTCAGGATAGGATAGATTATATTGCAATAGCAAATAAACCCTAAAATCTCAGTGGCTTAACAATAGTGATTTATTTTTGCTTACACTAAGTCCAGTGTGGGTCACTCAAACCTTCTTCATCTTGTAGTTGGTACAGCATCTGAAACACATGGCATCTAAGATTATCACAGCAAAGGGAAGAGAGGGCTGAATAATCATAAAAAGTGTCCTCAAGAGCCAAGGCAGAAAGACTTACACTATTTTTCTACTTATTTCCATTGTCCAGAACCCAGTCAATGACACTAACCAGCTATATAAAAGACATGAAGGAAGTGAAGGAGAAGCTCATGGATATTTGGTGAACACGAACAGACTCTACTAAGATCTAAAATGGTCATATCCTCTTAATCTCTTCTTCATATGAAATAAATTCCTTTTTTTCCAGGAGACACAATTCAAATTTTAATTTAGCTCAAAGCCCAGTATTCCTGAGTGATGAATGGCCCGCACCATCAGGTCCAGATGTGAGTCTCCTCAGTCTGACAACTTGATGAACCAAAAAGACAAGTTATCTACCCATCCCTACCATAAAACATTCTGGGTCAGGAGTAAAGTAACTATAATAAATATTCTCATTTAGAAAAGACCAGCAGCCATTGGTCCACAGCAATGTGGAAACGCCAGGAAGCCCGAATTGTAAGGCTCTCGCCCTGTGCCTTGCTGAGGCCCCGATTCTGCTCTCTGAGATGAATTCCTTTGCCCTTTATTCTCGGTGCCTCCCAAATCCATCCTCTTGGTGCCGTCTCCTTACAAATAATTCATCTTGGCCACATCAGAAATTAGTGTTTGGGAACTTACCTTTGAAACCGATCTTCATGGAAGGTTGAAGAACCAAAGATTGTTTTTACAGCTCAGAGATTTCATTGGCCTCGGGTTAATGGGTTTTTGGCAATATGGTTACCTTTGAAGACTTAGTAAGCTTCTGATCTATTTGCTTCTAGTCAGTTCCATCTGCAACTAACCAAACCCGATGTTCCTTCTTACACTTACTTATTTCTCAAATTATTTTTATGCTTCCTTGTGCTGTTTTTCCTCTCTCTCTCTCGCTCATGAATGGCAGCTATCTTGAGGCTCTGAGACTTAAGTTGGAAGTCTACATCATTAATTTAATTTTTTCTCTCATTCACTTTATCCCAACTGAAATATCTTACCAATTTAGTTGCTCAATGACTTTTTAAATCTCACCTTATTATTTGGGACCTACGATTAGTCTGGTTTTCTAACCCTGAAAGGCCTCTATTTCAGATCCTTTCTAGTTGTAACCTGGCCAGTTCTTTCTTGAAGGCATTTTATTCTTGGAATGTCATACCAAACACAGCCACTACCAACCAAAACACGTGTTGGTTCTCCATACTTTTCCTTTAGAGCTACAAAATCAGTAGCCACATGATCTGCCTCCTAAGTTTCAAAATTCTCAGCTTCCTCTGATTTCACACATTAGTCAGATTTCAGGATGACATAATGCTCTATATAGAAAATCCCACCAAATCTACCAAAAAGCTACTAGAACAAATAAGTGAGTATAACAAAGTTGCAGACTATGAGTTCGACATACAAAAATCAATTGTATTTCAGTACCTAAGAACAAATAATCAAATCCAAAAATTTTAATTACCATTTATAATAGCATCAAAAATATTAAACGCCTAGGGATAAATCTGACAAAAGATGTGAAAGACTTATTTATTAAAAGTTGTAAACATTATGGAATTCAGTTCAGGAAGACCTAAGTAAGTACAAAGATATATTATGTTTATGGGTTGGAAAACTCAGTAGCTTTAAGATGTCAATTCTCTCCAAATTAATCTATAGATTCAATGCAATCACAATTGAAATACCAGAAAGATTTTTTTTTTCCATAGAAATTGACACAATGGTTTTAAAATTCATGTGGAAATGCAAAGGATCTAGAATAGCCAAAACCACAAGTGGAAAGATCATCACCATTATCAGTAATTAGGGAGTTAAAAATTAAGACAACAATGAGATACCACCTACTATAATAGCTAAAATTAAAAATACTGACCATACCAAATGTTGGTGAGGATGTGGAGGAACTGAAATCCTAATATATTGCTGGTGGAAATGCAAAATGGTGCAACCACTTTGGGAAACAGAGTGGTGATTTCCTGATAAGTTAAACTGACACCTACCATATTATCCAGCCCTTCTACTCCCAGACATTTACCCAAAAGAATAGAGATTTGCACCTGAATGTTCATAGTACTTTTATTTGTAATAGCCAAAACTAGAAACAATCCAATGTCTTAATGAACAAACGGTGGTACATTCATACAGTAGAATACCACCTAGCAATTAAAAAGAGTAGAATGTTGAAACACATTACAACATAGATGAACCTCAAAATAATTACATTGAATTATACAAGCCAGGTTTTTAAAAAAAAAAAATACATACAGTATGATTACATTTACGTAAAATTCTGGAAAATGAAAACTAATGTATGGTTACAAAAAACAGATCAGTGGTTGCCTAGAGCTGGAGGGAGAGGGCAAGGAGAGGTTAAGAGGGAGGAATTCCAAACAGACAGGGAGAATCTTTGGGGATGATACATGTGAAAATGATCAAGTCGTACACTTTAACTATGTACAATTTATTGTTTGTTAGTTATACCTCAGTAAAGCTGTTAAAAAAATAAGAACAGCTTTCAGCAAAATGAAAGTCCAATAGATAGGTAAACAACTAAATAATATCCTCCAGATATGTTTATTGATGGATAGAACCTAAATTTATCCCTTGGCAAGAATGGCTGAAGGTGGGCAGTGGGCCAGAGATTCACTGTAATATCATAGATGGCACCCACTTCCTTTCTCCCCTATAATAGGCTCTCCCCCTTCAGAAAATATTTTTTAGAAATTACTCTTTTCCGTTCCCACTGCCACCATCTCAGACATTAGAGCAGACTCTACAAATTGGGCTGGGAATAATCCATATGCTCCTGCTTTTCTGTAGCATGACAAAAAAAATGTTTTTCCTCAAACCTTTCTTTTTAGAAAGGGTCGGATTATCTCTCTCATCATCGAGACACAGAGAGATACCACTCGAAAATTTAAAATATATATATTTTATGTTTGGGTGGAACTAGAAAAGCTATTCTTTATCCAGTGCAGAAAATTCTTCTTATTCCATCAGTTAGCCTCGGCTTGAAAAATAGGTTATGGAATACCCTCAACCTCTCTGGGCAGTCATTCCATAGTAAGGGAGTTCTGCCTGTTAGGAGATTTAATCTAAAATTAATTTTAAAATAGCCCATCACCACCCTGGACACTCCACTTGGAGCCATCCAGAAGAGACTGGTCTCCTCAACATGACAGCCCTGCTAATTCTTACTATCTATTCTCACAGGTATGGTCATCGATCCCAGGGGAGGAAAATCAGCAGTCTCCTCTGAAGCTTTACAAGGACTTTTAGAGCCAAGTAAACAAGAAGAAGCAATAGTTGATACGGGGTGAAAATGTGACTAAAACAAGGCAGGACTAGGCTGACTCTAGGGGTCCCATTTGGGGTTCTGCATCCCAAAGGCAAATCTGAATGTCAAGGCTTTCGTGGATGATCCCAGACATTTAGTGGCTTCCAGGGTGCACCTGTCAAAGGTAACATCCCAAGCTACTGTGGAGCTGCCTTGGGTAGGGAGCATATCTCCCCCAAACTCTGCAGGAAATCGTCTCTATCAACTTGGGCAAGTCACTCCCCCTAGCGGGCATATATGTAAAAGATTCGGACTATAGATTGACATGTGTTTATTACCTTTTATTTCCACAAACCTTCACTGAGAACAAGCTTTGTGCCTCGGGTTCAAAAATCAGAAGCACAGTCCTTACTCTCATAAATCTCACAGTCCAGTGGGGGTAAACACACAAGTAAGTAGATAGTTCGAAAGCTGGAGCCAGACGGAAAGTGAGCAGAGAAGGCAGGTGTTGAGAGGCCTGGGGAAGCCATGGAATATGTCCTGGTGTGCAAGCCCTCCCTCTCTATACCGCCAAACATCAGCAAAAAGCCCATGACTCATAATCTTCCGCTTGACTACAAGTTTCTGTATCAGATCCTTGATCAATGTACCAGCCAATTGACTAATTTTCTGCATGAATTGGCTTGTACATATCAATCCAGTTCAGTGCCCCATCCTTCTGCCCCCACCCCAGAAAGGCCAATAAAACTCTAGTTCAGATTCGCACTGCACAAAGTGTTCTGGACTCCCGGATCCACTGCCTCCTACAGCTCAAGGACAATGAGACTCCTGCTCCTGGCTCTTACTATCCTTGTGTTCATACCACAAGTGATCCCAGGTAATTAGAATCCAGGGAAGCTGCAAAAATGGAAGTGGAAGGGGCTCTGGTCCATGGAAATTTCAATGTGTCACTGTACTCCCCAACGTGGGCAGCTCCATTCCCCCGCTTGCGACCATGTCTCTGGCAGAAGCAGAACCTAAGAGTAGGACAGACTCTTCCTCAATAGACAGGGGCAACCCTAACATCCAGAGTTGTCCTTGGTTCTGAATCCCAAGTTACTATCTGAGGAAACAAAGGAAAGATTGACTCACTTCGGTTCTCTTTCCAGCTTGTGTCAGCTCTTGAAAATTATTCCCAAAGCCCCCTTTTCTGTGTTTTCTTGGCCCTAAAAGTCCTGTTATAGCTTTAAATGAGGTTCTTTTATTTTCTTATATTCTGGAATTTGGCAAACAGGTCAGAAAATATCTGTATGTGAAAAATACAACTGACTTTTCTTTTCCCTTCTGCAATAAAAGTCTAGCCTTTTAATAATCACTGCTTTTTAAAGTACATCGAAAGTCATGACCGGATCTTTGAAATTGCTGCTGAAGTGGGCCTGAATAGTTTCTTATTCAAAGTACCCTTCTTTCTCCTATGTTGCATATCTCTTAAGATATATTACAACAGTGAACAAAGTCCTATAAAAATGAATCTGTATGTTTGTTTTATTTAAAAAGTAGATACACTATGTATACACAGTTATGTAGCATTATTTTTTCACTTAATTATATTTTGTGACCATCTTTCCATGTCACCACCTAAAGATCTGCCTCATTCTTTGTAAAATTCCACTGTATGATAGATAAGTCATAATTTACATACACTCATTTGGGAATTTTCTAATTTTCTAATGACCCAACAGTGAACATACTTGTACAAGTATCTTTATATATTTGGACAAGGATTTATATAGAATAGATTCCTAAGGTCAAATGGCCAGGTTAAAGGTAAGTACTAAATATTTTATTCCATGAATTCCTCCCTTATATGCCTTTCAGGACACTGCCAGTAGAAATTGCTAGCTATTATGGTGACAGAAGATTACTAGAATTAGTGGGTGATCACATCGTAAGGTATAAGAATGTCAAATCACTATATTATACACCTGAAACTAACATAACCAATATAAGATTGTATACCAACTATACTTATATACTTAAAAAAAGAAATGGCTAGCTATTGGAGTTTTGAATAATTTTCCAGTTGCAGTTCCAGACACAATCAGAGACAGTTCTGTGTGGTCCACTTGGGGCAAATTCTGTCTGCTTTGAGTTTTGGTGGGGGTGTTGAGACTAGGAAAGAGACAAATGTGCAAGATTTTGTAAAAGCCATCCATGAATCATGGAAACACAGAGTATCTGGGAAGTGAAGGAAATATTACATGGTCTGGGGTTTTGAGTATGAGTGTTCTGGTAAGAGATATAAATTTGGAGCCATCCTTTTGGAGGGAGTAGTTGAAATGATGAAAGAAGTATAAAGTCTTCACATTTTATCTTGGACAACCTCTACATTTAAGGAAGAATAAAAATCAGTGACATTTATAGGGACAGGAAAATCTCCATACCTCTCACTAACAGTGCACAAGAGTCACCATGTCACCATAATCCTCCAATACTCAGCATTATTTTTACCAGTCTGATGGCTGTAAAGTAACATCACCCTGTTGTTTTAATTTGCAATTATTTTATCCTGTGATCAAAATATATGAATGGCTTCCTTTCAATGACTTGCAAGATCTGTGGTCTCAACCACCATTATACTTCTCCAATTACTCTCCACCTAACTTATCATATAGTCACCACAGCCACCTTACTGCTGTTTAAAAACTTTGGAATAGATCTTGCCTCTCGACTTTTGTACTTGCTGCTTCTTCTGCCTGGTACACTTTGCCACCAGTTAGTCTCACAGCTCACTCTCCCACTCCCTTCTCAATGAGATCTTTTACTACTTGCCTTCCAATCACACACTTTCTACTCCCCCTTTCCTGTTTCACTTCTCTTCATAATGCTTTCCATCTGTATCTAACTATATCTAATATAATGTTTTATTTGTTCTCTTACTCTCATACAAAGACTGAACTCTCCATGAGAGCAGGAAGTTTAGTTTATTTTGTTAATGAATGTATCCTTCTGCATCTTGAATAGCACATGGTATATAGTCAACATTCAACAAACATTTGTTGAATGAATAAACAAGCGACTCTTTCCACTTCTGTTAGCTGACTATATCCTTCACCCCCGGTTTCTACTGGGTAAGTGATGCTTTCTTGTTGATATCAGGAGTTCCTCATTTTTAATACTATTCCCTAGTCAGTTTAGTCACTGGATATATTATCCCCCAATCTGTCATTTACCTGTCTATAAACTTTGCCCATGATATGTCCTTCATTGAACAGAAACACTTAATTCTGGTCTAACCAAATTCAACAATATTTTATCTTATGGATTGTGTTTGGTGATTTTGTTAAAGAAGTTCTTCCCCATTCTTATGTCTCAAAAGAAATCTCTAACATTATCTTCCAATAACTTTTTAACTTTGTCTTTCACATTTAGATCTTTAAGCTACCAGCTGGAATGTGTAAATCCACTTTTATTTTTCTCATGGGGTGAGCCAGTTTTTCCATCACTGTATGCTAAATAATCTATGCTATCTCTATCAATTTATGATGTCATTATTATTGCATATTAAGTTCTTTAAGCATGTATCTATTTCAAGCTGTCTATTCTGTTCTATTGGTCTCTTTGTTCTGTAACAATGTTATATATATGTTTTTGTAATACCATGGCTTTATAGTCTGTCAGTGTCTAGAAAGACGAGCCTTTGTCTTGCTTTTTAAAAAAGTAATCTTTTAGGCTACCGGTGGCCTTTATTCTTTACTATAAATTTTTAAGTAAAATAATCAAGTCTCCCAAAAAAACCCACTGGGATTTTGATTAGGTTTGCATTAAATTTATGGATTACTTTAGGGGAAAGTGAATCTATGTAATAATTCAGTCAGCCCATCCAAGATCACATCCTCTGTTAGTCTTAGTTTTAAACAAGACACTCCATAGCTATGCTATCTATTTTATTATATTTTCTAGTTAGCTATTGTTGGTGTAAAGAAGTGCTATTGATTCTTACAAGTTGACATTGTATTTGACATAATTACTGAACTCATAATAATTATGTTTGTTAGTAACTTTTTTACATTATAATGGAAATTTCTAGAATGGATGACAATTTTACCTCTCTCTTTCCAGTTCTCATACTTTTCTTTTTTTTCTTTTT
Source organism: Pteropus alecto (assembly GCF_000325575.1). Lineage (NCBI taxonomy): Eukaryota > Metazoa > Chordata > Mammalia > Chiroptera > Pteropodidae > Pteropus > Pteropus alecto. The sequence continues at coordinate 18,666,826 of NW_006442491.1, forward strand.
TTCTGTAAACACTAATCAGGTCTACCACTATTTTTTTTAGTAATAAAGTATATTTTATTATTTTTATTTTTCAGTTACAGTTGACATTCAATATTATTTTATATTAGTTTCAAGTGTACAGCATAGTGAATAGGCCACTATTATTTTAAACAACAGCAATAATAGAGAGTACTTTTGTTTTCCTGATCTCATTGGGAATTAGTTTCTTCATTAAATAATGTTAACCCTAGAATTTGATACGTAACCTTCATCAAATTAAGTAAATTCCCTCTATTTCTGCTTTGCATAGAGTTTTTATCATAAGTAAGCATTGAACTTTATCAAATCATTTTTCTGCGTTAAATAATATAATTCTATTATTTATCTTCTTAATTCTATAAAGCTGGTGAATCTCATTGAAAGATTTTCAATGTTGGATAATTTATATTCAAAGTTAAACCCTACTTGATCATGATGTATTTTAATACACTATTGAATTCAGTTAGCTAATACTGTAGGATATTTTTACATTTATATTGATAAATGGATCTGCAATTTTCTGGTTTTTGAACCAAGATACACTAGCCTCATAAAATGACCCAGACAGCTTTCCTCTCCCCACTCGCCACCCCTAGTTATTTTCTAGAACATTTTATGTAAGATAGCACTTGGATCTGTTATCATTGAAGGTAACGGAATTATTCCCAGTAGTCAAAAAGTGGAAGCAATCTAAATGTCCATTGAGTGATGAATGGATAAATAAAATGTGGTATATACATGCAGTGGAATATTATTCAGCCTTAAAAAGGAAGCAAATTCTGATACAAGCTACATTGTGGCTGAACATTGAAGACTTAATGCTAAGTAAGATAAGACAGCCACAAAAGGACAAATATTATATGCTTTCACTCACATAATGTATTTAGAATAGTCAGATTCATAGACACTGAAAGTAGAATGGTGACTGCCAGGGGAATGAGAAATGTTATTTTTTAACCAGCAGTTTCAGTGTTGCAAAATAAAAGGAGTTCTGTGGATGGATGGTGGTCATGGTAACACCGCAGTGTGAATGTATATAATGCCTCTGAACTATACACTTAAAAATGGTAATTTTATGTCATACGTATTTTACTAAAATTTCCAAAATCATCCAGGGCCGAGGCTTTCTGGAAGAAAAGGTTTTTAAACTACTATTTCAATTCCCAAACACTTACTGATTTTGTTAAAATTTATATTGTCTTCCTGTGCCATCCTTGGAATATTTTTAGGAATTTACACATTTCATTAAGTTTTCAATTTTATTAGTGTATGACTGTTGATTTTTTGTTATTTTTAATATGCTATATCTATTTTTATTTTACCATTTCACCATACATGTCATTTTTATTTTTCTCTTTTTTTCCTTAATATGTCTTTCTGGAAGTCTTCTGATATCATTACTTCTGACTTCATTATTTTTGACTTTCTTACTACCTTCTAATCTAAGTTTTATTTTCTACCATATTATTTGATTTCCAAATACACGGTATTTTTAATTCTAATTTTATTGCATTTAGTTGGAAAACATGGAATGTATGATATTAAACACATGGAGCTTAGTGAGGGTTTTTCACAGCCTGAAACCTTGCTACTTAAAACATAGTCCACGGACTAGTACTATTATTAGAAAAACAGAAACTCAGACCCTGCCCCGGTACTGAATCAGAATCTGCATTTTAACAAGACCTCTATTTGATTCATATGCACATTACGAAATTTAAGCAGCACTGGACTAATACCTAAGCAAACCAAAACCTCTCATGTAGGAATATTTAGACTACTCTAAGGACTTAGTAATATTTCTTAATCAGAATGCAGGCACATGGATATTCACTTTATTATTCTTCTTTAAACTATGCAGATATATTTTATATACTCATTTGAAAATATATTTTGCAGTAGAATGTATGCGAAGAAATTTAACTACATGGATTATGACCAATGCAAATAACTCAGTCACAGTGACAGTAAGATGAACTTTATGTGAATAGCTTCACACATGCCCAGGTAGCTTCACTGTAACTAGCTCTAACTCTTTGTAACTAACAAGTTCTTTTCATGTATGGTAAGGTTCATCTCACTTTCAGAAAAGTCAAAAACTTGGCAGATAGGAGATTAGGAACAGATATTTTTAGAAACATGGTATTTACCAGCCTTGTAGCCATAGTCTAATTACGACCTATGAAGTTGTTACGGGATATCAAATATACAGTCATGTTTGTAAAATGGAGGGCATCAGTAACCTAAAATCAGTGGTCTTTCCTTTTATTATTCAGGCTTTCGTGGGAAAAAATGCTCGCAAAATATTGGGCGCTGCAAGAAAACCTGCAATGTTAACGAAGAAATAAGAGAAGCATGTAAAAATCGTCGAGTCTGCTGCGTTCCTGCAGTCCCCCAAAGGAAAATGCCTACGACTGTTCCCACAACCCTAGATCTAAGTCCTATAGATTACATTGTAGTACCACCGTGGTCTACAACCGACTTTGCAATAAACACGAATTTAGAAAATGGAAATCCTAACCCGGAGAACGAAAATTCACCTACCACTGCCAGAACTTCATCAAAGCTCATAACTGCCTCTCGGCTAGCAACCACCCCTGGAGGCATATAAAGCACTGAAAATACCGCAATGACACACCCTTCATCAATGTGTAATTCTAGATAAAAACAACTTTGTAAGAAAGTGTAAAAATTGCCCGAACTGTCAATGATAAAATCCTCTGTGTTTTTCTTGAAATGTCAAATTATTTCCATAACAAGTTTCAACCCATTTTTAGTGTCCCTTGTTTGCTGGTGACCTATGCACAGCCTTAATCACTTAGTTAAGTATCCCAGCACTAATTTTTCTCTTTGTCCTTCTGTCTTCTCAATAAGTGGTTTGGGATACCAGGGGCATCCCTTGTGTCAGCCCTGCCTCTTGATGGCAGCATAAATTGTCACAACCAAATGCCCTTTCAGAGACATCCATCCAATATAACCCTACCACACACTCATTGTTACAAATCTAATCTTGCTCTTTCTGAAACCCTGACCAATCCACCAGTTAACCTATTATCACCGTCCATGAATTACTATAGATCCAAACCTTAGACCATTCCTCCTTCTATGGAAAAGATTTCCCTTACTCACCGTCTAACTTCAGGGCTACCTCTAAATCAAACTGTAATGCAGCACTTCTGGCTGGTGCTAGCATATTATGTAAACCACTCCACAAACCTGCTCTTGCTTTACCCTCCTTTGTTTGCTAACCATAGGACCTCGTTGTGACACCATTAGTATGTGATGAAGGAGAGGCAATAAAGCAGGAACCATGGGCATCTGAGCCACCTGCTCCTACAGTTTATTTATGCTTTTCAGACCTCTTAAGTTTCAGTTTTTAACATACCATTTCCATTTAATGTTGGAATGCTTCTTGACAGGGGTCAGATAATACCCAATTGATGATGGAAAACTCAAATCTAATCAATTTATTTTTCAGATTATTATTAAAATTAGTATCACTAATAATTCTAACGATTGAAGTCTTTGAAAGTCTGAATCCTAGTCTGTGGTTTCTGCTAGACTTGACTCACGGTGCCTTATTGCCTTGTGTGTTTTGTGATTTGGGGCTCTGATCTATGCATTTACCTTGGAACCTAATCTGAGTAAATTAATTGAGTTCTGACTTAAAGATCTACTCCTTCATTTATTTCTGTTAGACATCTTTGGCACTACCAGTTTGGGACAACTTTAAGCTAAATCATCAATTTTTTTTTTTTCAGAGCATCCATATATCATGAGTTCAGGCTAAGAGACTATGTGAGAGCCAGCTTGAGGCTGTAAATTCTCAGTGGAGATTTTTTTCTATGTACTAAATACCAAGGTCCGAGACCAAGAAAGTGTCCTTGAATGTCTGATGAAGGAAAAGGAATGTTGTATCTGTTTTATCCTTTAACGGCGTATGTAACACTTTTAGGTCTGTCATTTATGTAGGAGTCTTCTATTAGACTCACATTTTTTCAGACCCTAGGCACTGTCTCCCCTCTCTTGCCTTCCCCAGCTCCCACTCCCATAGCCAAAGCTATGGAAATCAAAGGTCATGTTCACCTGATTCACCAAATGCTTTCAAGACAAAAGCCAGCTTCAGTTACTGCCTTCAGAAAGGCACCTGGCTTCATTTGGCCTTAATATTCTTTACTTTTCTTGCAAAGTTGAGGATGCTTAAAGAATTCTTTTGTATATTTTAAATAAATTATTTTAGATATTTTCAATGGGAAGGTTAATATGGGATTTTAGACTATTATTCTGCCAGAAACCAAGGTCCAGAACCAACATTTTTCTCTAGATCATAAGCTTTATTGTTGTGACAGGATGGGTGGCAGCACAGACGGGAGAAAAGATCATTGTCAAAGGATGAAACTGTCACTCAACGTCTGAAACCAAAATGCTGAAATGATTGTTTTCTTAAATAATTGAGAACCATGCTGGTCAGGCACAGGCTCATTCATCAGAGCAAAGAACTGAATTTAGAGGAAGCATCTTAAGAGAGTGGTGTTTGTAGCAGATGTGGAGATGGGTCGATGACAACTTAGAAATGTGTACACTGAAGAAAACCCAGTGCTGATTGACTGATTTTCCAAGTAGAATGCTATCACTGCAAATCTGTCCTTCAGATGTGTATTCACTGAAACAAGTTGTCACTAATCGATGAGAAAGTTTTCAAATCTTTCAAGGTATTTACTTGTTATGGCTAGAGAACTGTCAGCCTTTTCCTAAGAATGTGGAGAGTTTTTATTGTCACAAGAGAATAGTAACCTCAGAGGAATGCAATGCCAGAGGAGGAACTCCAAAAGATAGCGGAGAAAGAGCAGCCCAAAAGTTAGGAGGAAAACAAAGAATGAAGTCACAGAAGCCAACCAAACTAAGGTTTTCAAGGAGGCTGGAAATGCTACCAAAAGGGAGAATGTAATACAAGTCGAGCAACATCCGTGAAACTTTCCAAAAGGAGGTCCAGTGATGACCTTGGCCAAGGCCAGTTCAATAGAATAGTGAGCCCAATAGCAAATTGTAATGAGTTACCGAGAGGCAGAGAAATAGAGAAAAGTAATTGGCAGGTGTAGTAGCTACACTCCTTTTGAAAAATTTGGAACTAAAGATGGAGAAAGAAATAAGATATTAGTGGAGGAAAGACATAAAAAGTAATAGTAGAGTTTTACCTTAAAAAGCTAGTGTCGTTTGTAATTGGCTCAAACATGCTAGATTTTCAGGAATCAAAAAGAACAACCATCTAATTTTCCAATTCCTTCCGCAATAATCGCCTGACTTGAAACCTTGACAGGACAACTTATTCTACATTACAATGGCTGGTTAAGAAGTTCTTCCATGGGCTAAGACATATTTGTCTGTAAGACTTTCACTCACTGCCCGATGCATGTATCCCACTAATTCTGGTCCCTCTCTGAGCCCTACATATCACAGATTAAGTCATAGCTCTGCCGAAACCCTTCAATCCTCCTTCAGTGGCCTCATGTTTACCCTCTCCCCTCTCTTCCGTTCACTCCAGTTTTTTAGCCTTGTCTCTTACAAGACTGGATCCAGAAGGGGACAGATATCTCACCACGCAAATCCCAACCTCGACATGATTTCTAAAGGCTGAAAGACAGATAAGAGTGTCAAGTGCATGAATTTTAATGAGGTATATTAACAGTAGGCTGAGGACAGTGATCACCAGCACTCAAGATATTTTTGGCCAGCTGTTTTCTTGGCTCCAGTCATTTTTCCCCTCTTCGCCGGAAATGCTTATCCTCATATAAGACTGGAGGCAGCATGATTGATAATTTCTGCAATACAAGTAGGGACGTTCATCTTTTTTGCAAGAGGTTCTACAGATTCCCATGTTACCCATGCATCGAAGGATGTGACGTTTGCCTGGCCAAAAAAAAAAAAAAAAGTTCAAATAGTTAATTTCTACTTAGCAGCAACATAGATTTGACCGGTCAGAGAGCATAGTTAAAACATAAAGTGCTAAAACAATAATGAGATACCACTGGACACCTATTAGAATGACGAAAATCTGGAATACTGAAAACACCAAATTCTAACAAGGATGTGGAACAACAGGAACTCTCATTCATTGCTGGTGGGAATGAAAAGTGATGCAGTCACTTTGGAAAACAGTTTGGCAGTCTCTTATAACACTAAACTTACTTTTACTATATGAACCAGCAATTGAGTTCCTTTGTATTTACCCAAAGGACTTGAGAGCTGATGTCCACACAAAAATCTGCACACAGATAGCTTTATTTAATTGTCAAAATTTGAACGAAACCAAGATGCCCTTCAGTAGGTGAATGAATAGATAAACTCTGGCACCTTCAGACAATGGAATATTATTCAACACTAAAAAGAAATGTGCTATCAAGTCATGAACAGACACAGAGAAAGCTTACATGCATTTTTCTAAGTGAAAGAAGGCAATCTGAGAAGGCTACATACTGTATGACTCCAACTACAGGATATTCTGGAAAAGACAAAACTATGGACACAATAAAAAAAAAAAGTAGTCATGGATTAGACTGGGGAGAGAGATGAACAGGTAGAGAGCACAGAGGATTTGGGTGGCAGTGAAAATACTCTCTATGATACTATAAAAATGGATTAATGTCATTATGCATTTGTTCACATACATAGAATGAACAACACCAAGAGTGAACCATAATGTAAATTACAGACTTTGGGTGATTATTGTGTTGATGTAAGTTCACCACTTATAGCAAATGTACCACTCTAGTGGGAGATGTTGATAATAAGGGAAGCTGTGCACTAGTAGGAGCAGAGAGTATATGAGAAACATCTGTACTTTCTTCTCAATTTTGCTGTGAACCTAAAACCAATCTAAAAACAATCTTTTATTAAAAAAAAAGAAAAGAAATCCCTTAAAAAATAAATAAAGGCTGCTATGAACATTCATCATTTAGTTTTTGAAACTAAATTTTCATTTCTCTGGAATAAATGCCCAAGAGTGCATTTTCTGGGTAGTATGATAAGTATATATTTGGTTTTTTAAAAAAGAACTGCCATACTATTTTCCAAAGTGGTTGTGCCATTTAAGATTCTCACCAGCAATATATAAAAGATCCAGTTCCTCTGCATCCTTGCCAACATTTGGTGTTGTCATTATTTTTAATTTTAGCTGTTCTAATAGGTAGGTAGTGGAATCTCATTGTGGCCTTAATATACATTTCTTTAATTGCTAATGATGTTGAACATCTTTTCATGTGCTTATTTGCCATCTATGCATCCTCTTCAATGAAATGTCTTTTCTTGTCTTTCACATTTGTGAAAAGTCAACTTGGTTATGCTCATGCGAAGCTATTTCTCTGCCATCCATGCATCCTCTTCAATGAAATGTCTTTTCTTGCCTTTCACATTTGTGAGAAGTCAACTTGGTTATGCTCATGCGAAGCTATTTCTGAGTTTCCACTGATCTATGCGTCTATCTCTCTAACAATATCACACTGTCTTGATTATTTTAGCTATATAAGTCTTGAAATCTGATACAATGATTCTTTCTACTTTATTATTTTTCAAACATTTTTCTTTTTTTTAGCTATTCTCATTCTTTTGCGGATTTCTTTACAGAGATGTAGACAGAATAATCTTGTCTATATGTACAAATATTCTTGCTGGGATTTTGATGGAAATTGTGTTGTGTGTCAATCAATTTGAGGAAAATTGACATTTTTGTTAGTTGTCGATCTATAAACACAGTCTCTTACCATGTTTATAATCTATAAACAATCTATAAACATGGTATGTCTCATCATTTATTTAGATCTTTGGGGTTTTTTTATAAAGCATTCTGTAGTTTTTGTCATACAATTTCTGTAAATATTTTATTAAATATACTTCTAAGTGTTTTATATTTTTGGCATGCTTGTGAATGTTATTATATTTTTTATTTCAGTGTTCACACATTCGATGATAGTATGTAAAAATACAATTGATTTTTATATGTTTATCTTGTACCTTGTGAACTTGCTGGACTTACTAGTACCAGATATTTTTTAGATATTCTTTAGGATTTTCTACATAAACCATTATGACATTTACACATACAGACCATTGTATTTACTCCTTTCTAAACTGTATGCCTTTTATTTTTGTTTCTTGCCTTAATAACTAGAACTACTCAGTATTAAAAGGAATCATCTGTTGATCTACACAACTTGGATGGATTTCAAGAGCATGACGTTGAGTGGGGGTGGAAAGCCATTCTCAAAAGATAATATTTACACAACATTTATATGACTCCATTTATACAACAGTTTTAAAGTGACAAAATTATAGAGATGGGAAACAGATTAGTGGTTGCCAAGGATTAGAAACAGTGGCAGAGGGTGGGGTCAGAGAGAAGAGTTTGTGCCACTGTAAAGAAGTAGCAAGAGGGAGATCTTAATAGTAATAGAACAGCTCTGTGTCTTGATCATAACTCTATGCTTGCAATAAAATGTCGCAGGAGTATGCACACGCATTGCACCAAAAGCAGTTTCCTGGTTTGTATATTGTACTGTGGTTATGTAAAATACAACCATTCAGAGGTAAACTGCATGAAAGGCACATGGAACCTCTCTCTGTACTATCTTAGCAACTTCTTGTAAATGCATAATTATTTCAAAATAAAAAGCTAAAATAAAAAGTTTGTGAGGATGTGGAGAAAAAAGAACCTTTGTGCACTTTTGGTGGGAATGTATAGTGGTCCATCCACATGGAAAACAATATTGAAGTTCCTCAAAAATTAAAAATAGAACTACTGTATGATACAGCAATCCTACTGCCTGGGTATGTATCTAAAGGAAATGAAAACAGGATATTGAAGAGATGCCTGCACTCTCGTGGTCATTGCAGCATTATTCACAATAGCGGAGATATGGAAACAGCCTAAGTGTCTATCAGTGGATGAATGGATAAAGATATGGGATATATCTACAATGGGATACTATTCAGCCATGAGAAAGAAGAAAATCTTGACATTTGTGACAATATGGATGGACCTCGAAGGCATTACGCTAAGTGAAATAAGCCAGATAAAGACAAATACTGCATAGTACCACTTATATGTGAAGCCTACAAAAAAAAAAAAAGATCAAACTCATAGACACAGAGAGTAAATGTGGTTGCCAAAGGCTGGGCAGCAGGGGAAATGGGGAGGGGTTGGTAAAGGGGACGAATTTTCAGCTATAAGATGAGTAAGGTCTATGAATCTAATGTAACATATAGTTACTATAGCTGATAAACTAAGAGAGTAGAATTTAGTTGTTCTCACCAAAAAAAGAAAGAAAGAAAGAAAGAAAGAAAGAAAGAAAGAAAGAAAGAAAGAAAGAAAGAAAGAAAGAAAGAAAGAAAGAAAAGAAAGAAATGAGTAAGGTCTATGAATCTAATGTAACATATGGTTACTATAGCTGATAAACTGTATCGTATATTAAATTTTTCTAAGAGAGTAGAATTTAGTTGTTCTCACGAAAGAAAGAAAGAAAGAAAGAAAGAAAGAAAGAAAGAAAGAAAGAAAGAAAGAAAGAAAGAAAGAAAGAAAGAAAGAAATTGTGAGGTGATAGATGTGTTAATTAACCAGAGAGGAGAATCCTTTCACAATGTATATGTATATCAAATCATAACAATGTACACTTTAAATATCTTACACTTTTATATGTCAATTATACCTCAATAAAGTTGAAATTAAATAATCAATTGAAATACAAATCCATGAAATAAAATAAGGAGCCATAGAGTGGTTAATAGAACAAGATTGAAATCAAGAAAGACAAAAGGAGATTTAAATTTGGGTGGTGAACACAATGCAATAGACAGATGACGTATTATTGAATTATACATTTGAAACCTATATAATTTTATTAACCAATGTCACCCCAACAAATTTAATTTTAAAAAATTAAGTGGAAAAAAACCACACTGGGTTCAAATCTAAACTTCTGCTTTACTTGTGGTGTAAACTTGAACAAATGTCTGTACTTCTCTCTTCTACCCCTTTCTCATCTGTGCCGTGTAGACTGTAGTAGTCCTTAATCCTCAGAACTATGAATATTAATAGCTTAATAAATGAAAAGCAATTAGGGACTGGCACATGGTAAGAACAAAGTAAATGTTAACTACTATTGTTGTTTTCATTAACACATAAAGGTCCTTTCTGAAGGACCCATTTCTGCCTGTACTGCAACTACGAACACAGTTTGGGAATAGTCTCATGAAATTAGACAGATGTTAGTCCCTCATTGATAGCCAAAGATTTTTTTGGAGGTTGTGCACATAGGAACTGTACACACACGCAGTTCCTAGTTCGTAGTAAGCATTCAATAAATGTTAGCCATTAGCTTTATTATTATTTCTCCTTGGTATTGAGGTCAAAACATGAAAGAAAATAAAAATAATGCCCATTAGCATTTGCTGAGTACCAGTTGATATACATTAACTCATTAAATCTTGACTATAACCTTCTGATGTCTCTATTTCTTTTTCTTGCATTATGAAATGGAGGCTCAGAGAGATGAAATGTTCTGGCAAAGGCCCCATAACTGTTAGACACAGAGGTAGACCTCAAACTCCACTTGTTATGACTCTAAGCCCATACTCTTTCTAATGGACAATGCTGCCTTCTTTATCTGTGAGACTTGGCGGGGAAAGGTTGATACTTCCCTGAATAAGGACAGCTGGAGACACGGCCTTCTATTGTCTTCAATGTCAAGGCCAAACTTCTGAAACTGGCTATCAAGGGCCTCTCGTGTATTCCACAAATGTATTCAACATCCAATTTTTGCCAGACTTCATACTTAGTACTAGGCACATAGGGCCCCTTATGTCCATAAGGGCTTAATACAAAGTCTAATGTATACTAGACACACACACACACACACACACACACACACCCTAAGCCTTTGCATTGAATGGAAGGGATCTACTCCATTTTATTTTAAACAAAGAACAGATGTTGCCTAAGCAAAGGATGAGGAGAGATAAGAAGGAAATATTTTTACTTCTGTGGAGCTGGAGCAAGAGTCAAGGATGAATTCTTCGTCTAACTATAAAATATAATTTAGATTATGGGTACTGGTATACAGAACAGAGACAGAATTGAGCTTCAGTTACACCAGCAGGCCTGTGTATCAATCCCGGGAAAGCCAGGTCAGGTACCCAGTCTTCCCTGCTTTGGGGTACCCACACTAACCCCAAGGCTTTTGTCAGGGGATTTGCAGCTCCAAACGCCTGCCCTTCTATTGACCCCATATCACTCTGCACCACCATTCACTCGGTATCACCCACATAGATTTATTATCAACTTCGATGTTACCTCAGCCCTCTCGCCAGAAGTCAGAGAAGACCTGCTTATTAATCCCAGTATCATGTTGAACCTACTTATGAACACAAGTCAATTTTTCTCTTTGGGCCTCAGTTTTCCATCCGTGAAATGGGGAGATGGGAGAGAGATGCCTAGATCAGATTCTCGCAGTTTGAAGGCTCTCAGGAATGAAGGAAGTTTGGCGGGGGAACTAGAGGATGGGGCCTTATGTCTCAAAGGAATAATCTGAGGGAATTTTCAAAATTTCACATGCTCAGACCCCAAGTCCAGAGATTCAGGGGTTAAGTGGCTTCCAAGCCCTTTTCTCATCTCACCATTTTGTCACTCTCCAGGGTTGTCTATACCCCATGTAAAGCATGGAAAAGGTTCTTAATAAATGCTGTCGACTAGGTAATGCCTCATAATAAATTAATTTGGTGGGGGCATGAATGGCTGTGTGTGGATAAGTTAACACCAGGCCCCAGATATTAGGGGATGCTTAGACTCTCCCAGACCACTTCCCACACTGTGAAACCTATGTGTTTTAAGAATAAACTAACTGATGGGTAAGAACCAACTTGAGCAAGGCCCAAGAGCTGCTTTGCATCCTTTCTGACACTGCCAGCCAGAGCCAAATATACCTGACATGGTGGTCTTAGGATCCCTAAAGCCCAGAAAGGATCCCACCCTGATTCATATCTGACACATCAGCCATTTGTACCCTTCCCCCAAATCCACTTGTGCTTCCAGCTATGAATTCATGGTTCATCTACTCATTCATTCAAGAAATACTCTGTGTAAGCACTGAGCATAACATCAGGCCTACAGATATAAATAAGATGCTGTCTGAATCTCTAAGGATTTATATCTGGTATGTGGTTGCTTGGGGGATTAGTGGGAAGGGGCAACGACTGAAATAATTATACAATAATGTGATCTGAGCCATACCTTCTTAAGAGTGAAGCCAATCAGAACTCAATTTGAATCCCTGCTCTATTTTAATATTGTGTGACCTTGGCTAATGATATTACTAGATCTTGGTTTCCTCATGAATAAGATAGGGATAATAAGAGGACTGTTGTAAAAATTGAATGATTCCAGGCCTGTAAACAGCATGCACAGTGCCTGAAACATAAGTGTCAATGAGAACTATTATTATTATAATCTTAAGAAATAGTGAGACAGAGCTATGTAAAGGCTTTCATGAATATGGGCATCAACAGCCTTTGGGCATCAACAGGGTGAGGAGTTCATCACAGAGATGAACCAGGTAACAGGGACAAGGTGCAGGGGGCCCATGAACAAAGGCAATGTGAGGGGCAGGACAGGATGTGGAGAGTGTTGGTGTAACTGAAGAGAAAGTCTGTGAGTGGCAGTCATGAGGGATAAGCTAATCCACCATGTAAAGGCCTTTGGTGTCCAACCCTGGGCAGTGAGGAACAAAAGATATCTAGTCAGGAGAGCAACATGGTCATATGAATTTCCTAGAAAGAATCCCTCTGATAATAAAGACTAATGCAAGGAAAATCTGGAGGCAGGGAGCCCAGGAAGGAAGTATTTTGGATGGTCTCACCCAGAGCCACAGGTAGCTCTGGTATGTAACCTGAGAGTCCACAGTCACAGACAGACAAGCATCAAGACTAAAGCACAAGTTAAGCATCTTTTGCCTCTGAAGTGGGCCTGGAGGTAGGTCGTGAGTCAAGCAAGACCCAAATTCCTGGCACAACACCAACATTTTGGGATCCTAGGTCAGGAATACAAATGGAGGCTTGTCTGAATATTTAACAGTTATAAATCAAGCTAACAAATGGAATAAATAAAATATATCTTATCACCTTAATGAAATACTCCTTCATGATAATCTGAAAGGTCAGATCTGAATTTATAATTCTTGGATTCTTCAGAGTTTCGTGCAGGAGCACAGCATCCTGATGGAAGCCGGTTCAGCCCACAGCCCACCTTTCTTCTTGCCCATCCTCAGCTGTGCCCCATCCTGTGAAGTTCTCATATGCACAGACATGGACACTCCAGCCTGAACATAAAGTCTTAGTTCAAATGAGACAAGCTTCTGTCTCCCTCAGAGTCTAACACAGTTGGAAGACACACAGCACATATTCTTTAAATGCTCAAATAAATCAAAGAACAATAACAATAGCTAACATTAGCAGGGTTTTACTATGTACTGGGCACTGTGCTCTATGTTATATCATTTCATTCTTACCTCATCCTGAGACAGAGTCTATTATTCCAATTTTACAGATGGAGAAGCTGATATTCTGAGAGGTGTATGTACACAGAGTTTAACAGTGGCAAATGACGGAGCTAAGGTGAGTGAATGAATAAATGAATCCATGAAAGAATTTAAAAGATTAAAAGTGAACAAATTCATTTATGAATAAGTAAATTCATGTGCTTTATCTTTTTTTTAGCACTTTGAAACTTTCTGATCCTTGGGGCTATGTGCTCTTGAACATCAAAAACATCTCAACCAGGGTGGCTCCATAGTGTAGTGGTTAGCACATCTGCTTTACACGCAGAAGATCCTGGGTTCACGCCCCAGGTGGAGCCATGGACCAGGCCCCGGGTGCACCAGGCCCTCGAGTGTGGTGGAGGCCCCGGGTGCACCCCACGAGTGTGTGGAGGAGATGCCCTGCCTTCAGAGATCCAGCTCTTAAGGGGAAACAGCAACATCCATAGGTCAAAGGTGGGAGGGGGGTGGGGGATTAAAGAGGGGGAAAAAAAACCATCTCAGCCAGCTTACCTGGATTTGGGCTCTACTTAGTCCCTGTTCACCCCCAGTCCTTTCACCCTCAAGATGGACCAACTCTCCCAGCCCAAGAGTTCTCTCACTCTCTGGGTATCTGCTGCACCTTTAACTTTCTTAGCTTTCCACGTGTGCTTCTCTGTTCACTCCTGTAGCTAGAAGATGAGGACCTATCTTCCAGACTGTAATAATCACCCCATGGCTGTGGCCCAGCTTCAGTGATGTCTCTCTGCTACCTTTTAACCCCTATTCTGCCACCCCTTCACCCTCAATCCTTCTGGAGCATCATTTCTCATGATTGACAGGCACAAGAAACTTATTTGTGAGTTTTAATGGAATGTAGGAATTAAAGAGTCTAAAGCAAACTCATTTCTAGCCATGATTTCCATTTATCTTCCAACTTTTTTGCCAGGTCTGGCCTTATGTTTTACTTGTCTAGTCGGCTGAGGAGTGGTCCAGGAGAGTATTTCATCAAATGTTATTGGTTTTATTGTTAAGTAACGACTAAGGACACAGCACCGTTTACGATTTGAGCAGCGTGTAATACTCTCTTCATCATTTTTGCACACCAATCGGCATTGTCCATTCATCCAACAGCTCGCTACTGGGCATAAGAACAGATGTTAGTAACCCTTAAGCAGAGAGACAAGAGGAAGCAGAGGAGGAGCAGGAGGACAGGGGAGATGGGGAAGGAGAGTTGAGTCAGTAATACTGGATCCAGTCCCAGGAAAAGGGAAAAGAGATTTTGAGTGGGGAGAAAATTGAAACAATTATTTCAAAATTGGGAACTCCAAGGTTTTTAGGAAAGCCTTTTTTCAGACATCCCACACTTCTGTCTTCCCATTCCCCAGCCTCCTACTCCTAACTTTGAAATCAATTGTTGCCAATGAAAGTCCAACCTAATGGAGCTTGGGAATGATGGGAAAAGGACAATAAACACCTATAACATTAGGAAATGGAGGAGACTCACCCACATTTTAACAGAACTGCTCCTTGTTGACAGCCTGGCCCTGTCTAACTTAAGCCCCACAAGCACCAGGTCTAGCTACAATCCCACCTCTAATCCTCCCCATGTTCACCTAATTCAAACTCAAAACCCAGTCCAGTCTTAATTAGAACTCCTAACCTCGTCCAGCTCAATGTCCCTTGAGTCCCAACTCCAAGTCAAACCCAAACTTAATCAAGCCACCAACCTCAGTTCCAAGCAGTAGTCCTTCGTCAAGCTGAACCTCTAATAAACACCCTGCAGCATCCAAAACCAACTCTCAGCCTCAGCCCAAGCCCCAGTCTAATCCCCAACACCAGCTCCACTTACCCCTAGTCCCATCCCTTCTCAAGCCCACCCCAGATCATCAGAGAAGCCCAACTCCTCACCTCCAGCTCATCCAAATTTTCCCTCTATCGCTCCAACCCCTAGGTCTTTCTCCCACATCACAACTAACCACTAGCCTTCAATCTAACCTCCCAAAGCCTCCAAAACTCTCCAACCTGCAACCAACTCTTCACCCCTCAGCCTACTTCCAAGATCCCACCAGAATACCATTCTGCCCTTAAGTGCCAGATGCTCCAAACATCTATCATCTCATCACCTTGGCAAAAAAGCATCAGAGAGAGATGTGGACATGAGATGATTATGGGAAAACCTGCCAAAGCCACATGAAATGAGGAAAAGTTTCAAATGTAACCCACAGTGAGAAGGAAAGGGAAGGAAAGAAGTTCACGACCGGGATCCCAGACGCTTGAGAGAGACCCAAGTTACCTGATACTGCTGGCTCCATGGCTAGAAGGATGACAAGAAACAGGAATAGAAACTTCATGGCTGACAGGTCACAAGAAAAGGAGGAGGCTGTGTTGCTGGGGATGGAAATAGAATTCTCTGCAGCAAGGATGAGCCTCGCTTTTATTGGCAGGGCTGTGGGCAGTGAATTATAGCAGAAGAAGATTTATATGAGATCAGCCAGGCCAAAGGACAGCAAAGCACAAGATGAGCGTGTGGGAAACTAGCCAGCACCAGTGCCAAAAGTGGCTTCCCTCCCTGGTAAGGAGATACGCAGATTAAAGGCATTTGGCTTCTAGAGACCAACAAAGAAATTAATTAATACATAAATACATATCAAGAAACATTTAATTTAAAAAATAAAAACATTCTCAACTTTCTAACAGAAGAATATACACGTGTATGTCTTTCTGAACCCTTGAACTCATTCCCAGTTCAGGGGCTTAGCATTTGTTATTTGTTCTTCCCATAAAGTCTCTCCTTCATGCCTTCTTAAATTTGGCTCCTGTTCATCATTCAATCTCATCCCAAATGTCGCCTCCTTGGAGAGGCTTTTCCCGGTCACCCTAGATAACCCATCAGGGAGAGGAGAAAGAAGGGAAATGAAGTGTACATCTTTCCCTGTAAGGACCCCACCCAAGGATCTGGACACATCACTTCCACTCCAGTCCATTGGCCAGAGCTCATTCGGATGGTCACTCCTAGCTGCAAGGCAGGCTAGAAGTATTTTCTATATCCTGGGCAACCATGGCTAGCTAAAATTCTGGGATCATCTTACTAAGAAGAAGAGGAAGACAGATACTGACGAAGAGCTAGCAATTTCTGACACACCCGGCACACTGCAGGTGCTCAATAAATATTTGTAGACTGAATAAATAACATACGTTGAGTAAGGCTGTGAGAAGTGATCTAATGGGGAGGCAACCCAAATCTTTCTAAAGTGTAGAGAAGGCACATGAACTGTGCCCCTTCAGCCAAGCTTCCGAAGGCTGGGCCTTGGGTAGAACCTAAGAGACTAAGAAAGGAGACAAAGAAAGAAGAGAATAGACTGAAGGAAAAAAAAAAAGAATTCTAGAAACCTAGAGTTTTGATTTCACACAGATTTGGAATTGAGTATTAGCCCTGCTACTTGATACTTATAGACCTTGAGTAAGGTAAATTTTCTGAGCCTTCTATGATAAAATACAAATCATAACCATACCTGATTTAATTAAATGGGATAACATATAAATTGTTTAGCAAAGTACCTGACACATAGTAGGTGTCGAATAATTATTAACTATAATTATTGTTGTTTTTTGTTATTGTTATCATTGTCACCTTCATATTTACCATTGTTATCCTCAGAACAATCCTCAGAAGTGGAAACCATAAACTTTCAACTCACATATGACGAAACTGAGACTTAGGTCAGGTGACGTGAACTGCTCAAGGGTTTACTGGGGAGGGGAGAAGAATGGAGAATAGAAAGAAGTTTCCCATAAGCGGAAGGTCAAGAGCTGTGGCTGTGAATGTTTGAGACAGAAGAGGAGATCTTGAGGGAGGGGGGCAAAGCAGGTGCCAATCATCGTGGGGGCTGTCAATGCCGCACTCAGGTGTGAGCCATAGGGACGAGGAAGATCTTGTAGAGAAGACCTGGTGGCATGGTCAGATATTTTTTTACCTAGAAAATTCACTCTGACAAGCCCTTATTGAAGATAATTGCCAGGGCAGAGGCAAGTGAGGGAAGATTAATAAGGAGGCTGTTTCTCCCCAGGAGAAATTATAAGGCCTGCATTATAACTGAGAAAGCATAAATATACAGTGTGTGAGAGAAGAAAAGCTGGAACTCTCAGAGAAGTCACCTCCCCAAGCTGTGAGTAGCCGTAGTTACCAGCTATTGAGTGCTGACTCTCTGCTGGGATTGGTAACAAGGATTTCACAGTTATAGTCTCCTTTCATCCTCAAGACGACCAGATAAAGTTTATTCCACCATTGTACTTGTTTGAAAACCAAAGTTCAGAAAGGTAAACATTTGCTCAGGTGACCATATGAGGAGTCTAGGATTTGAACCCAGGTCTGACTGGCTCTCAGTTGTGGTGCTTCTATCCACAACCCTGTATTTTATTGCTTCTTCAGACTTGGGATAGCAGGAGTCTCAGCTACATGAGAAAGCCAGTCAGAAAAAAGCCTCTAGGCACCTTTTTCCTAGAAAAATTTGAGAAGTCTCTACAGAGAAAGAGAGTGGGAGTGAGATCAGAGAAACACTTGTCTGTGACCTTTGTTAATTTATAACAGCTTTATTGCCATAAGAGCCACTCATTAAATGTACAATGCAATGAGTTTTAGTAAATTTACAGAAATGTGCCACCATCATCATTACGGTCCAATCTTAGAACATTTCCATCACCCCAAAAATATACCTCATACCCGTTTGTAGTCATGACCTATTCCCACCCTCAGCCGTGATGCCACTAATGTTTATGATAATACCCTTGATTATGTATTAAACGTTGTCCGAGTTAATCCTCACAAGGAGATATGTATGACTAAGGAGGAAACCAGGGCTCAGAGAGGTGAAATGACTGAACCACTGAGAGGCCTAGGATTCAACCCCAGGACTCTCCAAAAGGGACCAGACCAAGGAGAAGATCCTGAGGAAATATATTTGTAAAGATGTGAGATATGTGACATTTTTTAAACTGAGGAGAAATACATTATAAAATCAGAGATATTGAAAATATAAAAGAGAGAGTGGTTCATTGATGGAGAAAAATCCACGGAAAGCAGAAGAGACAGAGTCAAAGAATTAAGTAGGAACATTGGACTTCAATGGAGAGCGCTCTCTTTTGAGAGGAAAGGAATTTTATAGAGTGACTGCATAGGATTATCCTTAAGACCTCAAACTTTTATCTCAAATAGACCAGAATTCAAATCCCACCCGTTACTTGCTACCTATGTGGCTGCCGTACATATTTATCTGTTTTGTTTTGTTTTTGTCTGTCTACCACTGGTATCCACTTTCTCTTTGGGGAAATCCCCTCACCATAGCAGTCTTAAGGAGGGACATTGCCACCTCCTAAAGTTCAAATACTTGTTTTCTGCCTCTCCTGCAGCTAGGATGTGAGCACATGGCCAAGGTGCAGCCACTCAGACACCCGTTCTGTTTTTTAAATAAGGCATTTATGATTCCAGGAAGTGGGAACAGTGGAGAATTTATCTTAGCAAAAGAGCTCACAGTGACATCCAGTCCAGGGGCAGAATGGCAATCAGGAATGGAGCTCTGGGTCCCAAGCAATGGGGTTTGGTGGCAGCTGTGTCTTCCCTGAACTGAGTCTGTAGGGTGATTTTTCATCCTGGCTTTACTACCCTACCCCCGAACCCATTTTCTAAGCCTGACTGTGCATTCTCTGAGCTGCCAAATAGCCAAAGGTTTCCTTTGCTTAAATTGATACAGCGACCATGGACAAGTTGTTTAATTTGAAGGATAATAATAATATCTGCTTCATGATTTCTTATGGCCTTTAAATGTTTGGAAAAAAAATTGCCTATCCAATGTTTAGCACAGTGCCTGGCAGGTAATCAGTGCTTGATACATTTTCATTATAATTCTTTGTTTTGAAAGGTGAAAGAAGGGAACGGGAACCTTGAGTGGGTTTGGCCTCTGGCTCCATGAATGTGGGGCTAAGTTCCTCTGCTGGCTGAGGGACTGGGGCTTGGAGAAAATGGATAGTTAGAGAAACCACTGTGGGTGACACAAGCAAATCACCAGACAAAGAGCTATAAAAGTAAAACCTGTGGACAGGGCTGGATGGCCCAATAAGAAGAATGAATGTGTGCTCAGGCACCCAGCAAGGAATGGGCCAAAGACAGTCAAAAAAGTCTTGAGAACCCATTTTCATTTTGGCCTACAGGAATGTTTTGTGTCATTTCACAGAAGTAAAGTTTTATTTCAGAGTCGAGGGTTGTTTTATTTTGAATTCTACTTGGGCGGCACTATAAACCACTCGGCACTCAAGGTCACTCACTCAAAGTGTTCATGAAGATTTGCTCTGTGTGCAGTGTTGCTAATCAGGATGAAGGAGTTTAGGAGGCACTACCTAGCAGTGTGACGAAGGTGCCAGGTGTTTGGTTTGGTCCAGGGTTGGGAACAGAGCAATTTACCATGATTCCTTGAACATGTCATTCAAGGTCTGCAGGACTCCGCATCAAATGAGGCAATATAGCAGAATGTTGACAAGCCTGTGTTCTGAAGTCAGTTTCCTGGTTGTGTTTCCTTGGAAAATTTAATTAACTCTGAAGCTATTTCCTTAGCTATACGATGGGGTAATAATAGTGCTTACTTCATAGATTTGTTAATGAGGGAAGACACATAAAACACTTAAAACAACACGCGTCACTTAGTGACTGCAATGTAAGTATCTGCTGTTATTATTGCAATAGACCAGAAATTCCCAACCTGGAGATTCCACCCTTCCTTATTACAGCTTTTTGCAATATTTCATAAGCCCACTGATGAATACTTGTATATACAAGTTGCCCAAGGAATGAGAAATGGCTGTGACCGAGATAAGGAAAAATTGAAAAAAATGGTTTAATTACATTTATGTTTGAGTGTCTGGGTTTATATTTGTACTGCATTTTGTTTATATATATTTGTGTGTGTGTGTGCATAGCTGTACATGCTCAAATTTTGTCTATTTTTTGTATATTTTGTGTGTATACATTATTTGTATTTTGTGTGAGTATTCGAATGTATATGTGTAAGTATGTTTATACTTGAATGTAGTTTGTGTGTAGACATATAATTGGTGCATGGGTTTATGTTTGTATATTTTTGAGTACATATCTTCATGTGTATTTGTTCTCAGATCATCAAATGCCATGGTCAAGTTCTATTCAGTTCAGTTCCTTTGTTCCCCTCAATCCCCTACCTTCTATGACTCTGGAACATGACAGTTGCATGATTTTTCTGTTAAGCTGAGAGATCTGGGCCAAGCTTAAGGGAAATAGCTAAAGAGAGAGCAGGGAGCAGGTAGCCGGGGCTGCCGAGGTGGCCAGCAAGTAGAAGCCACTGTGGGGCCAGGAGGCAGGAAAAGAGGCAGGCTTTGGTCAGAGAGCTAACTTGCCCCCCGGTTACTGCATGATATCTCTTGGGATCTGCCAAGACCAGAACAGACTGTAGCCTCCGCCTTTGTAATGCCTCCCACACGGTACAGCCCAGCCTGGCCAGTTCTCTAAGAGCAGCACCACCCACTCCCTGAAATCTGTGCAGTTGCATTTTTAAGTTCTTAAAGGCCACTCACTCCCTACAGCCTAAAACCAATAGTAAGGATGGGAAGGGAAGTATTAGTTATCAAGTTTCCTGAGTGGGTCCCACATAGGCCAGGTTCTTTTACCGTATCTCATTTACTCCTCCCTCTAACCTGCGAGGTTAAGAATATTACAAGAAGGTAAAAGAAAAAAATGAGAACCATTAAATCATCACTATTTATAGGCTTCTTTGACTTCAACGCATTCATATCATCTCCTCACTTTCCCAATGAAGTATGAAAAGTTTCCAAGTGAGGGCCTGTGGCTCAGAGAAAAGTAATATGGCATGAAAGTTGGCATGAAAGTGTTGTGAGGCTATTATAGAGGGCTGGATGCCAGAGAAACCACTACATCAGTATATCCCCAATTGTGTCTTGTTCCAAGCAACGTTCCATGAAAGAAATAGATATTATTATTTACAATAGCTAAGATATGGAAGCAACCTAAGTGCCCATAGACAGACAAACGGATAAGGAAGATGTGGTACATATATACAATGGAATATTACTCAGCCATAAAAAAAGAATATCTTGCCGTTTGTGACAGCATAAGTGGATCTAGAAGGTATTATGCTAAGTGAAATAAGTCAAGACAAAGACAAATACCATATGATTTCACTTATATGTAGAATCTAAAAAACAAAATAAATAAACAAACAAAACAGAAACAAACTCATAGATACAGTGAACAAACTGATGGTTACCAGATGGGAAAGGGGTTGGGAAGATGGGTGAAAAAGGAGATGGGATTAAGAAGCACAAATTGGCAGTTACAAACTAGTCATGGAATGTAAAGTATAGCATAGAGGATATTGTCAATAATATCATAATAACTATATATGGTATCAGATGAGTACTAAACTTATCAGGGTGATCACTTCGTGAGGTATATAAACATCTAACCACTATGTTGTATACCTGAAACTAATGTAATATTGTATGCCAACTGTAATTGAAAATTTTTAAAAAATTTTTAAAAGAAATAGATGCTAGCGATAGTATTTCTTCTAAAATTCATTATGATATTTATAGTCTCATACCAGTTATGAATCCTCCACCACACTCAAACTCAGGAAATGGAAATGCTTTATTCATTTATATTTAATTTAAATTCATCTCCAAAACAACACTTTCAAAGTTGACGAGATGTCCAATGTCAGTTATTATTGGGGTTTTCTGCCTTCTTCCACTTGTTCCTATTAGGACTCCATGGCTCTGGGAAATAAGGAAAGACCTGATCCTTGTTCCATGACAAGAATCTTAATTTCATTTATTCCTCATCCTCAAGATATTGCTAATGAACTCTGTCAGCTGTTCATTGAGCAGTTCTAGGCAGCTGGAGAATTGCTCATCACCATGGCTCTCTCCTCCAACCACAGGCCCATGGAGGTCTTTGCTGCTTCTCCCACAACAGCAGCCATAGTGGCTGTCAACAGTGGTTGCCTTCCATGCTGACAACTCCATTCAAGTATGTGTCACCTTGGGATGCTTTAGCAAATACCCTTAGAACCAAACCCCATCTCTTCTCTTCTCCTAGTCGTATGGAGACTCAACATCCCCAAATGCCAGGCTGCTCATCTCTTGAACTTGAAGCAAAAAATCTTCATCCCACTCCTCCTGAGACAATCCAATCTAACTTTTATCTAGACCTCTCTAAAAAGATGGAGTGGGAAGATAAAAAGGGTTGGCTTTAGGGAAGCTCTTGAAACACACACACACACACACACACACACACACACACACACACACACACGTTTTCAATTCCACAGTGGAAAAGGGTGGCCAGGATTCAGACACAAAGTTCTGGCTTCCCTTCAAATAACTAAGCAGAAAAAAATTTTATCTTTTTATTCTTTTTGCTGATTCCTATTCAAGTAAAATGGGAGGGAAAATCAGGTAATTGTTACATTAAATTCTTAATATATCACCCCAATACAATGTTTGTTTTAAAAATAGTTTATTTTTATAGTCAATTTCATTAAAATGCAATGATTTTGCTTTTGAGGCAAGGCATAATATCCTCAAGAACTCCAGACATTCAGAGAAGACATCACCCGACTCGTGAAAGCATGCCTTTCAATCTGCTCAGCAATAATGGAAGCATTGACCAATGACCATCACGGTGATGGATGCTGTGACTGCCACCCAACTCTGCAAAGTGTCTTATAACATCACTATGTATATTTAGTATCATTCCATGGTTATTGATATCAAACATTTACATTATTCTAATGCAAAGTTATGCCCAAAAGAGGGAATTTTCCTGTGAGACCGTTTTTGCTGTCTGTTTTAAACCAAACATAATCTCATTAAGTCAAACAATTGTTCAACTAATATTCATTGAATATCCAATTTTTGCCAGATTCCATTCTGAGATACAGAAGATAAATCAGCCAGTTCCTGTCTTCATGGAGATTATAGCCTATCATGAAGACAGACATTGGAAAAATGTAAGTACAGGCACAGTGGGTGCTCCAGAAGAGAAGTGCAGGATGCAGTTAACGAGGCCGAGACTAGGGTGACACGAAGGAGGTACTTGCAGCATTGAAAGAGGCACTTGCACGACCCTGAGAGTGAGCGCCTCCTTAGACGTTGCACCATGAGCACCTCCCTCTCTTCACCCCAGCCCTGGCCCAGGCAATCAGAAAGGTCAAAGTGAAAGAGAAAACACTCCAAATGAAGGGAAAGGCTTCAGGGTAATATTCCCTGGTAGTGATCATTTGCTGCATCTTTGGACACTCATCATCTAAACCCCTTTTTATCTAGGAATAATTCTCTATTCTTTGGGTCTTGATGGAAAGGAAGGCTGAACTCCCACTATAGAAAGCACTAAAGACAAATATTCGTTTGTGCCACCAAGCAGGCAGGCACATGACCTAGGCTCAACCAACTGGATGTTCTAACAAAGGTCTTTCAATTTTAAAAGATAAAATCCAAACCATAAATAATGTAGAAAAAATATCCACATGGTGACAGCAGCAATGGCAAGACTCCAGGTGTGACGATGCTGCTGTCCACTGCCAGGATGGCCATGCTGGTGATGAGATCCTGGTAAATTTCCTGCTGCCCACTCTCCCTTGGTCCTTCCAATCCCGATTGTCTAGTCTTCTAGTCAGTTCTATTGAGCTACATGTTAACCTTCCAAGAAATGCCCTTTCTGTTTTGGCCAGTCTCTAATGACCAATAAGGAATCCTTATGAGATTCAATAAGGAACCCTTATGATATTGGATGCCAAAATGTAGGACAAACTGACCTGGCAGTGAGATTACAGGATGAGCAGCAAAACTCAGGATAGAAGGCCTGGAGTCTGTGAAAAGAAGAGGGTGGTTCCTAATGAGGGACTAAGCTGAAGAAAGCAGCTCTAAAAACAGTGAGGAAAAGTGGGGTTTGTTTAAAACCAATGCAGAGAAAGAACCAAGGGGTCTTGATGGCCGGCTTGATATGAGAAGAGAGAAGAGGAGTTTCCAAGTCTTATGTCTCAGATAATGGTAAAGCAGGAGCACTTGGGAAGGGAAACCTGCTTGAGTGGGACAGTGACATTCTTGGGCTTCAAATCTTCATAGAGCTAGCAAATCTGTGTTGCACTCCCACTGTGTTCCAGGCACCAAGAATGGAACGGTGAGCAGAACTGACAAGGACCCTGCTATCACAAAATCCAAATTCTCCGGGGCAAATAAACAACAAACAAGTAAATAAACAACATAAGTACTGATTTTTGAGAAGCGCAAAGAAAGAAATTGGCAGGGATATAGAGGACTTTGTTAGGTGTGATCATCAAGGATGACATTTAAATTAAGGCCTGAAGGTTAAGACTGAAACAACAATACAGATATTGAAAGAAGAGCCCTCTTAGGCAGAAGAAATGGCATGTAGCAAGGCCTAAAAGCAGGAAAGAAGTGGACATGAAAGAACAGAAAGGAGGCCAGAGTGACCTGAGTGTAAAAAGGAAAGAAGATGCCGTAGAGGTAGGCAAGACTAGGCCAGGCGGGGCTTCACAGGCTATGGTAGGGAGTCAAGACTCCATTCTTGGTGAAATAGGAAGCCATTGTTTAGTGTTAAACAGAGCAGTGACAGGATATAATTTACTTTTTGGTTGCTGTGTGAAAATTTAATTAGAGGATTAAATGAGAAATCAGTTAGGACATATTGTAAAGATTCATATTAAGATGAGAGTGGCTTGACCTAGATGGAAAGACAAAAAGGTCTTGAGATATATTTTGAGGGTAGAGCCACAGGGCTTGCTGATAGATTAAATAGAGTGAGGCAAAATGAGGAACCAAGGATGACTTCTAGGTTTGGAGCAACTGCGTACATGTTGTTACTATTCACTGAAAAGGGAAATAATAAAGCTTGGCAAAGTAAGGTCCCCACCGGGAGTTCCACTCTAGATATGTTATGCATCCGAATAGAGATGTTAGTTAAGGAGGCAGATATATCGGTCTAGAGGTTTGAGAAAATCTGGGATTAGAGATATGAAAGGTGTTCAAAGCACCTAGCGAAAAATCAATAAAGAGAAAAGAGCCTAGAAACAAGCCTTAGTGATTGGGAAGGAGGAACCTGGACAGAAGACTGAGAAAGACTGACCTAGCCCATCCAAGGGAAATTAAGAGAGTCTGGTAACTTAAAAGTCAAGAGAAGAAAGCGTTTCAGTGAGAATTTAGTAGCAGTAGCCCCTATATGAAATACTGCTCAGAATTCAATAAGAGGAAAATAGAGATGCCTCCATTGGGTTTGACAACGTTGGGGATAACTGGTAACCTTGATAAGAGAAATTTCAAAGGCAGGGTCAAAGCTGAATTGAATTGAGTTGAAAAGTGAAGGAGAGTTGAAAAAGTGGGGAAAGTGAAAGTAGACAACATTTTGAGAAATTTTTCTTTGGAAAATTTCTAAGAAATGGGTTATTGCCCGAAGACAGATGTGGGATGTTTTGTTTTAAGACGGGAGATACTAGAGCACCTTTGTATAATGACAGAAACAATCCAGTAGAGAAGGGAAGAATGAAAAAAATAATTGAAGATTGAGCCCTTGAGGAGAGGAGAGGAGGAAGGGAGAAGTAGAAGGATTGGTTTCTCTGCAGTAGGCACCATTCTTCCAAAGTAAACAAAGGGAAGACAGGAGTTGTAGGACCAGATGCAAGAATGTGTAGACTTAATAAAGAGAAGATGGCGTTGTTTCTAGTGTTTTCTATTTTCTCAGAAAATGAGGCAAGGAGTGATATTTTAGAGCAGGAAGTGAAAGAAGATTAAGGCGAGAGGAAAAGGCATGGGACAGTCATGTCAGAGAGTGAGAAAACAAGCTTCTTAGAAAAAAACAAGTGATTAGCTGGGCAGCGTTGAATGCTATTTAAGGTTTGAGGCCTTGAATTTTGGATGAAATCAGCGCGGCCCATTAGGTAATTTTCTCCGACAAAAATCAGCTGCTAAGGTGTGCAAATGGAGAAGACAAGCAGGTGGTTACATTCCACCAGGTTGAGAATTTGACAGATGGATACCATGCAGTGTGGAATATTGGAGCGGAGACCGTCTGCAAGAGAATTGTAACAGGGCTAGATCATGATATCCAAGCTGAATGGAGGAACGTGGGATCAGAAGGTTCAGATAATTAGTGGAAAGGTAACGGGGCCAACGGCTTCATTTCAACTTTAAGAATGATTAACTCTGGAGAGTGGGAATTGGAGCAAAGTGGAGAAGGAGGACCTTAATTTTTTACAGACAGGGAATTTCTATTCAGAATCTAAAAGGAGAAAATTGAGGAATGAGATCAATCTAGATCCAACTTACATTTACCAGGAATCGAATGTGTGCTAGACACTGTACTGGGCACTTTCATATCTGTTATTTCATTTAATCTGCATGACAACCCTGTGCCTTGGGTAAAATATATCCTCATTCTAGAGAAAAGAAAATAAAGCAGAGAGGATTAAATGGCTTGCCTAGGGTCATGCTGCTGATATGTGATCAAGCAAGGATTTGAACCCAGATCTTCTGATCTTGAAAACAATGCTCTTCTTTTGAAAGCTTCGGTGATACTTAGACAGTGAGGCTGGAGGTTTTCATTGAAAAGGTCTGCTGGGAATAACTAAGTCAAGCCATAAAGATGAGATTAAGTTCAGTGTTCTCATATGAAGGAACTGCATAGTAGGCAGGTGACTCCAAACAGAACTTTCCAACTCAGGATAAAGAATCAATTTGTTTTCGATTAGAGAGATAAGCGGCAAGGGTTGGGAATACTTGGGACCATGACCCAAATCGTGAGGCTGGTAATGGTAAAATCCTGTTGTCTCAGTTCAGGATCTCTCCTGGAAAAGGACTAGCCAGCAGTTCAATATCATGTGGCTCAACTAGAAGGAAAGAAAAGAGACAGAGCAGGAATACATATGGGGTCTGATATTAGCTCTCTCCAAGAAAACTTATGAAATACCATCCTGGAGTCCCTAACAGGACAGAACTGCAGATGTTATAAAGGGAGAGTTGCAGCTTTTGGCGTGAAAGTAGAGAAAGAGAAGCAACAGGCTAAGAATAGGTTCTAGTGTTCATCACACATTCTTGACTTCCTCTAAAATACAAAGAGATTGAGCCCCATAACCTGCCTCAGCCTTATATCTTTAGACTCTAAAGCTATGCTGTTCAATACAATAACCAACAGCCATATTTAGTTTTATATATATATATAACATATTATATATATATATACACACATATCTGTTTTTCTAATTATATTGTTAGAAAAGAAAATACATCTTTCTTTTTATTATTCTCTGGACAGTGAAAATGTTCACTAATAAAAGAAAATTAATCTCATGAAGTAGTTTTATGCAAATTTTGGAAGCAAAGTTTTTGTGGTTATGCAAAAGTGTACTTTCTTGAATTTTACATTTAGGATAAAAAGTTAAGGTTGTATACATACAAATTGTATATATAGATAC
>NW_006442491.1:18695893-18700877 GCF_000325575.1 Pteropus alecto
ATATATATATATTTTTTTTTAGGGTGAGGCACCCTTGGTTGACCTTGCAGATTGCAAGGACCTTGTCAGCTTACAATCCCTTATTTTTTTATTTTTTACACCTACAGTACCTGGTCTTCCTAGGTGGTCTCCCATCCAAGTACTAATCAGGCCCGACCCTGCTTAGCTTCCGTAGTTATATAAATTTAAGTATAGAATAAATTAAATTAAAAATTCAGTTCCCCAGCCATATATCGAGTGCTCAATAGCCACATGTGGCTAGTAGTCACCATATAGGACAACACAGATATGGACATTTCAATTATTGCAAAAAGTTCTATCAGCAGTACTGGTCTAGAAAACAGGAATCAAATGGATAGAATGAACGTTCCTTATTTATGTCACCTGGGACCAGCTGTGGGCCAGCAGGAGAACAGCTATGTGCAAGACTGAGATTATTACCACCTACTGGTCTACCCTGTTCTTCTCAATACCCACACACACCTTTCTTCCTTCCTATTTGTTTCTAAGTATAACTCGGTGGAACTGCCAGACACAAACAAGGTACAGCCAAGAATGATTTAATAGAATTGGGGGGATCCAATGATGTTGGACCCAAGGTTGGATAAGAGACGACAGACTGCAGAAGGTTATTCCAGGCTTCTAGTGTAGTTTGAGAATCCAGTGTTGACAGCTACGTACTTGGGATTGACACAGCACTTAGCCTCAGCATTGCATAGTATGTAGAATACTTCACCCTCTTCACACATGATTCTGCACCTTCCCAACTTACCCCAACAGTTCTTGACTGAAATTAAAAGGAAAGGAGGGTACAGAATTAGTCTTAAAACAAAGAAGAGGGCTAGGGAAGCAGGGAGGCCAAAGCCAGTAAAGAAGACAATAGTTAGGAAAATAAGGAGGTATGTGAGGAAGAATCCCTCGTAAGGCATCCTCCAGGTATAGTGGAGATTATAGGCCACCATCCTTTCTTTTCCCATTTGTGTTCTCAGTCATGACCTCAAAGTTCTCCCCACTCAATGGCCTGGGACCTACTAGGCAGCTTTCCCTGGCCAGCTCCTTTGGGGTAGGGAAGAGGTCTCCCTCTCTTCAGGTTTTCATCTCCATATTATAAAGTACCCAGGTGTCCAATATCAATTAGTTACCTTTTGCCTTTGCCCTCCGGTACCTTTTCTGACCATATCAATGAAAGGAGATGGGAATCTGAAATACACCCATCTGGACATCTGCAAGTCTTCTAGGGTATCTGTAAAAACTTCCAAGAATGTCACACTCCCTTCTCTGCAACACCATGGGGCTTTTCAATGGCCTTAACAAGCCAAGATAATTAGGAACGATTGCTCTGGGGGAAACTCCAGATAAATCGAGGCTACCTGAGAGAGTGGAATCAGAATCTTCAAATAATCAGAAATTCAGGAACCATTTTCATGGAGGCAAGGAGAGATCAAACTTCAAATCCCCCAAAAGAATGTTTTGGAAAAGCTCCTGTTTTCTCTACACTCCATGCTCAAGTCTCTTTCCTCCTTGTACCCTGCCCCCCTCCACCACCCCTCCCCCCGCCAGGTCATGTTCAGCTTCTTCTAAGCCAAACAGAAGAGAAGTTCAGTATAGTCAATTAACAGCACTGGAAATATCAGTTGGAACCAGAGAATTCACACTTCCCCTTGGCTAGAGAGATCATCCGAAGGCCTCCATGGAGCCTGTCAGGCCATTCTCCCAGCCCAAGCTGTTAGAGACTCCAGAGTTCATAAACAGGCATTAGGTTTCCTGACCCACTCCCCCTTGGGAGAAATTCTTGTTACCTGAGATAACCTGGGCCAGTGGCATAGTAACAGTCAAAACCAGAAGAACAAGCTTCATGATAAGAAGATTGGAGGCTTTGGGGCTGGTAAGTCAGGCAGAGGTCTCCATTCTGCGCAGTCCAGACTGATATTTATTGCCCCAGGGAGCATGGAGGAGCCATGATCAGTGAACCAGAAAGGGAACAGTCACTTAATATCAGACAGGCAGGCAAGTAGTCAACCACACTGATTGAATGGCTATTATTTGATATACCACCCTCTTCTGCATTTACAGAGGAGGCTGAGGGAGAGGAAAGAGAAATTAACAAAGAGAAGACATAGCTTTGTCTCTGAAAAATTTTATAATACAAGTAGGGAGCCAAGAGGAGGGAGGCATTTTTATTATTAATTCATTTCTAGTAAATGAGGAGTGAGAGATGGAGGAATAGAGAGAAAGAGGTGACGGTTTGGGTTCTTTATGTTTTTTATAGCGATAAGGACATCTTAGGATGTCCCATATGTTGGTGGTTCATTTTAAGGATACTAAAGGAAGGGCAGAAGCTGAGTTGACTATCTTCATAGCTCCATGGCTGTCACCATTGGAAACTAAAATGTCAACATTTGTGGACTTGGATGAGCAAGTGAGGCCAGAAACCTCACTTTTCATTGTGCATGTTTATTAAAAACAAGAAACCTCACTTTTCATTGTGCATGTTTATTAAAAACAAGTAGAATCCTCCTAGATAACAAAGAAAAAGACTTTTACTACTTTTGTGGCATTTCTTATAAAGTACAGTAGATTGCATTATTGACCGCAATTCTTTGCCCCTACTTTACCATACTTTTGCCTTGCTTGCGTTTGTCTTGGCTTTGTGACTTGCTTTAGCTGACAATATGTGGGCGGAAGTGACAGTGTGCCAGTTCTGAGTGTAGGCTTTGAAAAGTGATGACTGTTTTCACTTGCTCTTTTGTGCCTCTGCCATCAGCATAAGAAGAACATTCCCCAGTGGGCCAAAAACAATGAGAAATACGTGGAGCAGAGCCACCCCAGATGACCCACAGGTCTACAGTGAGAAATAGAACTTCCCCTGACACCCCAGCCTCAAGCAGAGCAATCTAGCCAGACTCCAATTTACCTGCTGACATACATGAGCAATAATAAAACATTGCTGTTTTAAGCCACTGAGTTTTGAAGTGGAATGTTACATAGTAATGGCTTACTAATACATAAGGCCAGCAGATAGATCAAAAAAGAGCCAAGTGCTTTTTAGCATAATATTGGCAATGTCTATCATTTCAAAATAGACAGAACAAAGGCATACTAACAGGAGGATTATCTTCTTTCTGGTATAAAATAAGACTGTTGTCTCCAAGAAAAATTAATGCTCAAGACCAGGGGTCATCTGACTTTTTCTATAAATATCCAGATAGTAAATATTTTAGGGTTTGCAGGCCATACAGTTTCTGTCACAACTATTCAACTCTGCATTCATAGCATGAAAGCATCACAGACAGTATGTAAAGAAACGGATGTGACTATGTTCTAATCAAACTTTATTTATAGAATGGAAGAATCTAAAAAACATTCAACTGAGAGAATATACTGAATAAGTCCATTTATATGAAACTCTGGAGAAGACAAATCTAATTTACAGTGACAAAAATACTTATCAGCAGTTATCTGGGGCTGGCGGGTGGAGGTGAGCATTGACTGAGATGGAGCATGAAAGAACTTTTAGGAATGAGGAAATGCTTTATACACAGATGTCATCAAAATTTACACACTTAAAATATATAAAATTTTATTTATATAATTGTATCTCAATAAAGTTGATTTCTTTAAAAACTAGTGCTGATTTTTTTAAATGAGCAATAGAATGAGGTATATAACATAAAACCACTTATGTAGAATATGTACACTTTATGTAGAATAAAAATATGTACACAAATTAAAAAGATACAAATTAAACATTGGAAGAGTTACCTATGCAGGGCATGATCGGGGTTATGTGGATAAAATCAATAAATCAGTAAAATAAAACAAAAGAAGGGCTTTGCATAAAAGACCAATGATGACAAATTTGCTGTAAATCATTAACTCACCCCTTGGCAACAGAGGACTAGAAACAAGGCTCCTTTGACAAAGGGCTCACTTCTGAGTATTGCTAATGAAGAAATCAGCCTCTGGACTGGAACTCATTTCCTCTCCTTCAAGAAAGGGCTGCAGAAAAGAAACCTGAGGAGCCATTTCAATTTACACATCCAGGGCAAGACCAGGGGTCACAACTTCATCCACTCTTGAGAAGGGAGATAGTTTCTAATTAGAAGAGTGGGGTACTGGGCTGAAAGTCTTGAAAGGCTGGAGAGAGAGAAGAAAGCAATTCATAGAGGCACCATACCTGTAGAAGCCTTCGTCTGGAAGGGATTTCTTTTGTACATCCAAAGAACCCTTAGTGGCACTGAGGTTCTTCTACATGGAACTCCTGCTCCTCTAGTAAAGAACTCCATCATAGCTCTAGCTCTACATGTTTGTTCTTATGGATACTGATCAGCAGAATAAGGTGGCCTAATGAAGGAATGGTCTAATTCTATTGAGTGCATTATTTAGCAAAATCAACAAAGATTTTCAGCAGTAGAGGAGGTTCTTAAAAGACTCCTTCCATCTGGCACAAGGTACTGTAAGACAAAATGCCCTGATTGCTCTATAAGCTGAAAGGGGCCCCCCACCTCTGAGCTATATTCATCTGAATCTCTGGGGTGTCCACCATTCTTAAGATTCAACATCTCCACCTCCTCATTTATATTTCCAAATATTTTGTCATGGCTCTCATTCAAAGTTCTCCAAAAAAAATGATCTGATTAGCTAAAAAGAATCTGATTCATTAGCTAATAGAGATAAACCATTGTAAAAGCCCAAAAAATTATGAAACAAACTTCGTTACTGATACTTGCAAATGTGAGCTTTTTTTGTTGTTGTTGTTAAGCATGAAGTCATATGCACTTGATGAGTGGGGTGAACATCTGTGAATAAGAACAGAAAAAGAGCAAAGAAAGATATGGAAACAGAGCAAGAAAATTAAGAAAGGAATAAAGATCTGAGGGAGGAATGTGTGCTTTCCAGACAAGATTACAGAATTGGAAAGGAAGAATCTACAAGCGGTCCATTAAGAAGATTATCCAAGGATGTGGAAGGGTAGAAGGCGTTC
>NW_006442491.1:18700907-18701321 GCF_000325575.1 Pteropus alecto
CAGGAACCCAGAGTCCCCACACTGAAAGTGTATTCAGTAATCTGGCCTTGGGGCCAAGAGATGTGCTTGACCTCTTGAATAGGCTCCTACAGTGCTGTGGTCCTTTAGTCAACGCTGTTTACCTTTTCCTGAGCATGAAGTGGGTACCGCTGGCATCTCTGACCTAGTGGAAGATATGGTGGCATCTGATATTCAGAAAACTGCATCGTTTCCCTGCCTGGCTTTGACCCAGTAAAAACCATAAGCTTCCCTACCTGGAGTATGCCTTGCCTAGAAAATGAACCTTCTTATGCTTCCATTGGATTTAACCCATCTTGCTCAGTGCCCTTCCACTCCCGCTCAGATTTCTGCCACCCACCCCTGGTTATTCTCCGCTTCCAGCACTGCAGCAGAGGAAAGCAAATACATCTCCAT
>NW_006442491.1:18701380-18707712 GCF_000325575.1 Pteropus alecto
GGCCTAAATAAACTTGGAGATTTTTCCGACTTTCTATTATATTCCAACTCTCTGGCTTCTGGTGCTACATGCACTTAGCAATGGCAATGAATATGCTGGGAGTTTTCCTCAAATTATTTGAAATGAAACTTAACAATCTATCACCAAAGAACATAAGCCTTGGAGCCAAACAAATCTGGATTAAAATCATCACCTTGCCACTTATTAACCAAGTGACTTTGAATAAGTCAATTAATGTCTCTGGACCTCAGTTTTGTCTTCTCTGATATGGAGACAATACTACTACTGATCTAGGAGATTTGCTGTGAAGATTAAATGTGGTAATACTTGTAAAGCACATAGACCAGTGCCTAGTGTACTGGAAGCCCCTGGTGACTGGTAGTTACTGTTATTTACTATGAATTCTCAACCTTCCTTGACTCTGGGAGCATTTTGCTGTTGACCTCTTTCCTCCCTGAAACTCTCCTGGTCTCCCCTTCCTTGTCAACATAGTTAATATCCAATAAAAGGGATGAGGATTGTCAGTGATTCAGAGACTTTTTTGCTCACTGTTCTTCAAATCAAGGTTGAAATTTTCAAAACTTTGGATCTCGAGTTTGAGACCCCAGAGTGCTTTACCCAGAATCCAAGCTCAAGGACAGATCTCTCTCCTCTGTGTCTGGAGTGTATACAATGTAGCTCTGTTCAAGCTCTAGTGAGAGGTGATAAAGAAGATTCCTGACTTCTTATCAGAGCACTTTTCCAAGCTTGTTGCTGTTCCTAGCTCTCCTTGTGCCTCCCTAAGATGTCCTCACTGGCTTCTTATCTTTACTGTTGCCTAAACTTTCCAGAAGCTGTTCTTTCTCTCAAGTCTTCATTTCATGTGTCTGCTTTCCCAGGAGTCAACCACTGCTCTCTCCGTGTCTGTCATGTTTTCATCCATCCTAGAATGCCTTTCTCTAACTCCCCCACTTCCAAAACCACCCCGGCCATTTTAAGTTTCCTGTGGACTGACAACTAAGTTGCTGAGGGGGTGGTGGCAGAAAAACTATCTAAGAGGGTTTCTGTCCTTAAAATACTTCTGAGGAAAAAGAAAAGCAAGCAATTTTTAAATGAAATTTGTATCCTTCAAAAAACACTCAAATAATGTTTGCTAAATAAACTGAATCTTGATTAAGTATCTGCTATGTACAGGGCATTCTACTGGGCACCAGAAATACAAAGCAGTATAAGGGTACCATCTCCTAATAGTCAACTATATTAAGATGAACTCGGTTATGATGCAGTAACAAGGAAAAGAGTCTTGGTGGCTTATAAGAACCACCAAAGATTTACTTTTCACTCATGATGCATATCCATTGTAAATAACCACTCATTTTTTGCCGATCACCATGGCAGAGGCAAAAAGAGTTCTGGAGAATCTTGAACTGGCCGTTCTGTGCCCTTACCTTGGAAATAATGTGTAGCAGCTCCTAACTCACGGGCTATAACAGTGGCATGGCCCCATTCAACCACAAGAGGGCCAAGAAGCGCAACTCTACCACAGGCCTAGAATGCAGAAAGTCAGAAATACTTGAATAGTATTAATGACCTCCAAATATACAATCACAGTAGTCAGGCAGAACAAACACATGAATAAAAATGATACAAAGTAGACTGTGATGAATCACAATTAAAAAAAAAAACATATTGTAGTAGAATGGAACATGGAGACAATTATCAAAGATGAGGGTAAGTCAAGGAAGGCGTCAGGGAGGACCTTCTCCACATCTTGAAGGAAGATAGATTTTAGAGAAATGGCAAAGAGGGGGAGAGTGTGAGAGGGCATTCCAGTTAGGGGAGCAGTGTGACTAGAGACGTGGTGGCAGAAATGCTTGTAAGACATTTGGAAACAGCGAAAATACTGCATGGCTACAGCTTAAAGTTCATACACCGTATAATGTTGGAGAATTGCATAACGATAAGGTTTTTTAAGTCCTTGAAGACAAATGGAAGATACTTAGACTTGGTTCTCAGGTCAAAATGGGGCAATTGAGGGAGACAGCTGTGACCCTAGCAGGAACACTCACAGCAGCTGTGGATGGATGCGCTGGCCCATGTAGGAGTTCAGTCAAGGCATCCACTACTGTTGATAATAATATTGATAATAAAATAACAGTATGTATTGCAAAAAATTATTGTTTCAGTTACACAAAGTAACAAAGATTCTCTCCTTGACCAAACTCTACTCAGGCTCCACTGACTCTTTTTCAACTATGTCTCAAATTTTGGACTTCTGTGTTTGTCTCTTCACTGTTCATTTTTAGCAAGAATTTGGGAAACTGAGTTAATCAATCATACCTACATGATGAAGCCTCCATAAAAATCCCTAAACTATGAAGTTCAGCGTGCTTCTAGGTTGATGAACTTATCCATGTGCCAGGAGGGTGGTATACCCCAACTTCATGGAGACAGAAGCTCCTGTGCTCCAGGTCCCTCCAGGCCTTGTCCTATGTATACCTTCCACCTGGCTGTTCATTTGTAGCCTTTATTATATAATAAACTGGCAATCGTAAGTAGCTGTTTCCCTAAGTGAGTTCTGTGAGCCATTCTGGCAAATTATCAAACACAGGGTGGAAGTCATGGGAACCACAATTCATAGCTTGTTGGTCAGAAGTATAGGTGACAATCTGGGACTTGCAATTGGTATCTGAAATAGATGCAGTCTTGTGTCCCTGAACCCTTACCTTGCAGAATCTGACACTAACCCCAGATAGGTAGCATCAGAACTGAATTGAATAGTAAGACACCAGCTGGTGTTGGAGAATTGGTCGGTGTGGGGAAAAAAACAACACACATGCACATTTGGTGACCAGAAGTGAAGTGGTATGAGTTACACAGAGAAGAAACAAATTTTTTCTTTATGGCATTGTTGTTGATACTAAGATGAGCATTATTCTCTTCAGTCTTAACTCCCATTTTATGGGTTGCCTTTTTATTTTGTTGATCATTTCTTTTGCTGGGCAGAGGCCTTTTAGTTTGATGTAGTCCCATTTGTTAATTTATGCTTTTGTCACTTGTGCTTTTGATGTCATATTCATGAAATCAATGCCGAGACCAATGTCAAGGAGCTTTACCCTTAAATTTTCTTTTAGGAGTTTCATGGGTTCAGGTCTTACATTTAATTCTTTAATCCATGGCAAATTAATTTTTGTGAATGGTGAAAGATAGTGGTCAGTTTCATTCTTTTGCATATGAGTATCCAGTTTCCCAGCACAGACTCCTTTTTCCTCCATTGAGTATTCTTGGCTCCCTTGTCAAATATTAGTTAACCATATATATGTAAGGTTATTTCTGGACTCTTGATTCTGTTCCATTGGCCTGTGTGTCTGTTTTTTATCTCAGTATTATACTATTTTGATTATTATAGCTTTGTAGTATAGTTTGAAATAAAAAAGTGTGATGACTCTAGTTTTTTATTTTCTTTTTTCTTAGGATTATTCTGGATATTCAGGGTCTGTGTGGTTCTATGTGAGTTTTAGGATTGTTTTTTCTATTTCTATAAAAAGTGTCATTGGAATCTTCATAAGGATTGCATAGACTCTGTAAATGGCTTTGGATAGTGTGAACATGCTTACAAGACTAATTCTTCTGTTCCATGAATGAACATAATATATTTTTCCATTTATTTGTGTCTTCTTCAGTTTCTTATTTTATTTTTCCCCCCTCTTTGATTTCCCTCCACCCTCGCCACTTCCACCCCGACCTATGGAAGTTGCCGTTTCCCCATAAGAACTGGTGCGGCACGCCTGGCGCACCTGGAGTATGATCCGTGGCTCCACCGAGGGCACAAACCCAGGACCTTCTGCATGTAAAGCGGGCATGCTAACCACTACACTATGGAACCACCCCCTTCTTCTGTCTCTTTTATGAAAATCTTGTAGTTTTCAGTGTACAAATATTTCACCTCCTTGGTTCAATTTATTTCTAAGTATTTTATTGCTTTTGATACTATTGTAAATGCAATTGTTTTTCTTTATTTCTTTTTCAGATAATTCATTTTCACTATATAGAAACACAACTGATTTTTGTATGTTGCAACTTTGCTGAATTCATTTATAAGTGCCAACAGTTTTTGATGAAGTCTTTAGGATTTGTTATATATAAGATCATGTCATCTTCAAAGAGAAAATTTTACCTCTTCCTTTGTAATTTCAATGTCTTTTACTTTTTTTCTTCCAGATTGCTCTGACTAAGACTTCTAGTACTATATTTAATAGAAGTGGAAAAAGTGGGCACCCTTGTACTGTTTCTGATCTCAGAGGGGAATCTTTGAAATCCTACCATTTGCAACGACATGGATGAACCTAGAGGTTATTATGCCGACTGAAGTAAGTCAGACAGAGAAAAATAAATACCATATGATTTCACTTATATATGGAATCTAAGGAACAAAAAGAACAAACTAATCAAAAACAGACTCACAAATATAATGGACAATTTGATGACAAACAGAGCAGGAGGGGAGTTGGGGGACTGGGACAAGTATAGGGTGAAGAGTTAAAGAAGTACAAATTAGTAGTTGATAGATGGTCGCAGGAATGGGGAGCACCACATGGGGAATGCAGTTAGCATTAATGTAATGGCTAGGTGGAGAGCCAAAGGAGAGAGAAAGCAATTAGGGGGATGGTTTATAAACTATATAAATGTCTAACCAATGTACTATATACTTGAAACAAATAAAATAAAATAAAATAAAATAAAATAAAATAGAAATAGCGGAAGACAAAAGAAAAACCACCTTTCACAACTGAGTATGACATGCTCTGAGGTGGTGGGTGGAGAAGGTTGTTTCTGACTGGAATCCGTGGTCAGGTAGACCTGCTAC
The DNA here is from genome assembly GCF_000325575.1 of Pteropus alecto. Classification (NCBI taxonomy): domain Eukaryota; kingdom Metazoa; phylum Chordata; class Mammalia; order Chiroptera; family Pteropodidae; genus Pteropus; species Pteropus alecto. The sequence goes on from NW_006442491.1 coordinate 18,706,227, forward strand.
AGTGCTCCATGGTCAGGTGTAGTTGCTGTTTGGGCTTCCTTGTGGGGCTACACTTTATGATTGAGTGTGGCCACTGGCTGGGTCCCCCACCTAGGTGAGACTGAAAGCTGTGTTCAGCAATTTAGCAAAGATGTAAGCCACGCTGGGCTTCAGGTTGTAGATGCAGGTTGGGTTCCACTGCTGGACCATACCATAGGATGAATTCCAAGGCTGCGCAGGGTCACTGATCAGGCTCTCTGGTTATGTGAGTAACCAGAGGCTATAAGTAGCTGTAAGATGAGCTCTGTGGTTGCCCAGGATTCTAGTCAGGCTCCCTGGTCAGCAGGACTAGAGGCTATACTCAGCAGTTTGCGGAGCTGTGAATTTGTTTCCCTGCCTGGGCAGCTATAAAATGGGTTTCATGGCTGGTATGGCTTATTGGCTAGGGACCCAAATTGAGCAAAACAGCCAACTGAGCTTCATGACCAGATGGGGTCACTCAGCTAGCTCTGCAAATGGGCAGAGCTGCTGGCTGGGATTTCTGCCCCAGCTCAGCTGCAGTCAGGAATGCAGTCCACTAAGATCTGAGCCCTAATTGCTGTGAGCCCTGTTTCCCTCCTCTGTCTCTATCTGATCCCCTGTAGTCAAACCCAGCAGGTTCGCGCAGTGACTCCCATGATCACCCCTCTCCTATCTCAGCAGATAACTATAGCTTTATTGTCCGAGGCAGCTAATGCAAAGAGTCTGTGGATAGGGGCACAGAGGACATGATGCCAATTGATAGAAGGAGTATTATATTGAATACAGGGGGAGTTAAACGAAGTTTTACATATTTAATGTTAAGACCCAGCCTTCTTTCCCATCTAAGCTTTGAAGACAGCAACAAACAGACTTAATTACTCTGAGCAGTGTTGTGGAAGATTCTTCCAAGGCAAATTTGATCAATCTCAGAGAAAAAAACCTGAAGACATAGATACTGTGTGTTTTAGTCTGTTTGGGCTGCTGTAACAAACTACCAGAGACTGGGTGGCTTAAACAATAAACATTCATTTCTTACAGATCTGGAACCCAGGAAGTCCAAGATAAAGATACCATCAGATTCAGGGTCTTATGAGAGCACATTTCCTGGTTCATGAGTGGCCATCTTCTCAATGTGTCTTCACTTGGCAGAAGGGGCAAGAGAGCTTTCTGGGTCTTTTTCAGGGCATTAATCCCATTCATAAGAGCTCCACCCTCATGACCTGATCACCTCCCAAAAGCCCCACTTCCTAATCCCATCGTATTGGGAGTTGAGATTTCAACATATAAATTCAATCCAAAAGGATTATTCCTGGAAAAATCTTACCAGTCCAAGAGAAAAAACCTGAAGACACAGGCTGTTCTCATGATAAAATAAGCCAGTTAGTAGTGGCCCAGTTTAAAATATAAGCATATAACCAATAACAAATAACCAGATGAGGAATGCTCCTAACACTAATAAATAAATAAATAAATAAATAAATAAATA
>NW_006442491.1:18707779-18710199 GCF_000325575.1 Pteropus alecto
TAAATAAATAAATAGGAAAAAGTAACTAAAAAGAAATAGATTATGCAGGCGATGATATCATCAGAAAAATCATCAAAATCCTCAGAAAAATAAGAGACTATTGAAACAGTGAAACAAAAACATAATGCTATTTTTTTAAAGAGATGAAAGAAAAAATGTACTGAGAAAAAAACCTTAGAGAACAAAAGTACAAAGATGAAATTTCTAGAAACTTAGAGACTTTAAATTAGAGAATCAGTCAAGGAACCCAACATTGGAAAAATAAGAATTCCAGAAATAGGGAACAGGAAAAACAAAGAGCAGGAAATCATCAAAGAAATAAGTCAAGAAAAAAAATGTGCTAAAATTGAAGGGCATGAATTTCCAAATTGACAAGGCCCTTTGAGTGCTCAGTAAAATTGGTTAAAATAATCCTACAGAAATTTAATCACATTATCATGAAATTCCAACACCCAGTAGGCAAGGAGAAAATCTTAGAAGCTTTTAGAGAGAAATAATAGATCACATACAAAAAGACATGATTCAGAATGACTTCAGATTTCTCCACAATTACACCAGGTATTGAAAGACAACAGAACAATGCCCTCAAAATTCTGAAAGAAAATTATTTACAATACAGAATGACCAACAAAACTACTAATCAATTGTCAGATTAGAACATTGAAGCCAGACATTTTAAGGAAGCTACTAGGAGGTGCTCTGCCAAAATAAAGGAATATATCAAGAAAATCCAGGATCCAGAAAACAGGGCATTCATCTCAGGAGAAAATCAAAGAAAATCCCCAGGATGATGTGAATGGAAATCCAGGCAGCAGGTCACCAGGTCCAGGAGGCAAGGAGCTAGCTTGTATGCAAGCTTATATGCAGACTAATATTTAATCCCAGTACCTTATTAGGTTAAATTGCTTCACCAGCCTGAGCCTCAGTTTCCCTAGCCATAAAATAAAAGCAATGACAATATCTGTCTCTAAGTTTACTTGAAAGGAATAGATGAAGTAATATATGTGCAACTATCACATAGTAGGTCCAGTTTCCTCTCCTATAAATACCTCTTTACCAATGCCTCTTCCACTCGAGTCTGATTAGATATACTAAGAGACAAACACAGAAGTCAGCCAAAGATGTTTTAATAAAGCTCAGGAATCTACAGAGGTCAGACACAAGGCAGAGTTATCTTCATTATTGTGTCCTTAGGCTTCAAGTTCTAATTACTTGGGTGTCATATTTGGCTGGAACTTGGGCTTCACACAGCACAGTTTACCACTTGAACAAAAAATATAGACTTTCTCCTCCTTGATGCATTCTTCTCGACAGGTGCCACGATGATTCCAGCATTTTTCAGTGCTACCTGATACAAAGAGAAAAAAAAGAATGAAGACAATATCAGTGCTGAGGAAAAATAGGTCCTGGCTTGAGAAGACCAACAGCCAGGCTGAAAAGGGGACCCATGGAAGATGGAGGAGTCACCTGTAGATTTCTAGGGTGATGGTAGAGTCTAGCATCCTTTCTTGACACCCCATCTCAATTCCAGCCCTTCTTGAATGTTTCCTCTCACAGTTTCCTTGGGTCATATGGCTAGGAATATGAACTGTTGGGACTCATACACCTGGATTTGAAATCTAGCTACACCACAAGCCAACTGGAAGATCTTGAGCAGATTATTACCCTCCTCAGAGAATCAGTTTCATCCTTTCTAAAAAGAAGATATAGCACCTGCTTCAGAGAGTTGTTGTGGGAATTAGACAAAATAGTGTATAAAAACCACTAGCATTAAATAAATTCCGATATAACATGACGGGACCTCAAAAAGCATTATAAATTTTTAGAACCATTCCATAAGTAAAGATTATACTAGAAGGAACACATGAGCAAATAAATGCAACAAATAACAGCTTAACAGAAATACAAGGTGAAAATGAGGATATTTTCACAAAAAGAAAGGAAGAAAGAAAAAGAAATCAACAGAAAGTCACAAATGTTGATGATAAGCAAAAGAATTCCAACATACAAATAATAGGAAGCACCAAAGAAGAAAACAATATCAAGGAACAGAATGCTACAAACTGTTCAATAAATTTTCCCATAATAGAAAAATACAGGAAAAAAAAAGATGCACACATGAGAACATTGACCCAAAGCAAGATATACTCTACTAAAATTCCCAGACATTAAAGAAAAAGAAAAAAATGCTTTGGGCATTTAGGCCAAAAAAAACACAAAGCGATGTAAGGGAAAACATTAAATTGTATTTGGATTTTTTGACAACTGCTTTATGTCAGAAAAAAAAAAAATAGTGTCACATACTAAAAGGTTCAAGGAAAGAAAAAATAAGCAAACAATGTTATATCTAGCAAAACTGACTTTCAAGTACAAAAGACAAAAACAAACTGTTATCAATACACTGAAACTTTGGAAATATT
>NW_006442491.1:18710232-18719777 GCF_000325575.1 Pteropus alecto
CTTTAGACAACCAAATGAGAGGGGCATTGACAAAGGACTGGAAATGAATATTAACTATAAAGTTACTTTTAGAACTAGAATTAAATGAGAGTTAAGAAGAAAGAAGCAGAGTATGTAATGGTTGTATATTCTGACAATATAGATATGATACAATATAAAAATGGGAGAACAATAGTGAAAGCATATGCAGAAATTTTAACTAGTTTGAGTAATTATGTTATTGTGGTAGTATTGGTATTATTATACTGAAACTATTATATATGTGATGAGGATTAAATTAAATGAGTAATTATCAGATATTCTAATTCTATCATCCTCTGTGACCTTGAAAACCAGAAACCTCAGTGTAAGAAAAAAAAAAATGTTGATGTGATATAGAAAAAATTGGTTCTGAATTTGAGTTCTGAATGTGAATTAGAAGTACCAGGATAAACTTACAAGTATTTTTTTTAATATATAGATTAGATAGATACATAGATAACAGATAGATGATAGATAGATGGATAGATTAGCTAGATGATAGATGATAGATAGATAGATAGATAGATAGATAGATAGATAGATAGATAGATAGATAGATAGATAGGCAATCAGACAGGCAAATAATTTTTTTCCACCTCTAGTCACTGAAAAACCCTAGGAACATTGACAAACCAATAGAAATTAGTATCCCTAGGTCCCATATTGTAGTCTTAAAATACCATTTCCCACTATAATAAAAGAAACCAGGGCCTCTTGAGATATAGCTTATTCCAGTTCTTGGACAGGAAATGTTAAGATGAGCCTAAAAACATTCAGTTATGCCAGAAGCCTAACTGAAGATGTTTCCACTTGTCAAGAACAGGAAAATTTGTGCTTCAGTAGGTATAATGGCGATAGATTGGGTTCATGGCTTAGAACAATGAGTTCAAAATAATATTTAAGAAAACTAGTTGCTCAGCCTCAGAGATTGACAGAAAACAAATTCATTATCTTGCAAACCAATAAGCAAAGATAGGGTCAAGCATCTATGCTACCTTTTCTCTCTGAACTCTCTAAACTCCAAGGTAACCAAGTAGAAGTTGAAAGGAGGCATCTCTTTTATAAGTAATTCAGCTGATAAATGCATGCTCTTCCCAACAAATCTGCATGGCTCACCACCTCACTTCCTTCAAGTCAATGTCACCTTTTCAGTGAGGCATTCCCTTTTTAAACTGCACACTTACCTCCCCTGACACTTGCTCTCCTCTTTCCTGTTTTCTCTGCTCATCATCTCCCTCCATTGAATGTAAGCTCCAAGAGTACAGAGTTTTGTTTGTTGGGTAAGTTGGTAGGTGGGTAGGTGGTGGGTTAATCTGTTGGTTCACTGCTCTATCTCCAGCACCCACCACAGTGCCTGGCACATGGAATCCACTCAACAATATCTATTAAATAAAAGAACTATGTGACTAAACAGTGACATATCCATTGTGCCCTAAATCCAGCTGCCATCATGGGAAGAAGAAGCAGAGAGGGTGAAAGGAGAAACACTGAAAGAGTAAACATTTACCTAAAGCAGAATTAGTTAATCTAAGAGACTGTTTTAAACCTGAAAAGATGAATATAATTATTTGCTGAGTTTATGTACAGTCCATGTGCCCTTTTCAGCTTCCAACTTTCCCACCAGCAGGATGAAAGTTCCTGGGAAAATTCAGTTGAGTTATGGAAAATAGAGAAGCTACATTTGTGGCACACCAAAAAATTTCAGTATATTCGATGTTGACTCCTCTACCTAACATGATTCCAAGTTGAGAAATGAGTAAATTGGAACTCAGAGCAGCCAAATGGCTTGCTGGGTGTCATAGAGCTAAAAAAATAAATAAAATTAAAAAAAAAATGATGAAGTGGGTTCTAACCCAGGATTTGGAGGTTGTTTTCATCTCCTTAACAAGGATGGTGGATGGTGTTTCGTGCATGTGTACACAAGGTGTGAGTCCAGAGGGTTCTCAGGCAAACCACTCCCATCCTGACTTGTGGAAAGGTTAGAAAGATGCCCGGAGGGTGATGGAGTGAAAGCTCCTGTTAAATAAGGAAGAATGATGCTAGCACCTTGGCCTTGGCAAATTTGACAAGGGCCGTTATTGACTTAAAGCTATTCTATGGTTTTGGTACCGGGGCTGGTACAGACAGGCAACAGTAATTATGGGATTCTGTCTCCTCAAGGCAGCTACGAATAGTACAAAATTAAGCCCAGGGACTATTGTGAGACAGGATCTCTATTGCCTCCCCTCTTTCCTGTTTCCCCTGCCAGCCCCACCTCTTCACACACCAGAGCTCTTGTCCCTGACCCCTGGAGCTAACCAAAGAAAGGGAGTCTGGGGCAGCTGATGGAAAAGTCTGGGGGTTATAGTTGGTTCCTAAGATCGGGCATCTTCCCTTGGCTAAGATGGTTGTCTGGGTGCCAGGGCTTAGAAAATAAAGAAGCTACATTTGTTGCACAGTAGAATTCCACTGTGTTCAATTCCACATGCTCAACCTGATTTATTACATCAATTGTTAAATGGGTAAATTGAAACCCAGAGCAGCCAAGTAGTATGCTAGGGACTATCAGAGCTAGTAAATGGTGCGGCAAGATCTAACCCAGGGTTTGGGGGCTCTTCTCTCTTCCCAGATGAGTGGCGACACACATTGCTGCCTGCCTGCCCGCCCATCCTCCCAGGCCCTGGAGTGCCCTGACCAAGACCCACTCTCCACTTCCTACCCCTATCCTGAAGAGGTCTAGGTTACCTGGAATGACCTGGGACAAGAACACCAGCACAGCCAAAGTTAGCAAAAAGGACTTCATGTCTTCAGGTAGCCCAAGGAGTCGTCCAGAAAGTTGACAAGCAGGTGGATGAGAGCTCTAGACTCTCTGCTTGCTCTAATCAACTGAGATGCAATCAACTGGGTCACTTACACGTGCCGTTGGCTGCCCACGGGTACAGTCTGCCCTGAAACAGCCTGCCTCCCTCACAATTCTCAGTCACTGTCCCAACAGCCCTGCACCCACCAATAGACCACACACCCCTGAGATAATCCACCTCCCTTTATCCATGTTCACCTTTCAGGGACCAGCAGGGAGAAGTCATACAATAGCCAGAGGGATTTTTTTTTTTTAAATAAATGTCAGCCCTCAACTTAAAATCCTCCAAGACTCCACATCACATTGAAAAAAAAATTGTGCAGTCTTTACAATGCCTACAAAGTCCTATCTTATCTGTATAGAGATCCACCGTTATTGTAGTATTAATGTAAGTTAGGCAAACTTCTTTTTCAAATGTAATCTTCCATTTTGGGAGTGGAAGAGAAAGGAAGTCACTCATTCAGACCTTGGGAAGAATGTGTCTAGCTGACTATTTTCTCTCTAAGAAATGAAGTCTCACTGCCTAAAATGCTCGGTTCCAGGAAGGATTTTGTCATTAAGAGTGAGAGAGGGGAAAGTTGAAAATAGCTCCTTGTGCTGGCTCTACCATTCACTTGCTCTAAGCTCCGTGTGACCTCAGGAGAGTCATTTTCCCTCTCCGGGCTTCACATTCATCAGTGAGCAGGTTGGAACAGATGGGCTATAGAATGCTATGGTTCTCTGGATACTGAAAAGGCATAGAACACAGAATGCTGCAAAACTCCACACTTTCACCACCAACACAGGCCAGGCTATGAGTTTACACCTGAAGATTCTCAAGACTACCCTCATCAGACACCAACTCTCTGCATCTTCTCTGGCTACTTACATCTAATATGCTCTATGGCACTTGCAAACCACAGTCCCATTTTGGGTCTGCACCTTGTGTAGTCATTGCACAAAGATTTGCTCTGGTTATTATGAAGATTTAATATTCTCCCCAGGATCCTTGAATGGGTCTCACCACACCAGGCAGTTTCAGGAAGGGAATCTATGGGATACTCATGAGGAATCATAGAAGACTCTATTCTTACATTGTAAGACTCTATTTCCAGATAAGTAACATTCACAGGTATTTGGGGTTGGGATTTGAACATATCTTTTGGGGGGAGACAATTCAACCCACAACAGATGGCTTTTAAAAATTCCTGTTATGAATGAAATTGAACATCTTTTCATATATTTAGAGTCTTTGTTAATTTTTTTTAATCAATTGTTTGTTTATATATTTGTGCACAGTTATATAGGATTTCTTTGGTAATTTCTTCCTCCTTTGTTTTATTTTTCTGTTCTCTATTTCTGAAATTCTTATTTTTGCAATGGTGGGCTCCCTAGACTTTTTATTCTCTAATTTTTTATATTTTTTTTTCCTACTTTCCATTCCTTTGGATTTTTTTACCTCTAGTTTCTAAGAAATGTTTAACAAATTTATCTTCCAACCTTTCTATTAATCTTCCTTTTCTATTTTATGCTGTTGTATTTTTAATTTCTAAGAGTTCTTACTTATTTCTGACTTTTCACTTCTGTAGCATTCTATTCTTGTCTCATGGTTGTAATAGCTTCTCTGATTTCTCTGAGGATTTTAATGATATTTTCCTCCCTAAATAATCTATTTTCTATACATTGTTAGTTGTTTGGGTGGGTGGTTGGTTGGTCTGTTTCAAACGAGATGTGTTTCTCTAACCAATGATCATGTGACTAATGAACCACAACTATGTATTCATATTTAGGAGTGTGTAAACATATTTAGGAGCTTATTAGAAACTCCATGAGTGCTTTGTTCTATTTGGTTTTGCCCTCTATTTTTCATAAGAGAGACAGGTAATAATATTTATTTGTTAATATTTTAAAATGAGGGAATAAATTTTAAATCAAACTTGCATCCCTTGATTAAATCTAATTCAGTCACAAATTGTTAACCTTTGTCCATATCTCAGTAATTTTCTTTGCCAATATTGTCTCTAAGATCACACTCTTTTCATCCTTCCTCCCACCCCCTTCTCTTCTGGCAACCATTAGTTTGTTTTCTATGAGTCTGTTTCAATTTTGTTTTGTTCGTTCATTTGTTTTGTTTTTAGATTCCACATATACGTGAAATCATGCAGTATTTGTCCTTCTCTGCATTACTGTCATTTAGCATAATACACTCCAGATCCATCCATGTTGTCACAAATGGCAAGATTTCATTTTTTTATGAATCTTTCATTTTCTAATAGTTTATTGTATAAATGTACCACTTCTTCTTTATCAATTTCTCTATTGATGGACACATAGGTTGCTTCCATATTATTTAGATTTGTTCTTATATACATATCACTTTATTTGCTAATCATTTCTTCTTGCACCTAAGACCTTTCATATGAGTTTGTTTTTCCTTCTGCCTAAAGTATATTCTTTAATTTTTCTTTTAATAAGAGTATGTTAGTACCAGTCTTGATCAATTTTTGTTTGCTGAGAAATGTCTTTATTTCACCCTGATTCTTATATTTTTTCTTGTTATATAGCATTAGATGGACCAATATTTTTATCTTAGCACACAGAAAATATCATTCTATTATCTTCTCCATCATTACTGTTAAAAAAAAAAAAAAAAAAGCTCAACTGTCAGCATAACTGTTGCTTCCTGAGAGTTATCTGTCTTTTCCTTCTGGCTGTGTTTAAGATATTTTTCGTGTGAGTGTGTGTGTGTGTGTGTGTGCGTGTGTGTGTGTGTGTTCTACAATTTCACTATAATGTGTCTAAAAGTTAGTTTCTTTTAATTTTTTCTGCTTGATTCATTGAGCTTCTTGAACCTGTGAATTTACATTCTTCGTCACTTCTAGAAAATTCTCAACCATTAACTCTCCAAAATAACCTTGAAACAATGCTCTCGCCTCTCCTTTTGGAAGCCTGATTAAATATTACATTAAATATCACACACACATACTATTTGATAATTCTAATAACTGAAGTTTTGTAGGTATGTTTCTTATGGTTCTCAGTGATGATGCCTTGTTTCTCTGCATGTTTCATAATTTTCAAATATGTACTATTAATTGTCTTTGAATTTATTTGTGATTTCTTGGGAGTCTACATAATGCTGCCTTCCTTCATTGGTCATTTGCATTTGCTTCTGCCAAATGCCTGGAACATTACCAATTTGGGAACATTTTCAAACAAATTCATAACTTGTTCTGTTTTGTTTTATAATCCAGGAAATATCGCATTTGAGCTACAAAAACACAAAGATTAGCCTGTAGTTACAGCATCTTAATGATTTTGTTATCTTGCTCTGCTTAACAAGAAAAACATCTGAGTAGGGGAAGGCAGGTTTACTTATTGCTCATCCTTACCTCAATGTATAAACCTTTGCAGTCCCAGCTTCATGTGAGGACATAATCCCTTGTTGAACTTTACCTTGAGTAAGTCCTGGCCTTGGAATTCTCTTCCTCTCACCTCAAGATGATCAAAACATCAAGTTTGAAGATGCCCTCAGGACAAAAGCAGTTTCAAGATTCTACTTATCTTTCTGGGTTCACATTTTCCTTTCAATGTAGACCTTTTAATTATTTTCTATCTTGTCAGCTCCTTGATGCCTTGGAAATCTTTTTAAATATTTTATGCCATATTTTAGTTGCAGTCTTTTAGTTAATTTGCAAAAGGTTTGATCCAAATGATGCAGATTGCCATATTCTAAAAAATATTAGTCTATTAAGTTTTTAATTTCAATTATATTTTTTACTTTTAGAGGTTCTACTTAATTTTCAGTTCATTTAGTCATTCTTATAGTCTCATGGTCTATACTTACAATTTATTTCCCTGGATTTATCTCTTTAAGTATATTAACTATATTTATTTTGTATTGTGGTATCTGAAATCTTTGTGGGTTTGAGTCTCCCAATGAAGTTGCTACTGACTTTGTCATGTTGCCTTCTTTCCTTATATTTTGTGATTTTTTGATGATGAAATCGTCTTGGAATTTTACTTTTGGGAATTCTTTGTAGCCTGAGTTAAAGAACATTCTTTCAATGTTTCCGTGTTTTCTTCTAACCAGGTATGTTCTTAATTGAGAAACTAGACAGTGTGAATTTTGTCTGCAAGCCCACGTGAGGGTTTATTCACATTGATAAGTCTTCCCCTTTTCTCCATCCAGTGTTAAGAGTCAATACAGGCCATTTTCTCTATGATTTCCTCAATGGTGAGTGCACCATTATTTCTAATTCACCTTTACACTGATGTAATAGCTCTTTGGATCCAAGATTAATGCAGAGGGGGGTCTCCAATTAGATCCTCCACTTTAGGTTGTTTTTTTTTTCTGCTCCCTGCATCACTTAATGTTATGAAAATAAGTAGGATGTGGGTTAAATTGCTGTAATAAAGAAATATCAAAATACGATGGCTTGAATAAGAGAAAAATATATTTTCCTCTTATGTGACAGTTCAGAGGTAAGAGGTCTAGGGCTAGTGAGATGGCCTATCATTCTCAAGTCAATGAATTTGACATATGAATTTTGTGATGTTTTTGTAGCTCAGCCTGACAGGTACTCTGACAGCCCTAACGAGGATAAAATTACATTTCACCATTCTCTTCCCTATATAAAATCAAGTTAGGGTTTTTGCCACAAACTATTATTATTATCATCATCATCATCATCATCATCATCATCATTATCATCAAAAAAAAAACAGCGAAAGAAAACAAGGAGGTGAAAATGAAGTAGCATTATTGTGCTCTGAATGTTGTCATTGGTTAGAGGGGGTGAGGTTAGAATCAGGGGCATCTGTGGTTTGTAGTGTGTCCTCACTGCATATCAGCTCTTCTTCCTCACTGCCAGCCCTGCTGACCAAAGTGACCCCAGGCCCAGGCCCATCACTAAATGCTTCTCTATTAACTCAAACAAGCAAGAGCCTTGAAGAGCAAACAACCTTTCACAGACCTCTATGTCAGCTCCCTCAGTGAACCCACTACCCCCTGACATGTTTTTATTCTCCCATCTCCTCCCATAATTGAATAGAGTCTAATTCTTATAATAATTTTTTTATTCCATAATACTGATCATGGTTCTGTTGCTGCCCTGATTGAGTCTTAACTAATATGTTTGAAAAAGTGAGCCTCCTTAACGGAAATGAACACAGTACTGGTGGATTTCTAGGCAGCATTGAGTCCCTTCCTAACCAGGTCTCCTCTTCAACCGAAAGGCTTAGAAAGAGTTATTCTGTTTTCCTCCCTGACTGCTTGAGAGTCAGCTGCCATCATGAACAGCACAGTAATTGTCCAGACGAGGAAGTTCATGACCAATAGACTACTTCAGTGGAAACAATTGATCCTCAGTGGCCTTCACCCTGGGAAGGCAACAGTACCTAAGACAGAAATTCAGGAAAAACTAGCCAAGATGTACAAGACTATACCAGATGTCATCTTTGTATTTAGATTCAGAACCCATTCTGGTGGTGGCCAGACAGCTGGCTTCGGCCTGATTTATGATTCCTTGGATTATGTGAAGAAAAATGAACCTAAACAGAGACTTGCAAGACAAAGCCTGTATGAGAAGAAAAAGACCTTAAAAAAAAAAAAAACAGCGAAAGAAACACAACAGGATAAAAAAGTCAGGGACTGCAAAGACCAATGTCGGTGCTGGCAAAAAGTGAGGTGAATATTGGACAACAGAAGGAGTAAATGTGGTGATTGCACAGATTTTTCACGAGAGCATTGATAAACTAAGAACTTAAAAAAAAGTAGCTGACACTTAACTGACCTCACTCTTTCACTGACCTTTCAGTGTTCAACCTCCTCAATGTGCTTACTGCTCCTACAGAAACAGTTCTCAATGTTATTTTGTCTTGTAAATGCTACATATGCTTTTGTACCCTTGACCTCTGATTCAAGTAGGGTCCAGCCAGGAAGTGGAAAGAAACCACATAGGATACTGAATATAAGGAACTGGCTACACTGTTGTTGGAAGGCTGAAAGAACAAAAGGAAGACCCGGTGAAAACATATTTGTAACTACAGGATTGCGGCTACCACCTCAGGCCATGGGAATTAAAGGGGAGAGAATGGGTTTTCAAAACCTAAGAGTTCAGAGGACAAACCCCCAATAGCTGGTTCTTGGATCTCTGAGAGGGTTCTCAGCCTGGTGCCCAGAAGGCAGGACCCTGTGGGCAAGATCCAGTGCATGGTTAGTACTCAAATGGCAAGGGCTCTGGCTCCTGGTATTTCTGAGAGGGCACAGCCAGGCTGGTGCACGGAGCTTCATCTCTTATTACCATTTTCCTCCCAGTTTTAGCTCCAGTTACACCATATTTCTCATTTTCAACACCAACATAAGCCTTTGTACAGACTTTCCTCTGCTTGGAACACCATTTCAGTTCATCTGTCTAGTGCTTTGGTGTTTATTCTTCGAAACACTTCCAGGACACATCTGTGAGGTCTCCCCCCACCTTCTGGATTCCGAATGCATGACGCCCCCTTGTGGTCCCTTCAGGAGGTTTAGAGCTGGGCGGAAGGATATGTGCTGTTCTCGTTGGGCCTTGTTGCCTGACCTCTCCCTGATGACCTAATTAACTAGAGGAGGCTGCCAGCTGAGTGCGTGTAGCTGCAGACCACGGGCGGGGGCCGGACCAGTGGGCAGCCGCAATCTCATGTGGGAGACATCTGTTCCTGTCGC
>NW_006442491.1:18719825-18733959 GCF_000325575.1 Pteropus alecto
AGTCATGAAACTCCTTTTGCTGACTTTGGCTGTACTGCTGCTCTTGTCCCAGCTCACTCCAGGTAACTTGTACACCTCTTCAGGGGAGGAACAGGGTGTGGGTACTGAGGCCTGGGCACAGAATCCCAAGGGCAGGGAAGACAGGCTGCCAGGCCTCAGGTCACCTTTGGGAGCCATGTGGAGGAGGTGCCCTCACCGGCAGCAGGTGACAGATCTCAGGTACCAGCTATGACATCCAGAGCTTCTGGCCAGCCACCCATCCCTCCTCTCCCAGAGAGCATGCACAGCTGGCCTAGCGTGTGAGAAAGAATGAAAGGGGTGGGCAGAAGAAGCAAGAAGAGAAGACAAAAGTGGCCCTTTCGCAAAATACTTCCCGGAATGATCTAGACTGTGTAAAGATCACAAGCATCTTAATGGGAAACAAAAGCTCATATTTACTATTGCTACCTCTGTGCCAAACTCTGTGTTGGAAGCCAGGACCCCAGAGTTACATGACAGGACCCTGGGTGAAATGATAAATAGCATTTGCAACCTCGAGTGACACGAGCTGTGCTAGAGAGGAGCCAGGACATTGGAGTGCACGTGGCAGGAGAGTCCCCTCCTAGTGCGATACCCCGAGTTCTGAAAAATGTGTAGAAATTAGAAGGAGAAGAAAAAGAGGTGGAAGTAGGAAGGGTGCCCTGGGCAGAAATCGGCTTATGCAAAGGTCCAGATATGGAAGAGAGCATGGTGACTCCAGGGAACTGGCACCAGATGGAGGACTGGTTTAGAGGCATGGCAAGGGGTAAAGCTGAGGAAGCAGTCAAGGGCCAGGTCTTGATGGGCCTTGAATGCGGGTGAGGGAACCACAGGAAGGCTTAAGCAGAGAACCATCATGGTCAGACTTTTCTGCTCCACCAACTCCAGCACAAGCTCTCTGGCCCCTGCTGCTCAACGGCCGGAAGCTCCTGCCCACACCAAGGTTTTGTCTAACCTTTCCACAGGGTCAGAGTTTGTGAATTTCTTCAAGCAAGCTGACCTCAGCCCTCCTATTTGCCTCTGGCAAATGCCTAGAACACCACCCACCTGGAGTAGAGAGGAAAACCCCAGAACCTAGGTTGGAAACTGCCCTACCATTTTCTATCACTGTGACCCCAAACAAGCAGCTTGGCTACTCACAGTTTCAGTTTCCTCATTTCTCAAACTGCTACAATTGTGTGTGTGTAGTAATAGCGTGTTGTGGGAATAACAATGAACACACTAAAATTTTGGTGTGCAAAAATATATAGTTTCTTGATTTTCCATAACTCATCTGAACTTCCGTCCTGCTGGTGGGACAGTTGGGGGCGGGGCCGGGGAGGACACTTAGTGCTGTGCCTAAACTCAGCAGTTAAATATTCACCCTTTCTGCTTTAAAGTGTTTCCAAGTTAAGTCAGTCTCTTCTGAATAAATTTCCATTTTCCCCACTGTCCTTCCCACAATAGTATCTGGGTTTAGGAGAAAGTAACTTGATATGTCATGATTTCATTAATCTGTTCATTCAGTAAATATGGTTGAATAAATCTGATGTCCAGGCACTGTGATAGGTACAAGAAATAGAGCCATGAACAAATCAGAACAAAACAAGCAAAATCTCTGTCTCTTTAGAGCTTATATTCTATTGAGGCAGGCAGAAAAAAAAATTTTTAATGAGTGAAACCTATGGAATGTCATGTGATGAGTATAATGAACAGAATAGGCAGAAAAAGGAGATAACACATTCCAGGGGTAGGATGGGAGTTGCTATTTTAAAGGTGCACCCAAGGAATGGGCTCACTGTGGCCTGAAGGAGGATAAGGGGTGAGCCAGGTGGATTTATGGAGAAGAACATTAAAGCTGGGAGGAATATCAAGTACAAAGGCCCTGGGGCAGAAGCATAAGCAATTAGGGTAGGGACCCGTGCTAGACCTTCACTGATTTCTGTATGTGGTCATTGAGCATCCTGCTGGCACTTTCTACTAGATCCCATGGCTGATGAAATTCTACTCCTGTAGAGAGTCCCACTGCCTCAAGCCCTTCGTCTCAGCCAAATCTTCCATCTGGTCCCTGGGGTTTAGTCTATTCACACACCCTCCCATTGCCTTCTGCATAGGGGTATACTCCTGGCAGATCCCTCAGGTTTTTAGCTCCTCACTGGTTTTACTATCTCCACAAGAGACACAAGAGAACTTGGAAACCTTCTAGATCTATGTTATGCTGTAGGAGGGCAGAGGGAGATACTCAGCCACCTCCAGATGGCACCATGATGTGCTGTGTCCAGTCTGTTAGCACTTTCCCTGGGCTACGCTCTAAGAGGCAAGGGGTCAATCCCTCCTGCCCTGGAAGTTTTTCCAGACCAATTTGTAGCAAAAGATCCTCTTGTCCCTGCTTTTCCCACATTAGTTATCTCTATGTCCTAGGGGTTCAGGTCGAGGAGCAGGCCACTAGTGGGAAAGGATTGGAAGGCCTTGGTCCCTAGCTTGCCAGTGGGCCCATCATCAGCCTGGCTGGCAGAGGTGAGATGTAGGTTCTAGTAGAGCTCTCAGGCCTGTTGCTGCTGTTCCTACAAGAAGTGGAGTCAAGCGCCCACTTGCCCCAAGGGAGAGCATTTCTCTTCTGCTTTCTATGGGGTGTGATGGTGTTTACAGAAATTGAATGGAACTTTTCTCTAGCTGGACCCTCAGCTTTTCCTCCTGTGACTTATAGTGAGATAGTATTATCTGAATCCACCAGTTCTACCAAATAATATATAAAGGAACTCTTTGAAATTGGAAATCCTGACTGTTCTTGATAAATTTTGGCTCTTAAAATTGTCTTGCTGTGAACTAAAACTACTCATCTCATTTAAGCTGAGCAATCCTGACTTTCTGATTCTAACTGTTGTTTACCATTCTTCTAAAGCTCGGAAACTGCATGATTCTGTTTTTTGGCAACCAAAGGGTCTCATGATTAAAGGAGAATGAAATATATATTACCTTAGTATTTTCAAAATATTAAAAAGTTAATTTGTAAAAGTTCAGAACATATATGTAAAGCCTAAGAACCCAGGAGATATTAGGTTTAGGTGGGATATGTCACCTACTTTTCTGGTATACCTCCTCATAGCACCCAGAGTTCTTCCTTTATATCTTTCATGACAACTCTAGTCAGTCAAATATCTGGATGGCTATTTCTTTAGTGGCTATCTCTCCCAGCACTGGACCAGAAGTGCTCTGAAGGCAGGCGTCTATCTCTAACTTGTTTGTAGTTGTATCCCCCATGTATAGGCTTCTCAGTCTATTCACGTGCTTCCCAAAGGTAGACAGACATCTAGAAGGGAAATTGCTAGATAAAGACTGTGCACAATTTTAAAATGTATAAGTTATTGCTAAATAGCCTCCAAAGAGGCCAAAACAAAGTGTATGAGACCAACTTTTCTCTCTCACCAATAGTTCATCTTAACACTCTTGAATTAAAAATCGAGATTTTGTTGGTAAATGGTGATGTTTTCCTTTTTTTTTTTGTAAAATAAAACATGGAATTACAGATTCTGAAAACCACATAAAACAAATGTGCACTTTAAGGAATTCTTATAAAACACACACCCTTGTAACCACCACCCAGGTCAATAAACACAACATTGACAGTCACCCCAAAACCCCTCCACCTACCCCCCCATCACAACTGTCTCCTTCCCTTGAATTAAGTACTATACTCACATTTATAGCAATGTATTATTTGTATTTCTTCATATCTTCATTGCTAAGACACCCACATCCCTAGACACCCAATTTTCGTCATGCCTAGTTTTAAAATTTGATATCACTAGATATTCTTTTTTTTTAATTTACTGGTTACATCTTTATCCCTTTCTTGTCTTTATAATTGATTGTTGAAATTGGTTCATTTGACCTAGTTTCCCACAGTAAACATTTTTTTATTACATAAATTATTTTATTAATTTGTAAATAATTCTATGAGGTAACTACCATTATTATCTCCCAATTTATGTATGAAGATTGAACCATAGCAGAGTTGACCAATTAAATTGCTAAATTAATGAGCAATGGGTAATGAGTAATCCCTCCTGTGTGCATTATAATATGTGCTTGAAAACAAGATGTCTCACCTCAAGAATGGGTTGAGGTGAGGGTGAGTGATGTCTGGGAAGGAGTCTGAGGGAATAGAGGAGAGGGTTAGTTACCATATCTAAAAATAGGTCAAGAGGCCAATCTGGAGGTGGCCTGGCTTCAGATGCCTCTCAAATTCAATCACGTGCTGGTATGAGTTTACCAATATTCAGAGTGAATGACCAAGTTTTCACTAAACTTCCTAATTCAAAATTTTTCTGACAGCAAAGAATAAATGATTGTTTACCTGCTTAATAATCTTTTTGTTTGTAAGGGCTGACTTCTTGAAAAGCCATGCAGGACTTCTTCTTGGGTTCCTCCTCTTCCACCATTTCCTTAATGACTTGATTGATCACCAAGATATTTTATTGCCACTCAGGACATGAGACAAATGTAGACAGAACAGTTCAGTCCAAAGGAACAGATTTGGCTGATTGCATACTCAAGGTGAATTTCAACGTGTTCCACTGACCTCTGTATTTCCTACAAATTGGTACCTGGATCCAGAGGTTTAATCAGACTCAAAACTTTTTGGCAAAACTTTTGGTGTTGATAATGTTCTTTCATTGGGAGGCACATAATATGTTTGTTGCCTCTGTTTTAGTGACAGTTATAGTCATTGATGCTCAAAGCCTGGATGCATTAATTCTTTGGGCATTGCAAAATGGTAATATTTTATTATGTGATTTTCACTAGTTAGCTGGAATACTAATATAATAAAGACACTTCTGATTATCTACTATTTGTTTATCAGCAGTACAGTTTATATGGGAAAGAGAATAGATGCTTGATTTTTCTTTTTATATAAATCTGCAAGATAATGATTTCTTTTCCTATTATCCTCCAAATGTGAAAAAATTGTTTTTAATATCATCATAAGCTCATGGATTTAAATATATTTGATGAACGTTCATTCACTGCAGTCTTTACTCTTACTGAAACTCACCTTGTCTTATCCTTGACTCGTGGGAGCTTTTTTAATATGGCGCCTGAGCCTTATTTGACATCTCTGCTAGTCCTTGATAGTTTCCCTGTGATAAAGTCCATCTTATAAACATCACAATGGACACACCGGCAGTCAGACAGTGTTAGATATATTAACATGCGTCAGCAAAGGAAAATACACACCAGAGGAACCATGGGTCATTGGTAACTATAGGATTAAGAAGAAGGGCAGAATTTAAGTAAAAATGTAAATGAAGCAGTGTTTGATAGACTCCAAGGCAAGGGAGGGCCACAGGTCGGTATGTAAAAGGGTTAACATCTGGCCTAGGCTGAAAAGTGGGTTCAGAGTCCCATTTCCAGGGAAAGTACAAAACTAAGAGAGATGTAGCATTTTGTATCCCTAAATCTTTTCTCTGACCCTCTGCCCTTGTCTCTGAAATCAAGGCTGCTTGTCTTCATTGAATGACGCCCTTTCTCAGGGGAGAATGTAATGTTCCAAACTTGCTGGTATAATTTCAAATACAAAGTTTCTAACAGGTTGTGATTTGAGGAAACCAGGCTTCTTAGCACTTTGTCATTTTCTTAAGTAACAAAAGCAGTTTCACTGGTTCACAACTGGTTATCTGGCATAGACTACCTGTTCTAGGCTCATCTTATACAATTCTTGCTCAGATCTTGAATTAGCCATTTCTTCAAGAAGCTCTGATTATTTTTTAGTAGGAAATGGTATTTCAGAACTATGATCTAGTGGTAGAGGTATTCAGTGCTACTAAATTGATCCTTCTTTCTTTCTTCATCTTTTCAGTAGACAGCTAGACGGTAAAGTCAACACATTTAAATGTATATAGAAGACCTCATGAATTAATATTGATTCTTTCTATTCAAAGTGAGGACTACAGGATTTATACTTAAAATATTCCATATTATTTCTGTATTTTCCTTCTGCACCAACATTCTCAGATACACTGCGAACTCTTTTGGCATTTTCAAGTCATCTGTTATTTAAAGAACATTTTCTAGAATTATAGTTTGAGTATTTTTTTTCTGATAGCTTGCTTTGGTTTTCTTTCTCAAGGTCTCATCTTGTCTCTACGTTAAATCTCCTTTGCCTCTCTTAATATGTGTCACTTGCTATTGAATTTTTCTTATTGTTTCTTTTTTGATCAATTTTACTGAGTTATAACTTTCATAAAATAAATAAAATAAAATTTCCACATTTTAGGCACACAATATGAGCTTCAAAAACTGTGTACATTCATATAATGACCACCACGATCATAGTATAATACATTTCCATTACCCCAAATAGATCTCTTCCACCCCTTTGCAGTCAGTCACCTCCGCTGCCTCCCAGCCACGAGCAACCACTAATCTACATTCTGTCACTTTAGCTGGCCTTTTCTAGGATTAGAAAAGACAAACGACAATCATTTTTAGCCACAGGAAATGCTATTGCCTTCTGGCAAGGAAAAGCATCTAGCCAATCATAGAAAAGGCAAGCAATAATAAATACATATTCAAATCCTTGAGGTGTAGGGAGTTATATAGGATCCCCGAGATGGTGGTTCCTTTTCATGTCCCACCCTCACTATTTTTCCAAGGTTACGAAACTGGCTTGTGGTACATATACTGAAACTATCCTCGTGATTCAATTAAAACTTCTCCACCGATATTGTCTTAGAATAGTTTTTAAGTTTTCTTTACTGAGAAAAGAAGAAAAAACTGTGACGTTTTCTTCATCAAGCTCCATTTCAGAGAGTCCAGAAACACCAGGTGTCTCTATAATACATCTAATTGAAGTGAACATCTAAATTTCTCTCAATGTATTTTTTCAGAATCTGGTGCTTATGACTGCAGTTAGCTCAGGTTCCAAAGAAGTTTTAAAATATATTTTTTTTAAAAAGTAAACTTCTGGCTCTCATACCTATGTAAAAATGGACATGTGTTAAAGATTTCATTTAACTCGTAATGAGAGAACAAGGCAGATATTATAACTGGGTCAAAGCACAAATATATATACGGAGTAAAGGAATGTCAAAATGAATTTACAAATAGATAAAAATATTTTGCAGGAGAAGGAAGGATATCTGTTGAATCTCTATGGAACAAAACATATTTGCATAGATACAGAAAATAATGATTTTTAAATTACTACCATTTATCAACAATTCATAGAGTTGTAAAATAACACTCACATAATCAAAATTAGTTAACTCTGAAGGTTGTGATTTATCTAGATCAGGGACTCTTGACACTTTTGGCAATTATTGACATTCTGGGCTCGATAATTCTTTGTTGTGGCTGTCCTGTGCATTGTAGGATATTTAGCAGAATCCTTAGCCTCCACTCATTAATTGCCAGTAGCACCCCTCACCAGCTGTGACAACTAAAAATATCTCCAGACATTTCATTGCCAAACATCCCCTTCGAGCAAAATCACTCCAGTTGAGAAGCACTGCTCCAGACAATGCAAGTTTTCCACTGAAGCACAAAATTTCCCCCATATTGGACAAAAAGATCATCTCGAAACAATTTATTCCTGATCATAAAATAAACCTAGCCTAAACCATCAGCAGAAAGAAGGAAATAAGAGTAAATGACAAATTAATGAAATTGAGAATAGTCATGGCACCAAACCGTCTAAACAAAATAGTTTAACTGACTCAGTTACAGACTTTATTCAGCTCATAGACATTAGAGAGACCATGAAAACCAGAGTCAGAGCAGTCTTGGAGTTTCTATAGAAGAAAGAGAAGAGGGAGGTACATGTTTTTGTTGCCTCAAGTAGCAGATTTCATCTTTAACTGCTAAAAACTTGTGGATGGAATAGTTGGGAACTGTTACAGATCTTTAAGCTTCTTTATTGACAGCACTGGTGCAATCGCATCCCCAAAACTGTCAGGACTATTCTTTTAAGAGCTATTTTTGCCAGCTTTGTAGTTTGTCAGTTAGTCAAGATTCTGGGACAGGAAATGTATCAAAAATAATATGGATGGGTTGTTGCCTGGGGCTGGGAGAAAGCGAGAATGAGAAATTATTGTTTAATGGGTATAGAGTTTCAGTTTTATAAGATGAAAAAGAGTTCTGGGGATGGATGGTGATTGGTGGATGAAATAAAAATAAAATTATGAAGAGAGCGGCGGAATGTTAGCAAAAATCACCAAAAAATTTTTTTAAAAAGCAAGATATGAATGGACCTTAAAAACATTATGCTAAGTGAAAGAAGCCAGACACAAAAGACCACATATTTTATTATATGATTCCATTTGGCATAAAATATACAAAGTATACAAATCTCATAGAAAGGATGGCAAATGGGTGGTCGCCTAGGGCTGGGGGTAGGGCAACATGAGAATACTTAATGGGTGCAGAGTTTCTGTTTGAGATGATTTTAAGTTCTGAAACTAGTTGGTGATGATGGTCATACAACATTGTGAATGTACTTAATGCTCCTGAACTGTACACTTTAAAATGCTTAAACTGGTGAATTTTATATTATTTGTATTTTACCACAGTTTTTTAAAAGGGAGACGGGCGGAAAAAAGGGGAGACAAAGGAGATCAGGGTTAAAGGCAAGGGAAACTAAGGACCCTCTGTGACATCCGTTTTAATCCTTTTACAGACCTTCCAAATCCAGCCCCTACCTCTTCTTAAGACTGACATCGTCTCCTTTCTTCTTTCTCTTTTGTGTCAGGTGACAGCCAAAAATGCTGGAATCTTCATGGCAAATGCCGTCACAGATGTTTCAAAAAGGAAAAGGTCTATGTTTTATGCACAAATAATAAGCTATGCTGTGTGATGCCCAAGAAAACTCAGCCAAAAGAAAGTCCATGGTTATTTTGAGTTCTCTGAAGCCTAAAGCTATGAAAACAGATGAAGCTATTTTGAGTCCAACCCCAGTGGATTCCTGAGTTTGATCAATAAACACCTCTGGCTGATCCCTGTGTTAGTCTGTCAGTCTATCCCAACAGGTCTCTGGAGGTCCCCTTTCAGGTGGTTTGTGAAATCAAAACTATTTTCATAATAATAATAATAAAAAAATACTATTTTCCTTTTTTCAATCTCACTCTCTAACAAGAGTGCAGTGGAATTTTCTGGAATCTACATGATATATGATGATATCATTGCCCTCTAATGAATGGTGTGGCTATGTATCTTCATATTTCTAGAATCTTTTAAGGTAGAAGAGTTAAAGTATAAATGTGTACACTTTCAGGTTCTCAGTAATTCTACTGTGCGCTCACTCGATATCTTTAGTTATATTATTAATCTTATTATCATCTAATAAATTATTACTTTGAAATTCCAAAATTTTCCTCATATCTATTCAACAGACTACAAGAACTAAGAACATTTTGTTTTGGTTTGCAGAGGTATATCAACAACCAATATCAACTAGCTAACAGAAGGATATGTTCTCCCTGAGTGAAAATAATAATTATTCTAGTCTCTACAGTCCTTTTAAATACAATTTTTAGCACACAATAAAAATAATAAGTCATGCACAGAAGAAGCCACAGATTTAAGAAACTTAGTGTAATCAAATAGCTAATAGACAAAAATAAAATACTTCTCGATACCTGTGAATATTAAAAAAAAAAAAAAGTTCAAGAATTTTATGGAGAAAATTAGAAACTCTTAATGAAAGACAATATCAAAAAGCCTAAATTAACAGAGAGACATATCAATTCATGAATTAGAAGACTCAATATTTTAAAGATATTAATTCTATCCTAATTGTTTCCTAGATTCAATGAAATTCCAATCAAAATCCTAACAAAATTTTTTCCATAACTTGATCAGGTGAACATATAAACAAATATCATGTTAGGGACATAGACACAGATGACAAAACTATCAATAAAGCACAAATTTAGGTTAATGGCTCACTCTAAGAACATAGAAAATGGAAGAAGTAATGCTGATATTCTATTTTCTTTATCTGGATGGTAGGTATAGAGATATGTTATTGTTTTTTATACTTTAATTTATTTTTAAATATATATTGCCCTCTTGATATATAATAAAAATTGAGCTCTAAAAAAGATAAAAGCTATAAACATTAAGTGCTTTAAGAATCGTAAGGCTAGAAAAGATGAAAAAGCTAAATCAGTCAAAAAGGCCTAGAAAAGAAAATATTTGAAAATTACATGTCCTATACAGGATTTTTTTTTCAGAATATGTAAAGAACTCTCAAAACTCAATAATAATAAAAAAAATCCAACAACAAAATGAGCAACACTGTTGAACCAACACCACCAAAAAAAAATACATGTGGCAAATAAACTCATGAAAATTTATAAATATTAGAGAAATGCAAATTAAAATCACAATAAAATACTACTACATACATATTAGAATATCGAAATTGACGGTAACAATTGTTGATGGGGAACAAGTGTTGGCAATTGGAACTCTCATACACTGCTGGCGGGGATGTAAACTAGTATAACCACTTTGGAAACAACTGGGCTGTTTCTTAAAGAGTTTAACATACCATATGTTCTAACCATAAGTGTACTCTATGATGTTCACACTATAACAAAATCACCTAACCACACATTTCTCATCCTTAAGAGACATGTGACTATATTGTGAAGCTAAGAATTTTTTTAGCATGTCTTAGATCTACTTAACCACAATCCTTGGAAAACATATATTCATATGGTCATTTAGTTATATATATACAAGTATTTATTGACCATCTACTATTTGTCAGGCACCGTGTTAGTCTTTAGTAATAAAATGGTAAATAAAACAAATATGGGCTTTGCCATTGTGGAGTCCACAAACTGTGCAGGAAAAAGCATTAAACAAGAAATTAATTCATAATTACAGATGGTGGTAAAGGCTATGAAGAGTATAGTAATTTAGAATAAGGGTGGGGGAATTGCACCCCTATGAGCTATCAGGGTAACCCCCTCTGAGGAGATGGCATTTGACCTAGGATCTGTAGGATGAGAAGTCATATTTGCAAAGACTTGAGAGGGAGTTTGAAGAATATTCCAGGGAAAACAGTATGTGCATAGGCCTTTGGGAGGAGGGTGGTTTGCTCCAGAGACCAAAAGAATGGCGTATAGCTAAAGCCCGGTATGCAAAGGAAGAGAGATACAAGACGAAATATGAAGCAAGCAGTGTGGTAGATCCCACAACACTTTGATGTTTGGATGTAAACATTTAATACTTTATGTATTAAAGTAGAAGACTGCCTACCTTACCTTTAATCACCTCTATTTACTCAGCTTCTGTTTCCTTAAATTATGCCTCATTCCGCCCCTCCTCCCACCTCCACCCACCCCACTCTTCAACCTTGACTTTTACTAAAGCATCTTTTCAGCTTCAGCTTCAATTATAAACTACTTTATTCTCTGTATTTCCCAATTTAAATCCTCGTAACAGAGAATCTGATTGATCCAGTTCACCATTTTGTGCCACCCATATCAAGTAGAGTTCACTGGCCAGCCTATGAGATTAGTTTGGTTTGGGGAGGTGCCCACCTCTTGTCCAATCAACTGTGTCTGAGGCACAGGAGAAAGGGGCCTCCTGGTCTGCATATGACTGTCACTTCAGCCAAGGCTGTGAACAGGGATAAAAGAGTATAAATGGATGGGACATGCACAGTGTCCTGTGTACTCACATTTCTGTGTATCCTTGCAGTAAATTTCTATAGGAAGGAATATGTCTGCTTCTCTCCTCATGAAACACTGAGTCCTTATGCTTAGAGGAAAATGAACATCGATAAAACATTGGCCTTCTTGATGGAACAGGATAGCTCCTCTCTCTATCCTCTCTGAGATCCCTCTAATCTGTTGGTGAGAGCTTGACATTCACTGGGTACTATTGGACCCAATCCTCCCTTTTTATAATAAACATTTTGCAATGCCTCCTTTTTCTATCCTGAAATAAGACTTATAAATATTTTAACCTATCTACTCACATAATTTCAAGAAAAATCAAATTAAGAACTATAATGCAAATGAGAAAAGAAACTTTTATAATAATATGTATTTTGACATGTAAGTAGTACATTTAAAGACCTAAGAAATACTCATACACAGCATGTGTATCTATACACAGTATCTATACACAGCATGAGTGTAACAGCCACAACTGTAGACTCAAACTGGTGTACTATGTGCACACCTCAAATACTACACAAAGTGTTTGCTATCTGTGTCCTGACTTTCCCAAATGGTGAACAGCTTGGGCAAAGTCTTAACCAGAATAAGGTATAATCATCCCTTGATTTACACAGTTTCATTTCAGGAAAATTCAATGTGCGACAAATACTTGCAAGACAGCCTTAGATGCTGGGCTCAGAATTATAAATGGGTTCCTCACCTACATAAATGTCCAGCAGGACATTAGAATTTTGAGAGATGGGTCAATACTTCATTTCCCAGGACAGTCACACACAGTGCATGCCACTTAACATCCCTGGTCCCCAACCTACTAAATTCAAGTAGAGGCCCCATTAATTTTGACAATTAAAAAAAATGCCACCAACAATGTCCCAAAACAACCCCTAGAGGGCAGTATCTCCCCTTTGAGAATCATTGATCTAACCATTAGTAGAGTCCTGTGGACGGGCTAACTCTGAGACATACGAAGCTGCATCATAAGCACAGATAACTTACCCAAATTCAACTACATATGCTCAGAAAAAAAAAAAGAGAGAGAGAGAGAGAAATAAGTTTTTTGGGAATCTTTTCAACTTTTTCACTCCCTTTTTAAATCAACTTAGTTTTGTCTTTCTGAAACTTCATATAAATGGAGTCATTCAGTATGTACACCTTTGTACCTGGCTTCTTTTGCTTAACATAATGTTTCTGAAATAAATTCATGTTGTGTGTATCAGTAAACTTTTATTGTTGTTTATTGAGTATGCTTGTATCAGATGGGTGTAACTCAATTTACCCATTCACTTGTTGGACATTTGAGAGTTGTTACCAGTTATGGGATATTATAAATAAAGCTGCTATAACCATTGAGAAGTCTTTGTATATACATATTTCTATTTAACATCATAAGTAACTCTGCAACTGTTTTTCCAAAGTGCTTGTCCATGTTACATTTCCATCAGCAATGTATTAGCATTCTAAAATTTCACATCAGCATTTAGGTCAGTCTTTTTTATTTTAATCATTCTACTGGGCATATAATGATATCCCACTGTGATTTTAATTTGCATTTACCTGAAGGCTAATGACTTTGAACATCATTTCATGGGCTTATTGGTAATTCATATACCTTCTTTTGTAAAATGTCTGTTTCAATATTTGCCCACTCTATTATTGGATTGTTTTTTTCTTACTGATTTATAGGAGTTCTTTAAACATTCTGGAAATGAGTTATTTGTTTTATTTATATATATATATATATGGAATATATATATATGACATATATGGAAAATATATATGACATATATATATGGCAAATATGAGCAATAGCTGTCCAAAGAAGCCAAAAGATTCCCTCCTTGAGCCAGTGCCTGAGTGAGCGGAGGTGGGAATTGTCTTCGTTCCTGTGCAGCAAAAGCACCAGGCAATGAAGGCATCAATCGGCATCGTGTGCTTGCCCTGTGGAGAGACATTTCTTTTTTATAAAAATGGCTCCTAAATATACCCCATCAGTTCCTCTGGTTTGATGTGTTCCATTGATGGAGGAAAACTTGCTATATATGTCGGTTTCCATAAAGGCACCTTCCTGAGTGATTTTCAAGGGTAATTTGAGCCACATGTGATCGTTGCCTGGCTCTCAGACATAAATATAGCCCTGGTACAATAAGCAATTCCATTCTACTCTCTGTCATGGAAAACCCAGGTGGGGAAGGGGGTGGGGAGTCACCAAATCCTACCTTGAACCTCCTACAATATACATCATTGTAACTCCTTTGTTCTTTCCTTCTCCTATAAGCCCAAGGGATCTCCTGATCAGCAAAATGAAAAACTCTTCTAATCTCTACTCCACCGGAAGACTCTCGATGCATGTGAAAAATGCACATACATGTATATATATATATGTCTATATATAGATATTATTATATCTATAATATATCTACATGAATATATATCTTTATATA
>NW_006442491.1:18734142-18755792 GCF_000325575.1 Pteropus alecto
CACGTATAACTTTTGACTTCCCCAAAATTAAACTGCTAATAGCCTGCTGTTGACTGGAAGTCTTACTGATAACATAAATAGCTGATTAACACATATTTTGTACATTATATGTATTATATACTGTATTCTTACAATAAAGTAAGCTAGAGAAAAAATATGAAGAAAATCATAAGGAAGAGAAAATACATTTACACTATTTTTTTAAATCCACATATTAGTGGACTTGCACAGTTCAAACCATGTTATTCAAGGGTCAACTGTATATATAGATATAGCTATAGATAATAATATAAATATAGATACAGACATAAGTACAAATATAGATATAGTCATCCTGACAAAATATGAACCAAAAGCTACCAAGAATTATGAAAGAGTGGTGAATATTTTTAAGCTTATTGATGTTTTATTTTCCCACAATGTGTTCTAAACATTATTCAAGTAATAAAATTGGAATTTTTTTTTAAATTTCAAGAGGTACTTTAGTGCTAAAAATCTTACATTAAAAGAATATCTAAGTACATATGGAAAAGTTTATGATGTATCGATAAGTAAAAAAAGGACACAAAAAATATGTACCGGTTGATTCTATTTTATCTGTCACATTTTACATATTTTTTTTAATTTGTGCATATTTATGTGTAGCAAAAATACTGATTTTTGCTTGTTTATTTGTGCTTCTCTGTTTTCTAAGTTTTCTCCAATGAAAATGTATTACTTTTACAATTAGAAAAAAATGTTATTTTAAAAATACAAATAAGGGTAATCTGGAAGACAAAATCAAGTGCCAGGGGATGGGGGTGGAGTACCACTACTTATTGGGTATATGACCTAGGGAATTCACCTAAGAACTTCAGCTGCCTTCTAAAAAAGGAGGGGATAATAATATCATATGACGATGAGGATTAAGTGAGATATGTGTAAAGCAGTTGATACTTACTAAAGGCTAACTGATATTATTATTATCATTAGCTCACCCATCCAATGACTCTTGGGAGAACGCCTGTGCTCTGAAATAGTATTTCTGAGCAACTCTGCAGAGCAAAAATACCTTCTCTAGCGTTCCTCATCCATGTAGGTCACCCTGCACACCTCCAGTGCCAGGGAGCTCCCTCCCTCCCAAAGCTTCCCCTGACCTACCAATGCGTGACTATTGTTCTACCCCAGAAAAAGCCTTGACCTGAGGTTCAAAGATTTAAGTCCAAGTCCTGGCTCTGTGCCTCAAGGGCTGTGGGCCCTAGACAAGTCACTCTCCCTCTCTGGGCTTGGGAGCCTTATCTGTAAAGTATCTCAGGGAACGTCCACCCTAGACTTGCCTTGCCAAAAATGCATAAGCGGAACCTAATCATAAGGAACCATCAGACAAACTCAAACTGAGGAACATTCCACAGAATCACTGGTCTGGACTCCTTAAAAACGTCAACATCACAAAAGGCTGAAGAACTGTTCCAGAGTAAAAGAGATCAGAGACGTGACAACCAAATGTAATGCTTGATCCAGGGATTTTCTTTCGCTGTGAAGGACTTCTTTGGAACAGCTGGTAAAATCTGAATAAGGTCCAAGATAGAATGTTGTCAATGTTAATGTCCTGATCTTTATAATTGTATTTTGGTTTTATAAGAAAATGTCTTTGTGTTCAGGGGAAAAAAAAACATTATAATATTTGGGTATAAAGGAGGTCATGTCTGAAATGTATATTACTATATGTACATATGTACATATAAGTTAGGCATTCCCCAACTTATCCCACATGCCTGCCTCTTTCTGGGCTCATATCAGGGAGAAGGTGGGCCAGCACTGAGGGTCTCTCCAGCTCCCTTTCTCCAAGCTCAAGTCTACAATGGAGGCTAGACAGCTAAATACTTTCTTTCCTAACCTTCTTTATATCAGGGGTAGCTATGTGACACAGTCTGGCCCGTGAGAAGTAAACAGAAGTCCACTGAGTGGGGTTCCGGGGAAAGTTTTTGCTTTCCTGATAAAAGTGAGAAAGTATGAGAGAAGACAAGGTGAAAGTGGTAAAATGTCAATATTTGGAAAAACAGGGCGAAAGATCTATCGGAATTCTTTGTACTATTCTTATAGATTTCAGCTTTTCTGGAGGTCTGAAATTATGTGGAGAAGGTCAGTGATAGTGATAGTAACTGCAGCATTTCGTTTACTGTGCACTTACAAAGTGCCAGATGATCTCATCTGACCCCACAGCTACCCCATTAAGAGTTGTCATTATGCCCATTTTACTAAGAAGGATCCTGACGTCAGATATGGGAAGTGACTTGCCCAGACCACGTAGCCTATGGCTTGTACGTGGCAGAGCCGGAATATGAACTTGAGTCTGTCTGACTCTTCACTCTCAGAAATCTTCACCATCTTCACTGCAACAAGGTCACAAATTCCCGCACGCTACATCTGAGACTTTGCAAAGAAAATCTAACTTCTTCACTCTTTGTAAAACAACTGAGAGGGGAGGGGTCAGAGTGCAGAGCTAAATTTAGTTCAGTGCAGTTTCAAACTTGGTCTAATTCAACAATTTAAATATTTTTTTGAGGTTTCTCAAGTTTAGAGGGACTTGGTTTCTGGTAGAGTTGTTCAGTCTTTCAGATTCTTCCTTTCCTCTGCCTGCTCCTTCCAACATGAAAGCTAGGGTAGGGGTGGAGAGAGTCAATGGTCAGGTGCAGTTGGCATCTGCTGGAATCTGGGTGGCTTGGGACTATCACTGCGAATATCCACTGGCTTCCAGCTATGGCTGGTTGCTGGTGAACTGGTTGACCTCCCACAGCCTTATTGAGTTATAGGGGAGATACCAGGCTGACATCACTTCGTGTCAGCCTTTCTGTGGTCCTATGGCCATTTCTGGGGTTCTTATCTCATCCTCTTTATGGAATCCAGATACCATGACCACCTTGCCCCCACCAGGTTGGGTCCTCAGACAGGCCTACTGGCTCTCAGTTCAATGTCTAGACCCCTCAAGATCTAAGGGAGGTTCAAAAGCAAGACTAATATGCAGGTGGCACCTTTGTTATTAAAATAACAATGCTTCTATGGCCATGCTACCCTGAACAAGCCTGATCCCGTCTGATCTCAGAAGCTAAGCAGTGTTGGGCCTTGGATGGGAGACCACCTAGGAAGACCAGGTACAGTAGACATAAAAAATTTTAAAAATAAGGGACTGTGAGCTGACAAGGTCCTTGCAATCTATTAGGTCAACCAAGGGTTGCCTAGCCTAAAAAATAAAAAAATAATAAAATAATGCTTCCTCCTGGCTGGTGAAAAGCTTTGGTCCAAGATCCTTGGGTCTCCTTTCCTCTTCTCTAGCTGCCTCTGGCATATCCCCAGGTCCCTCTCATACCAAAAACAAAAGGGTTAACACCTGGCACAGCCGGTGGCCTACAAGACTCTGCTCCCTTCTGATGTTAATTCGAACTTCACCACTCCTTTCTCAGTCTGACTATGCAGGGTCCTTTCTCTTACTCTAAGGCTTCTCTGAACTTCTCTGAAGTCTCAGAGGGCAGTGGACAAGAGCCCCTTTGCTCTAGGCATTCCTCAACTTATCCCACATGCCTGCCTCTTTCTGGGCTCATATCAGGGAGAAGGTGGGCCAGCACTGAGGGTCTCTCCAGCTCCCTTTCTCCAAGCTCAAGTCTACGATGGAGGCTAGACAGCTAAATACTTTCTTTCCTAACCTTCTTTATATCAGGTGGAGGCTAGACAGCTAAATACTTTCTTTCCTAACCTTCTTTATATCAGGGGTAGCTATGTGACACAGTCTGGCCCATGAGAAGTAAACAGAAGTCCACTGAGTGGTGTTCCGGGGAAAGTTTTTGCTTTCCTGATAAAAGTGAGAAAGTTAGCCCATGCCAACCCTCTCTCTCCTTCCTGCTTTAAACAATGACATGATGCCTAAAGTTTTGGTAGCCACATATGACCCAAAAGGATCCCAGAAAGGCTTACCCTGACATGGTTGCTGTCTACCTCCAGATTTCTTTTTATGTGAGAAAAATAAGTTCCTACAAATTGAGTTTCCTATTTTTTTTTTTTTTTAGCTAAATGCAATCCTGATATAGGGCAATTAGAATGTGTGTCCGTCTACCTACCTCACCGACTCTGTCCATGGTTTTCCCCTACCTTGCTGTCCCCACAGTTCCTTGGGCCTGGAAGAGGCAGAGTTCTCCTCTATCACCTCTCCCTGCTTAAATGAAAACTTTGCTTTCATAAAATCCTCACTTTCCACCTGGGCAGGCTCTTAAAATGCTACAATAGGAGATAAAGGAACATAGAAAAATCCTTTCACTCTTAAAAAGGTCTGCCTTTCAAGCCCAATGCACCATCTCATTCTGAATGCCAGAAGTGTGGTTTTAATGCTATTATTATTCATTCTTATTATAATTAACTCACTCTTATTAATTCTTGTTATTATTACTATTAACTCTTATGAGTAACTCCACCTTTCTTTTTGCATTCCTTCTATAAAGTCCTAATCTCCTGATATTATAATCATCCCCATTTTATGGATGAAGAGACTGGGAGGTTGACAGAAATCGAGTAATTTTTCCAGAGTTGGACAGAGCAAAAGTGATACAGGCAGGACCGGAACTATTTACAATGATCATTAATGCCCACTGTCCTCGGGGACCTCACTCCCTCCACCAACTATCCCTCCATCTCTCACATACCTTGGACCTCTCCCTCCCCTTTCCCTGGCCCCAGGGGAGGAGGGGTGGAGGGGCGGTGAGCAAGCAGGAAGAGGAAATAATTGGCAAGCATGTATTTTATTGGAGAACAAAGGTGCCAGCCCCAGAGCCAGCTACACATATTCTGGCTCAGGGGCCGCCGGAGGCTTGAGTCCGTAGGGAAGGCAGCACAGTGAGCCATCTGGGCATAGGTGCATATAGGTTTCTTGCCTTGTGCAGTAAGTCCGACAGGCCCCTTGGCCCTTCCAGCACCGTTTGAATTCACTTCTCCCTAAGCAGAGGAAAACCACAGGTCACAGAACAGCCCAGGGTCACAGGCTAGACCACTGTTCACAAGTTTGACCACAAATCAAGGATTAGGCTATAGGACCCAGGTTAGATCCCAAGTCATCAGCTAGCTCTCTGGTCATTTGTTAGATGACTGGTCATATAGCAGCCCACAGGCTATAAATTAAGCCCCAGGTCAAAGGTTAGATTAGAGGCAACAGGCTAGATCACCAGAGACAACTCATTACAACTTAAACCACAGATCTCAGTCCAGGCTAGTCCACAGGTCACAAGTCAGACCACTGGTTATAAGTTAGAGATTATTTTCGTGTTCAGGTTAACCCGCATCCCAGGTATGCTCTAAGCACTTTTCCTAACAAGACTATACGATTATTGTTGTTGTATTACAATCCCTGTTATACAAATAAGGAAACAGGCACAGAAAGATTAACAATTTTCCCCAAGGTCACACATTCATTAAAAGAGCAGAGCTAGGATTCAAAACCCAGGCATTCTGGCTCCAGAGTCCACTCTTGTAACCATTACACTAACTGCCTCACACACTTATGGACCTGTTTAATGTTAAAGTTTAGTGAAGAAATTTCCAACGAGGAGCCATGGAAGAGGTAAGGCTTTGGGTGAATAGGTCTTATACTCTCTCCAACATTTTTGAACACAGCATGGAAGGGGGCACACCCTTTGTTTATTCCTTCAACACACATGAGGTACTAGGGGTATCACAATGAACAAGATGGCTGTGGTCCATGGCCTGGAGGAGCTTCCAGCAGGGAAGACAGTTAAATCGCAAGCAAATCAATAGAATAACTAAAGTTGTGGTAAGTATCCTGATCAGAGTGCTGTGATGGCCAATTAAGGCAGGGGTGGAAGAATGAGGAGAAAGGAGGACCTGTCTGTTATAGCAATATTTCTAGACATATGACCCAACAACTAGGAAGAACTGGGCCTGAAAGGGAGGTAGAGGGGAGAGGTGTCTCTCCCTAAATTAAAAAAGATTCCACAGAATCCTTACATGATACCATGGGCAGACATGAGTGTTATTCAGCCCTGTCAATCTGCCCATCCCTTTGTCCTGCCAAAAGAGAGTATCTTAGCATGATGCAGAGCTGACCTCAAAATCTCCCTGTGGCAGAGAAGCCATATTCTGAAGAGGGTGTGTGTTAATGAGGTGGTGAGCACCTAGCTCAGACTGCCTGGGTCCAAATCCCAGCTCTGCCATTTCCCAGTTGAGTGACCTGGGCCTCAGATTCTTCATCTGTACATCTCTCTTTCAGAGGGCCGTTATAGAGGATTTCATGATTTTAGCACAGTGGCAGCATATAGTAAATACTCAATAAATGGAAAGTGAGATTATCAGAATAACAGCTTAGAGACATGGAGCCACTAGGGTTCATTCTAAGCCAATCCTCTCATTTTACAGATAAAGAAAAGAAGAGACTTTCCCAGTTCTTCCTAATCGGTAAGTGGTGGGTCTGGAACCAGAAGCCAAGACCCTGACTCCCAGGTGAGGGCAGTTGCTATAATAACAGCTCTTAACATATCATCACATTTCAACCTTCCATCCCTGAGATATAGAAGTTATTTTCTCCTACGTGATCTGCTTTCCCTTCCTCACATCTTGGACTTCTCTCTCCACTTCTCTCCTTGTGCTCCCCACTCTGGACACACTGGCCTCCCCACTGCTCCTGAAACATTGTCGGTCGGTTGGTCGGTCAATCGGTCGGTTCGCCAGTCGATCTATCGATCCATCTATCTATCTGTCAACTATCTACCTATCTACCTATCTATCACCTTCTGCTGTCTTTATACAGTAAGTCATCATTTAATGTCATCATGTGATGTTCTGTGACCTTAAGTGAAACCTATAAAGAAACCAATTTTACTACAGGCTAATTGATATAAACAAGAGTTAAGTTCCTATGGCATCTCATCAACCTTATAATGAAACAAAGTTATTCAAGAACCTGCTGTATTCTCACTCCATTCAGATCTCTGCTCAAACCTACCTTATATAAAATAATAAGATATTTGAGATTTACTCCAAAATAGTTCACTGGGGAGGAGGGGGCCGGCGAATGACAAAAGAGGATTGGTTTACTTTGATAATTGTTGAGATAGGGTGATAGATACATGGGGATTTTCTATACTGTATTTTTATTTAGGTTTGAATTTTTCTCAAAAAGATTTCTTTTTAAAACTCACATCATTACATTATTCTCTACTTTCGTATGTTTATGTTTTTCCATAATAAAAAGTTTTTTAAAAAACTCGCCTCGTTCCTCATATTCTACTTTCATGTACATATGAA
Source organism: Pteropus alecto (assembly GCF_000325575.1). Taxonomy (NCBI): domain Eukaryota; kingdom Metazoa; phylum Chordata; class Mammalia; order Chiroptera; family Pteropodidae; genus Pteropus; species Pteropus alecto. Next base: position 18,741,424 of record NW_006442491.1, read on the forward strand.
ATAAAAACTTTAAAAATAAAAACTTATCAGAGGCCTTGCAGCTCTCCCACCCGCCCCACACGCACACAACACTCTAACCCCTTGCCCTGCTTTTATTTTTCTTAGCATTTATCACCACTTGACATATCATATGTTTATTTGGTTACTTTCTCTCTCCACTAACTAAAATATTAACTTTATGAAAGCAAGGACCTTGTTTTCTTTCACTGCCGAATCCCCGGCAATTGTAATAGTGTCTGGCACGCAGCAAACATCTTTCAAATGAATATTTGTTGAGTGAATCCCATTTTAAAGATTAGGAAACTGAGGTGTGGCTGATTTAGCAGCCCTCTCCAGGCTGCCCAGTAAGCCAGTGATGAGACCAGAATTTAAACACAGGTCTAGGCCTCTTCTGTTCCCAGGACTTAAGAACCTATTCCTCATGGTTCTTACATTCTACACACACACACACACACACACATACACAGGTGATATTACCTGGAGGCACATGACCCAGAACCAGGAGAGCCACAATGAGCAGAAGTAGCTGTGTCATGGCCACAGGGCTCCTGGAAAGCCACTGGGAGAACACAAGCGGAGAGGAGCCAAGCATACTGCCTGTGGCCCGGGCTTTATTGGGCTGCAGATCAAGGCAGGAGTGTGGGCAGCAGGAGACCTAAGTGGGAGTCTGAGGCCTTGTGGTCCCAAGGATGGAGCTAGATCTCAGCCAGCCATGTGGGAAACTGGTCAACCACACCCTTCGGACATTGCTGAGCTCTGAAGCTGGGGACAGAATTTCCTGAAGCGATGCCTGGGGTCAGAAACAGGATATCTTCCCACTTAAAGAGAGTGGGGAAAATCTCAGCTTCAAAGAGACTTGCTTCAATGCCAACATCTCCCTTTTATCCCTATGATAACTTGGACAAGTCGCTTAGCCTCTCTGAGCCCCAGGCTGTCATCTAGGAAATGATGATGACTCCTCCCTTGCAGAGCTAAATACACAGAGGAGTCCCTTCCTGATGCCAAGGAGATGGGACCAGAACTCACGGACCTGTTCAAACAAGCATGTATTTTGGCCTATGCGGAAAATGAGAAGAGTAACAGAGAGTATTAGCACCTCAGCTCATTTCAAAGATGAAATGAAATAATACAGTCATTCTCAGAGTGTGGTGCCAGACCAACAAGCAGCAGCAATAAATATTGGGCTTTGTTAAAAATGAAAATACTGAATCAACAGTTCAGGGGTGGGTCCCAGAAAGCTATGGTATATGACAAGCCCTCCAACTGATTCGACTACAACTCTAAAGTTTGAGAACCACTGAGAGCTTATGTGTACAGAGATTAGAACAGTGTCTGGTCCATAGGCATCTGAGTTGCATCTTCAAAGACAAAAATTCCAGGCAGAAGGGAACGAAATGTACCTGAACGTGGCAGCCATGGCCAGAGCAAGGGATTTGCTGGGAGGAGAATCGAAATGACACTGCCTAGGACAGAAGCCAGAGCACGATGAGCCTTGAATGCCAAGTTCAGGATTTTGTATTGTAGACAACTGTAAGTTTTGTAATAAGGGTGTAACCTGTTTAGATTTCAATTTTAAATAAAGAAACTGAAACCCAAAGAAGGGAGGTGACTTGCTTAAAGTCATACAGCAATCAGGTTGCAGAGCTGGGAGAGGGTGACTTAAACTAAGTCACCTCACTCCCAGACAACATAAGACAGACACTGCACCGCTCACAGCCCATCTTGTAGGTGGACAGGGAAGCTTAGAGAGCCAAGCCATAGAAGGAAGCCAGGCGTGAAGGGGTTCAGCTAGTCTACCAGGCTGCTGTGGGAGTTGCTCTGAGCTGGACACCTGGACCCCCTCAGCCATGACAACCCCCACCCACAGGTACAGCCTGGTCTCCATGCGCCCCACATACACACCTGCTTCTGTCCCTCATGACCTTAAAGGAAGCACTCTCCTTAAGAGCCTGGATTCTGGCCCCATGGATGGCAAAACTCACCAATTCCCTACTGCCAACTTCTCTTCTATACCAAAATCACAGTGTCTCTTTCCTCCTACTACATGCCCCGGAAGAAAAAAACAAAACAAAACAAAACAAAACAAAAAAAGCCATGGACTGTTATAGAAAGAGATAGTAGGCTGAGAGACAGACCTGAGAACCAGGCACAGGTAAGTCTCAGTTTGCTTGTCTTCTTAGTGTTGTGTCAGGATTAAATGAGCTACAAATCCAGGCAAAGTGCTCAGACCATACCAGGCACAGCACAAATGCTCAATAAATATTCATCAAAGAGTGGACAGCCATTCTTCCCAAGCTGTATAACAGGTGCTCAACCTAGAATTTGACGAGTGAAATGTATACCAAAATAACACATTGAGAACTTTTCAGTGCAGATTTCCTGGGCTCCCTCCTCTCCTCAAGACACCTCTCAAAACTAACTCTTCCATTCAAAGCAGAGTTTCTCACAGCGGGACCCACGAACTTTGCATCGGGATCACTTGGGCACTTGTTTAAAACGCAGATCCCCGAATCCTCTCCCAGGACTGCTGAATCCGCCTCTCGAGGAGAGTGGGACCTGGGAGCCTGAACATTCAACAAGCTTCCCAGGCGGTTTTTGTGAGGACTAAATTTGGCGTGCCCCACTGCTGGAGTGGATAGATGCAGATGCAGAGGAATTCCGAGCCCCCACCCTTCCTCACTCTGACCCGCTCCCCCACCCCAACACCGTCACCCCCACTCTGGACAAAAGACAGCAGGCGCGGCGGGTCAGCTGAGCCCTGCAGTAAAGTCATTCAGCGGCCAAGGCCTAGGGGCGGGGACCCCGGGGCTGCCCTGCTGAGGCGGGGCTGGACGGGGCGGGGTCGCGGCTCCTCCCCCTCCTGGGAGGCGGGGCAGGACCCGCTGAAGGGGCTGAGTGCGGAGGCGGTGGTACAGCCTGGAGCACCCGGCAGCTGCGGGCCGGGGACCCTGGATCCCCACCCCACGCCGAGGTAAAGGCCCGCGCAGCCCGCCGCCAACTTAGTCAAGTTGGAGCGGAGTTCGCCAGGCGCCTGCATGGGGAGTGCTGCAACGCAGGCAGGGCTGTGGGGATCTCGAACCCGCATCCCAAGGGTGAGTGTCCTCCACCTGGGGCCCGGCGGGTTGGGGAGGCCGGGATAAGAAACTCGCCCAGATTAGAGTACTCACACCCAAGACCCCGAGCTGGTAAGTCCCGACTCAGACTCCGGGAGTGGCACATGCGCTCCGGGGCCCTGTAGATCCCCTCGTGCCTCTCCCCTACCTTCTCTCCCCTCCCCCCACCCCCTCCCCCCAGGACTCTGTCCTGTCACCATCGTGCACCAGGCTGCCTCTAAGCCCCCGCCCCCCAACAGCCGCTAGAGGCCGTCGAGCTAGCCTCTCCTGAATTTTTCACGTAGGGGGCGGGCCGGACACGCTGTTCCCATGGCACCAAGGCGCTCGGGTTACCGCGGGAACCCCCAGACCCCCCCCTTTCCTTCCTCTGCCGAGTACCAACGCACCCACTCCTGCCTCTTCCTCAGCCTTCATAAGATGGGGCAGCGGAAGTGAACCCCCCAGGGGCCCTCAACCCTCCTCCGTACTCCAACCCCCTATCCGTGGAAGGGGAGGACAGGGCAATTCAGGTGCCTTTCAGAACATGGGTCTCGTGTTCTGAATGGGAAGGGCAGGTCTGTGTACACATGTATGCATGCCTGTGTGAACATCCCGCCTCGCTGCTGCCCCTTGGCCTGTGTGTCGTGGGGGAGTGGGTCATCCTCAAGGCACAGGAAACGGCCTCTGGGTGCGCATGCATGTGTGTGTTCACAGCTTGTGCATTCACCCCACCCCCAGCCTGACCCAGTCATACTGTGAGCCTGAAGCCAGAAAGCCCCCACCCCAAGGAGCTGAGGCGCCTCCTCCTCCTCCTCCTATCTGAACAAGAGGGGACTCTGGAGGAAGCCATTTCAACAGCTCACCAGGACCCTAGAGAAGAAGTGGCTCAAAACAACCATTAGAAAGACGGAAGGACGGAGCCCCCTCTCAAGGATGACGCTAAACACTCAGCAAGAAGCAAAGACCCCCCTGCGACGGCGAGCCAGCACTCCACTGCCCCTGTCCTCCCGCGGTCACCAGCCTGGCCTGCGCACAGCGCCCTCCACTTCCGCACAACCCCAACATCCCCGTCTGGGCCACTCAGCCTCCCTCAACCCTCCCACCCGGCAACCTTCACCTGCCCCCAACGATTGGTCCTCTGAATCCAGCGACTCTGAAGGCTCCTGGGAGGCCCTCTACCGCGTGGTACTGCTTGGAGATCCTGGCGTAGGGAAGACCAGCCTGGCCAGCCTCTTTGCAGGGAAGCAAGAGCGAGACCTCCAGGAACAGCTGGGAGGTAGGGACCCTGTGGGCTGGGCTGGGATGTGGCCAAAGAAGAGAAAGCTCTGTCATCAAGAGGCACAAGGCTGCCAAGAACAGTTGTACAATTCATGCACTGCTCAACTCTAAGGGGCATCATTCACATAGACTATGAAGTGAATATGCCCCCTAGAGTTGTGCAGTGCCTGCACAATGGTCTACGGGAGGGAAATTCCTTGAATAATGAGAAATTCGCCAATTTATCATGGATGAAAGATTTAGAATTTAAGTCTCGTGTAAAGAAATGGTGGACTTCCACCCAGCTCAGAAACCCCTAGCTCCCAACTCTCCCCCTGAGTCTTGGACCATCCTAGCTCCATAGACAACCATCCATGGCTACCACGATCCGCGGCAAAGCTAAAATACTGTCCAAAATGGAGATTTCCAGACTCCAAGTTCTGGGCTCTGGGTTCCTTTATTCCCAAGAGATGCAGTGAGCTGAGAGGCTCAGAGGCCCCAGGACGATGAGGGACAGGGACAGGACAGAGGACATGAAGGTGGGTCCCTGCATGATTAGCTGAGAGGACACAGGGTGAGTGGGGACGCAAGTCAGTTAAGAGCAAAGAGAAGGTGGAGACACTCTGACCAGATCCTTTCTCCAGGCTTGACCCCTCTAAGAGTGAGAACCCATATGAGAGGTATACAAATGTCTCGGTGTGACAGATAGGAAGGCTGAGGCCCAAACAATATAACGTCACCGGCATGAAGCATGTAAGCCAGGGACACAGCGAGACTGGGAGAATTCCCAGCTCAACTTTAACCCCACTACCCCACATTCATTCAGTCAACCAAACCAACAAAAGCTTTCTTAGCACCTACTATATGCCAGGTACTGTGCTGACAGCTGGGGAGACATGGGCTCCTCATGGAGCCTCTTGACCTATCAGGAAAGACAGACATCAAAAAAAAGTGGTGAGCTCTTCAAGGAGAAGTGAAGGGGGTGCTGTGACCATAAGGGGGTCTAGGGAGGCCCACACCCTCCCCAGGTCTGCTCCTTCCCCCTGAGATCCAGCTCTTCCCTCGGTTGCAGAAGATGTGTACGAGAGGACCCTCACGGTGGATGGAGAGGACACCACGCTGGTGGTCATGGACACCTGGGAGGCCGAGAAACTGGTATGGCACAGCAAGCGAGATTTGGGGGTAGGGTTTCTGAGCCTAGTACCAGATTCCTATCCCCTCCTATGACACTATAGAATAGGGACAGGACAGGGGCCATTCTCAGCCTCGTCCCCCCCCAAAAAACCCATGACTTGTGCATTCACCCCACCCCCAGCCTGATCCAGTCTGCCTTTCCAACCAAAGACAGAAGAACCTCATGACTCTCACCCCCTTTTCTCACTCCACTGGTTCCCTCTCCGTAGCCATCCCAAGATGTGCTTCTCCTCCTGCAAGCCTTCCCCTCTTACTAGCACCCTCATCCCACTCCACCCGTCCACATTGTGCAGAGGAAGGAACACTGAATTTAGCATCAAAATGCCTGAGACTGAACCCTTTATCTTACCAGCTGTGTGACTTTGTTCAATTTACTTACCCACTCTGAGCTTCACTTTTCTCACCTGATAAATGGGTCGATTATTCCTGCCTTACCAGCTGTTTTTTGGTTTTTTTTTAAGTTCTTATGCAATTTCACAGAGGTAAGCATAATTTGGAGCATAAAAAAAATGCTGAACATGGGTAAAGAATTGTAAATTATGATAATTCTTATTAATCATAATTTGGTAGCTAGTAAAAAAGGAAACCAAAGGGTGTCCTTCCCTAGCCCCTTCCAGAGCAGGAAGACAGGAGCAGGCAGGGACATGTCCCTATTATATTTTTCTTATCGTGCTTGAGTTTTCTTTTTTCTGGCTATACGGATAATACATGTTTCACTATAGAACTTTGAAGAATACAACTAAGCAAAGAGAAGGATCTAAAAAGCACCTGAGATCCCATCTTGCTAAGGAGTAGGTCCCTCCCCTAACACTCAGGGAGGCCCTGTAAGGCTTGACAAGAATGGGTGACAGCTCCAGTGACAGGCCCAAAAGCAATGGATGAAAGATATGTGTGGCCAAAACCTTTAAAAAGAAAATGCAGGTCCAAATGAATATAATAATAATGATGATGATTCTCCTAACAGCAGCTGACATTTATGGAACACTGGACATATATTATGACATTCAGTCAAGACAAAAACTATACAGTGAGTGTTCTTCTGATTCCCATTCTACTGATGAGGAAATCAAATCTGAAAGTTTAAGTAATATGTCCAAAGTTCTCAGATAGCAAATAGATTCAAACCCAGATCTATAAGACCCCAGAACCTATAATTTTATGCACTGGGACTGCCGCTCCATCCTTGCTGGGAGCATCACCTTCTGAACCTCCAGCTGAGGGTCCACTCTTTCATTCATTTGTTCATTAAAAAACACTTGCTGGGTATATACCATGGGCCAGGACACTGGAGACCCAGCAGTGAATAAGGCAGACACATCTCCTGACTCCATGGAGCTCACAGACTGGTAAGGGAGGGGTACTTTTTGGATGCAGATGAGAATCTATGGGGAAGAATCCAGTGAATTAAGAATCGTGATCAGCGTGGGAGTCCCATTTGGGAGACAGAGGAGAAAGAGTACTGGACTAGAAGGCAGGAACTGGAATTCCGTGCCCAGCTGACTGCATGGCCTTGAGAAAGTTTTCTCCTCTGGCCCATGGTTTTCCTACAGGTAAAATAGGGTAACTGAATCAAAGAGGGTCCACATAGTAGCAGCCTTGTTGAAATAAGCTTCCATCCTTCCCATCCTTGGGCTAGATGGTTAGAGGTCAGGGACAGAATCTGACAGAACAGGGTGGACCTTTGGCTCATCCAGTAGTGCCTCAGCTTGACTGACCATCAGGGTCACATGGAGAGAGTATAAAAAAAATAATGAATGAATGAGTGAGTGAATGAATGGTGAAGACCCACCTCATGCTACAGATGGGGAAATTGAGACCCAGAGAGAGGAAGGATCCTGTCCATAGTCAAAGCTGAGAACCCACATCTGTCTGACTCAGCTCACAGTTATTTGGCCTGGGGAAGGATCAATATGGCTATTGAGAACTTAGCCCCTTTGACAATGATATTGACCATGGATCTGATGATTTCCTACTCATCTATCTTATTTGGTTATCAGAAAACTTCTAGCTCCTTCCCCCCTCACAAACATGCCTCCGCCACATTCAGTATTTCCCACTCCTGACCCACTCTCTTCTCTCCTGCCCAACCTGTTCATCCTTTCAACCCCACTCAGGTCCGCCGTGAAGCCCTCCCACTCTCTGCCAGGTGAGTCATTCTGGCCTCCCCCACCTGCATGGCTTCTCCAGCCATTTGCATATGGATACTTATCACACTGCATTATAACTCTCCATTTCCATAGCCTCCCTTCCAGACTGTGAGCTTTGGAGGGCAGGAATTGTGTCTCCTTAAACACTTATAAAGTTACCCAGGTGGTCCAGTCTCAGAGTGCTGTCCCTGACAACAGATCACCATCCAAAATGGAATAGCAAAATAACTCCGATTCTTTCCTTGGTCAAACAACTTGCAAGGACTCCACTTCCTAAAATGGCCTGTGCGTCTCATTCCCCCTTCCCTCACATTCCAGTTACTCCTTCCTCTCTCTCTCTCTTTCTCTCTGTCTGTCTCTCTGTCTCTGTCTTTCTCTCACTCTCTCTCCCCAAAACTATCCTGAAAAATGCCTTCACTTGAAGTCAGCCTCCATCTTCACTTCTCTCCCTCCCATTTTTTTCTTTTGAGAAGACTGCAGAAGGCCAAAAAGACTGTCTGGCCTGACTGAACCCTCCTCAGAAACCAGACAAGAGTTAAACAGGTAAAGCCAGAACAGCTAAACAGCATACCTCCTTAGCAGGAAGAACCAAATAATTTTGTTTTGCCTCCAGTGCCCAGCCTACAGAAGGTACCAATGAATGGGAGAATGTATTGAGATGGTGTCATTAGCCCAATTTTTCAAGCGAAGAAACTGAAGCTTAGAGATCAGTGGTTTTCCTAAGGTGAATAGGGAATTATGGCAGAATTTGTCCCCCAAGCCTATCCTAAGTATAAACCTCAGCCCATCCCACCCATTAGACCATCGCAGCCCCTTTCTCAGCCAGGGTCTCTGTGTCCTCTGAAGATGGGCCTGGGGTCCCTCCCCTACAGGATGAAAGCTGGAGCCAGGAGTCCTGCCTGCAGGTGGGCAGTGCCTATGTCATCGTGTACTCCATCGCAGACAGAGGCAGCTTCGAGAGTGCCTCTGAGCTCCGCATTCAGCTGCGGCGCACACATCAGGCGGACCACGTGCCCATCATCCTGGTAGGCAACAAGGCAGACCTGGCACGCTGCCGAGAAGTCTCCGTGGAAGGTGAGATCCCCACTCCACCCTCCTCCACATTCTTCTCAGCCTGTCACTGCTCCTCCTCCAAAGCTCTTCATCTCAGTGACTGTCTGCCTCCCTCACCCCCTCCCCCGCCATCCTGCGTCTACTTGCCTAATCTTGAAAGCTAGGAACCATTCCTGCCTCCTCTCTCACTCCCCCAAACCAGTCCCCAAATTCTTTCAGATCCACCTCCCTTAACCCCACATTCCCTTCCCCCCATTCCCACAGCCTCCACCCCATCCAGCCATCTCCACTTTAGCCTGGGCCAGCCCCCATACTTCTCTATCCCCAGTCAGTTCTCCTCACCAGCTGCCAGTTTCCCAGAACCAGATCTGGCCTTGTCACTTCTTTGCTTAAAAATTCCACTTTGGCTCCTCCATGCCCTTAATCAGAGATACTTTATCCACCAGGCACGTTAGGCCTAGTCCTACAGGCTTTTCAAGGGCTTACATCTGAGACCTGAAAAAGATAATTATTGGTTCCCAAATAGAGAAATTTATACATTCAGATTTCAGAAAGCTTTACTTGTCTACATGATATTGTGTCCGCCTGCAAATACAAACCAACACATGTAAAGTTATATATAAATTGTATTTGAAGTGGGATGGTGAATATTTTAATATGTTTGATATATCAGGTGGGACCCGTAAAGATCTTTAAATGGCCCTACTTACAGGGAGCAATCTAAAAATTATGGAATCTGAGACCCAGAGAAGGGAAGCCAATTCCAGAGGATCACCAGCCACTAAGGACTAGAACCCAGGCTCTTGCCTCCCAGCCCAGTGGCATGCTGGAGATGCAAGAGTATATGCTTTGTGAGCAGACATTCAAAATTCCAAAACATAACCCCAGGAGATTTTGTTAAAATGCGGGTTCCAAGACCACATCCCAAACTTACTGAATCAGAATCTCTGCGGGCAGTCCCAGGAATCTTCATTTTAACAAGCTCCCCCATATAATTCTGACACAGATTAGACTCCTTCCTTACCTGGCATTCAAGACCCTTCCCTACCTGGTCCCAGCCTCCCTGTCTTCTCAGCCTCATTTCTGCCACCACTATCAGTCACTAGGCTGCAAACTAACTCCTCAAAGCCAGACCTGATTTATCTCTGAGTCTTCTGGCACCAGCACAACATATGGAAAAGGAAAACTTGCTTCTGGTTGAGACTGAACACGGCTCTTCCTACCTTTATCTCCTCTTCCCCTCCGCCCGCCTGACCCCGCCCCCTCAGAGGGCCGCGCCTGCGCTGTGGTGTTCGACTGCAAGTTCATCGAGACATCAGCCACCTTGCAGCACAACGTGGCCGAGCTCTTCGAGGGCGTGGTGCGCCAACTGCGCTTGCGCCGCCGGGACAGCGCAGCCCGGGAGTCACCTGCGCCCCGACGGCGGGCGAGCTTCGGCCAGCGCGCTCGTCGCTTCCTGGCACGCCTGACAGCCCGCAGTGCCCGCCGCCGAGCACTCAAGGCCCGCTCCAAGTCCTGCCACAACCTGGCCGTGCTCTGAGACCGCCCGCCCTCCCAGAAGTGGCGAGACCCTGGGGTGCACGCTTAGCTCCTCTGACGCCACCGAGGGGCAAAAGCTTGAAATGCGACTCGTGGGCCTTGCCTGCCCGCTGCCCCGATTGCCAGAGCATCTCCCGGAGCCACAACTTCAGGGACCCTCTGTCCGGGAAGCGATGGACAGACTATGGGGCCGAAGACCCAGCCGAGCACAAAGTAGGGTTTTTTTTTACGCAGGGCGTGTGTTTTTGTAAAAATTTTCTTTATTCTTGGCCTCTGGCCAACTCTCAGAAACCCAGCACAATAAACTAGCCAGAAGGATGTCCCGTCTGAAAACCCAGACCTCTTCTTTGGGGCTCATCTAGGTGTCACCACCTCCTCCTCTCCTATCTTGGCTGCAGATTGGGTTAGCCTGCTGACCTGTGTTGGGGTCAGTCAAAATCATTAGACCAATTCTGTTTTCAGGCCCTTCTTGGAACCACTGGGCATAGCCGCTGCCCGGGGCCTTTGAGGGAGACCCAGTAGAGTACAAACAGCTAGTTCAGTGTGATGACCTCTATTTACTTATTAACCCATTTTCTTAGATGATAGATTCATAAAATATTACCTGGAAGGAATCTTAGCACTCATCTTGGCGTTAAAATAATTGATGTTTGTTGAGAGCTGACTGTACTAAACTGATACAACTATTAATCTCATAACCCCTGTGTACTAATTAGGAAACTGAGGCCCAGGACAGTGAAGGCTCGTGCTCTAGGGCATACAGCTGCTATAAGCGAAGTTGCCAGGATTCCAATCCAGGCTTATTAAACTATAGTCTGTATCCAACTTACCCACAGTCCTCTTGGAGAATGTGAAAAAAAGCTGTGGAGTCCCCAGAAATGAGCTTTCAAACACAATTTTGCATACAATTTAAAGGGGGTGGGTGCGACTCCATGAAACCCAATTTATCCCAGGATGAACCCCCAATTTAGTCCAACTCATTCATCTTTCCGAATGTGGAAACTGAAGCCCAGAGAAGGGAAGTGAGCATCCCAGGGTCGCCCAGCCAGTGAGGATAAGGACTGGACCCCAGGGCCCAGACTCCTCCTATGTCTGTGCTGGAAGTCATAGGTAGAGGCATCCAGCCTGGCTGGGCCTGGGGTTGGACCTCAGGGGTCAGGTCAGGAGTTTCCAGCGAAGGGGAAGGAGTGTCGCTAATTCGAGAGGAGAACAAGATGCAAATAGTTTAGACCATCATGTCCCTGATGGCTGACACCACTGCCTCCAAACAGCTGCCTGCCCAGATGCCTCAGCCCCCCACGTGGGCCCTGTCCCTGCTACCAGGAACACGGTGCCAAGGAAGAGTGAAGCACTCCAGCTGCGACACCCCGCCTTCCCAGTCTTGCCAGCCGGGCACTGAAGGCACTTATCTCCCCATCCTAACTCTGGCCTGGGGAAGGGAAGAGGAGGAGGGTCTTCCCCCACCCCAAGCTGTCCTGGCCCTGTGGTCATGGGGGAAGGGCTATAGTTATGGAAAGTTGGCAGAGGCAGCCGGCAGCAGCCGGGAGAGTGGAAAAAATGATATCAAACCCGGAAAAATGCAGGCCGGATGGAGGGCCTGAGTTGGAGGCCCTGGGAGGTGAAAGGGAGGGAGGGAGGGAGCCCCACAGGCTGAGAAAGGAAGAAAGGCCAGGGAGACAGCACAGGAGCTGGTTCTGAGAAAACTGAGGACTATCATGTCATTTCTTTATTCACACACAAATATTTGTCAAGGGCCTACTAAGTGCAGGGCACAGTGCCAGGCTCCGGGGAGACAGTGGTGAGCAGAATGAGTAGGCCGCTGTCCCCCGGAGTTCACAGTCTGGGAGGAAAGCAGACTAGAAAACAAGTGAATGAAATAATTTCAAATTGATAAGGGGCTAACAATCAGGGTATTATGGAAAGCCCTGAAGACAATCCAATCCAAGCCCCTCAATTTGCAGATGAGGAAACTGAGGGCCAAAGAGGGAGAGGACTTACCCAGAGGCTCCTCAGAATGTGAAAGAAATCGTTGAGACCATGATTGGGGGGTGGAAGGGGAGGGACAAAAGAAATAGTGCAGACCAGGCTAGCGGGTAAGAGTATGCAGCCAGCGCAGCAGGATAGCACCATGGTTGGTCATGGGCCCCGAACCAGGGCAGGTGTGATCAAACAGGGCTCCCCTCCACCTCTGTGTGCCTTAGCTTCTCCATCTGTAAAACAGAATTCAGGACAGTTCCCTCCCTCAGAGTTGATGTGAGGATTAAATGACTTATGATGTGAAGTACTTAAAACAGTTCCTGCGTCTAGGAATATTCAATAAATGTTGGTTCCTGCTGTCATATCATAAGACCTTGGGGATATTCTGAAACTGTGAAGACTTGCTTGGAAGTCTTTGCCCTGTTATGGCACTGGAGGACTTGAAAATCTTTTCAGTTTCTCCATCTGTAAAATAAAGGGATTGAATCCAAACTTGTATCATACATTTATGTACTCACGTTTACTGTCTACATCTCCTACGGGAACAAAAGCTCCATGAGGGCAGGACCCAAAATGCTGCTCTCTCCCCAGCACCTACAGCAGTGCCTGGCTCGTGATAGGTGATTGGTAAGTATTTGTCAAATAGATTAATTAACAGATCTGTAAAATGGCTTTCCAATCCTGACCTCTCTCTGATTCTAGGAGTCTGTGAATAAGGCATGGCTGGGAAAGCATGTGAGAAAACCACAATATTTCTCCCGGGGACACAGCCAATTATAGTTTAGAAAGTTCTTTTTCATCCATAAAAACAAACCAAAAAAAAGCCAACTTTATTTTAGCTCTTTCTGTGTGCTAGGCCCCACGCTACGTGGTTGCTATACATTTTCTCATCACTACCACGATCATCTACTTACTAGGCACCATTTAACAGATGAACACACTGAGGCTAATAGAACGCAAGAAATTTTTCTAAGACCACACAGCAAGAAAGGGTAGTCAGGTTCACTCTCCGATCAGGCAGGAACTGCTATCTTCATTGTATAGTCAGGGAAACTGAGACCCAGAGAAAGGAGATGAATTGCCCAAGATAATATAATAAAAACAGCAAACAGTTACATCACTCTTACTATGTATCAGGCTCTGCGCTAAATGATTTTCATATATTAAACCCTCAAAGCTGGTCATATTACTACCATGACAGTTTTCAGATGGAGAAACTAGAGCAGAGAAAGCTTTAATACCCTTCCTGTTCACACAGTTTGCAAATAGCAGAGCCAAGATTTGAACCAGGGAAATCTAGTCCCGTGGTGTTAAGCGCTCATCCCTATTGCACCGTCTGTCAGTAGAGCAAGTCTGGACAGGCTGGAATTAAAAGTGGGGTGCCCAGCACCCTGCCTCCTGGGCTGAGACAGAGTGAACAAAAGCACATTGAAAGTATCCTCAGCTGCCAGCTGGGACTTTCCACCTTGAAGGGAGGGTAGTGTTATGGAAAAAATGATAAAGCTGTGGAAAGATGAATGTTTTCCCAGGGGCCCCAAGTCTCCTCGAGTTCCCCCCACCTTCTTTGCTGTGGGGGAGTGCCACAAACTGTGCTGGCCTGATCCTGATGAGATGAAGGCCACCTGGATCCCGACACACCCCAGCCTGGGCTGCTCGAATACTGAGGATCACTGGCCTTGATGGAAAGTTCCAATTTCTCAGCCAGGAACATGAAGCTTCCACCCAGGGATCCCCAAGGAATCAGGTTCGGGCTGGGACTCCCTGTCTCATGGGGCCGCTCAATCCTTCATTCAGCAAGCTTTGAGAAGGGTGTGGGCTCTGAAGCAAGGCAAGGAGGGGAGAAAAGGTCTAGCTGGCTATTTATAAAGATTAAGAATCTCTCACCTCTGCCATGACTGTGTGACCTTAGGCAAATCAAAATACACAGAGTGAAGGGATTAGGGTAGAGTTCTCTATGTGATGGTCTCTGTCTCCAAAATATTTTAATATTCTAGTTCAACAGCTTGAAAAAATATACAAGTTCAGTTTCAATTTCAGCAGTGTTCCCTCTGTCCAGTTCAGGGTTCAGTTAAAAATAATACTAATGATAGGATGGGCGCTCTGGGTTCAG
>NW_006442491.1:18755823-18763743 GCF_000325575.1 Pteropus alecto
AGCAGTGTGCACAGTTTTCCCCAGTTCCATCTGGTTCAAGTTCAAGGCTAGACGAGATCGCTGTTTCGGTTACTATGCTGCATAACAAACCACTCAAAGCTTAGTGACATAAAAACAATCATTTTATTATACTCACAGGTTTTGTGAGTCAGGAGTTCGGGCAGGGAAAAGTGGGTACAGCTTCTCTCTGAAGGCTCAGCTGGGAAACTCAGGGACAGGAGTGAGTGGAATCATCTCACATGTCTGGTGTCCTCATTCACATGTCTGGAGGTTGACACTGGCAGTAAGCTGGAATGTTACCTACACATGGCCCCTCCAGGTGGCCTGGCATATTTGTTTGCCATGACTATTATAACAAATTACCACAAATATAGTGGCTTAAAACAACACAGATTTAGTATCTTACAGTTCTGTAGACTAGAAGTCCAACTGGATCTTACTGGGCGAAAATCAAGGTGTCAGCAAGATTTTCGCCCAGTAAGATCCAATTGGAGGCTCTAAGAGAGATTCTGTTTCCATGACTTTTCCAGCTTCTTCTAGAGGCTAACCACTTTCCCTGGCTCATGATCCCTTCCTCCATCTTCAAGGCCAAAAACATTGGGCCAAGTCCATCCCATGCTGTCATCTCTCTCGTTCTCCCTCTTCCGCTTCCTTCTTCCACCTTGTGATTACAGAGCTCACCTAGATAACTCAAGATAACCTTCCTATTTTAAAGTCGGTGTATTAGCAACCTTAATTCCATTTGCTATCTTAATCTACGTAACATAACATATTCACAGGTTCCAGGGATTAGGTCATGGCCTTTTGGGGGGCTGTCATTCTGTCCATCATAGCAGGATAGAGTAGAGGATGGAGGAAGACGGTGGGTTGGTCTTCACTCTCCCCTCCGCGTGCGCGCGCACGCGCGCGCGCACACACACACACACACACACACACACACACACACACACAGTCTTGTTCTAATGAATAAGTCGACAAGGCCCTAATTTAAAGGGATTCCTTCTTAGTGGGATGCTGTCCCCAGAGTCTGACCTTGCCTCCCTTCCTCAAGTACATGCTTTTCTCCAGGAGCACTAGCTTCTTCAAACACTGGGCAAATTCCACCTTCCAGAAAACCCTACAGATATAGATCTTGCCTCAGAGTTATCTCCCTCCCCCAGCAATACATCTTCAATAGTCTGAGGTATTGGGGCTGGATTAAGACCCCAGGTGCCCTAGCAGGGTACTCAAGGGTGCTCTTAGCACTTCTAGTCTTACACAATGGTCCAGAGAGGGACACTCCACATCCAGTTCTCTTCAAGGTCTGCCCACCTGTGTGAATGAGGTTAGATGTCTTTTCACATGGCCAATTGTCTAGGAAACAATCGTTAAATCGTACACACAGAGGCACACATGCATCAATTCTGAAAATCAAACCAGGAGTCAGTAACTCAGATGATCACAGAGTCAGACAGGTGATATAGATCAGTGAAGGACATTAGGGAGCACCAAGGTCAGTGGCAAACCGGAAATGCCTGTCCTACCCTTTAAGGAGTGACAGAACTAATAGTAGTAATAGGATATGAATTCGGTGTTGCAGGTATTTCGGTTTTTCTAAAAAAACCAGCAGGCCAGATATTTATGTGAAGTGTCCCAATTCTTAAGTCATTATTGCTAATTCCATGCCCACTAGCCAAACTCTGAACAGAGGCTAAAAGTTTGTAACCTTTGGTCTAAACCCAGATAGTGATAGAGAAACATATTCTCAGTCACCCCCCCACACCCCGTCTGCAAGGTCACCCCTCATACCATGAAGTTAGTATTTCATTATAAAGAACACGTGTTCCCTTTGTTCAACTCCTCCTGGCCCCCTTTCCAAGAGTGCCTCTTCAGGCCTATTGGGATACCAAAGGTGCTCCATGCCAAGGAGTATATTTTTTAAACTCAACTTTGAATTATGGAAATAATACATTTTAATTATAAGAATAGTAAATCAACAAAAATATATGGTAAAAAGTAAAAGTGCATTTATCTGTTAAGCTGCCCTCAGCTTAACAGATAGAAATCCTTATAAGGATATTTTCTAACACGATGTCCCAAAGTAGGCAATGTGAAGGTTGATTCATCAGCCTTAAAATGCCAGGACAGTAGGTCTGCAACTATGTAATTCTCTAGGCATTTCCCTCATGGTTGCAATATAGCTGTAACAACTCCAAGCATCACATCTTCACACTAGTGTCCCAAGCAAGAATAGAAGGGGTAAGGTCAGAAAAAGGTTTTCTTTTTTATCAAGGAGGAAATTGTTCTCCCAGCAGTTTCCCTTCATATCTCACTGGCCCAGCCGAGTCTCGTGGCCACCTTTAGCTGCGAGGAAGGCTGAGAAAGCAACTATCTGTCAAAAAGGAATGAGATTGCCCCACCTGGTTTGGGCCAGTCATGACTCATTCTTCGTTGCCTTAACAAGATGGCTTTGTGAGCAACGGAGAAGTGGGTAAGGGTTGTTAGAACTTCTTTTATTCCCCTCCCAGTCCCACTCCTCTCCCCAGAGTTACTCACCATTAACAGTTTGGGGTGTATCCTTCCAGATTGTTTTGTCTACTTACATATACACTATAGCAGACATTTGGCCATTTTTCTTTTCTTCTATACTGTCGGAGACACAATTTTGTTTTTGTTCTCTTTTTCATAGGATCAAGAATAAATCTTGATTGCTCTAAGCCAGAGATTGATTTAAAGATGGACCTGCAACTTAGCTATGGTCAATGAGGTTTAAGAGAAGTTGGCTGGAGGATTCTAGAAAGAGTTTCTTATCTCTTACAAGAGTGCTGAGAAACAAACAAGCAAAGAAACAAACAAAAAGAGCTGCATCAGGAAGGAGCCGTCCCTTTTCTTCTACTGGTCGTTGAAATATAGGAATGTGATGCCTGGAACTGTAATTGTAATGGGATCTAGTCAGAGGATGGCAAAGTGGAAAGGTGGGAATAACCTACATCATTGATGATGAAATCAAACCACTGAATGAACCACCCCTGAAGCTACCCCACCCCTGGACTTATTGTTATGTAAGATAATATGTCTTCCACACTGAAGCAAATTATCTTGGGGATTTCTGTATCAAAGTCAGAGTCATCCATCTGATACACATATATAGGTTTGTTTGCTTTTTTCCTCCCCACATAAATAGGATCATAGTTTCACGGATTGGGACTGAGTTTAGTTGCAAAAGATGAAACTCAAAAATAGCAGTGATGGAACCAAGACAAAAGTATATTTCTCTCATGTAAAAGAAGTTCGGAAACAGGCAGTTCAAGGCTGGCATGTCATTCCACAGTGCAAGAACCCTGGCTGCTTCTGTCTCGTAGGTCTATCATCTTCAATCCAACATGCCGCTCAAGCCATCATATCTACATTCCAGCCAGCAGGAAGTGGTAAGGAGCCCAAAAAAGGCACAGCCTCTCAGAAGATGCTCACACTGTTTACATCTCGTTGGCTGAAGTTTTGTCACATCATCATGCTTCATTGCTAAAGCTTAATCACATCACCATGCTTCATCGAAAAAGAGTTTAGGATCCTTTATTCTGAATAGCCATGTGCCAGCTCAAAATCAGAGATTCTATGTTTAAGGAAAGATAGAATGGATATTGAAGGGCAACGAGTGACCTCTGCCACAATATTGTGCATATTAATATAATTTGGTTTTGTGTTTTTTTTTTCACTCAATTTATCCTGGCTTTCTATTCAGGCCAATACATAAAAATTTACCTTGTCATTTTGAGATTCATTTTGTTCTTCTTTTTCTAGAAACTTAGATCATTTATTTTAGAACTTCTTTTCCAAGATAAGCATTTAAAGCTATATCAGAAAAAAGCTATATAATTTATATAAAGCTATAAATATTCCTGCAACCACTGTTCTAGATGCATCCTACAAATTTTGGTTGTTTTTTTCATCATCATTCAGTTTAAAACATTTTCTAATTTCCCCTGTGATTTCTTCTTCCCATGGTTTACTCAGAAGTATATTGTTTAATTTCCAAATATTTGGGGAGGTTCTATGTCTTTTTTTTTTTCTAATTTAATTTAACTGCAAATTTGAGACTTGTTTTATAGTTCAATATATGGCGTTTCATGATCCATGTTCTATGCATTTGAAAATAGTGTGCATTCTGCCATTTTGGGGTATAGTGTTCTAAAAACATCAATTAAGAGGTGATCGATAATGGTGTTCAACTCTTCAATATACTTAATGACTTTATGCATATTTTTTTATCAGTCGCTGAGAAAGGAGTGTTAAAATCTTCGATTATAATTGTGATGGGTCTATTTCTCCTTTCAGTCTGTCCATTTTTTCTTTATTTGTTCTTTTTCATTGCTGCAAAATGTTCCATAGTATGGATGGACATATATCACCCACTGAAGGACAGTTAGGTTACTGTAAATGGTTTGCCCTAGCAAACAGTGTAGCACTGAATATTCTTGCACATATAGGAGAAATTATCAAATTCAAATTTAATAGGTCAAAGGGCATGCACATTTTACATTCTGACAGACACTGCCAAACTGCCCTCCAAAAGGACTGTTTTTGTTTTATATTCACACCAACAGAGCCCAGTTCCCCACACCATGACCCACATTAGATATTATTAGTTGCAATATCACAATTTATAAGAAATATACATATCTGGTCATTCGGATGACCAAAATATATTTCTCAGATATATTTGGTTCCTGGCTCACAGTTCGCTTGAAATTTTCTGAGGGATAAGAGTGGTGGGAGCATCTTAATATTTGATCTTGTCCTCAGTTCCTGAAATTTCTTCAGAGCCATAAAGGTGAAATGGGTGTCTTGATATTCATTACAAGCCACTTTACATCACAACCGGGTTTATGTTAAGGTGATCTTTGGAAAGCACCAAAGAATGAGGACTGGCTGCCAGGGGAACCAACTGTGAATAGAAGGGTGGAATTTTTAGTCCCACTCCCTGATTTCTGGGGAAGTCGGAGTGGCGGTGGGGGGGGGCGGTGGATAGAGGTTGAATCAATCACTCATGGCCAATGAATTAATCAATCATACCTATCTAATGAAGCCTCCATAAAAACCCAAAAGCTGGGGTTCAGAGAGCTTCCAGGCTGGGGAAGCAGAGCACTTCCACCAGCCACTGCACAGGGTCCCAAGCTCCACAAAGACAAAGGTCTTTTGTTTGAGACCTAACCCTAGGTATCTCTTCATCTGGCTGTTGATTTTTTCTTTAATATCTTTTGTAATAAATCCACAACTGAGTTCTGTGAGCTGTTCTAGCAAATTAATCGAACGCAAGGAAAGGGTCATGAAAACCACTAATTTATAGCGAGTTGGCCATAAGCACAGGTAACAACCTGGACTTGTGATTGACATTCTGAGTTGGAGGGGTCCCTGCAATTTACAGGTAACAACCCGTGACTGGCTCGCCTCTGAAGTAGAGGGCTGTCTTGTGGGACTAAGCCCTTTACCTGTGGAATCTGATGCTAACTCCAGGCAGATAGTCTGAGAATTGCTTGTTGGTTCAGGGACACACACACACGCGCGCGCGCACACACACCACAGGAATTGGGTTCAGAACCCAAAAGACTGGTCTTTTCTCATCTGATACTCTCTTGGGGACAGGATGAGGGAAGGCTGGGAAAGAAAATGTCTCATTGCTTACTTTGCAGTTCCCTAATTATAACAAAGTTGAGCAATATTCTTCTCAATGACCGTGCCCCTTAGTTGCCCAAAACCCCTGAAATTACAATCTCTAAGGGCTGGATTAAATTCTTATCCTAGGCTATTCCACTCTTCATTATCTGCCTGAAGCAGAAGGATATTCTTTATTCCAGTTACCAGAGCCTTGGTTAGGAAGCGGAGATCAAGAAACAGCCAGACCTGAGTTTGAATCCCTCTGGCTCAGCCATTTTACAGCTGTGTGGCCCAGGGCAAGTTACTTAACTTCTCTGAATCCTTGGACCCTCATCTTTACAAAGGGAATGACGAGCACTTTGCACAGGTGTTACATGGATTAGAAATCAGGTATGTAAAACAACTAGCACAGCATCTGGCACCTAGTAGGTACTAATCACAAATTAATTTTTAAAAATAGGTATTCATTGAGCACTTACCATGTGCAGAGCACTGAGCTAAACCCTTTTCTCAGATTATTTTGTTAACCTTCACAACAGTAAGGGACAACACCATCTTATAGATGAGAAAAACTGAAGATCTAAGATGTTAAGTATCTAGTCCAAAGTCACACAGTTAGTAACCAGCAGAGCTAATAATTAGATCAAGAATGTCTGGATCCCCAGCCTGCTTCCCAGGGTAGCTAGCTCATTTCACAGATTAAGAAACTGAGGCCCAGGGAGATAAAATCACATATAAAATTAAATGGCAAGTGAGCAGCAACCAGTTGACCAAATATTTCCCCTCCTGGGTCTGGGTGACCAGTTGGAGAAGAGACTGGCGGGAGTGGAGGCAGGGACAGCCACCCAGCAGAGGAGTCAAGAGCATGGAAAATGTCTCTTTCAGCCAATTTTCCTGAAGAACCCTGGCTGAGGCTCAGGGCTGAGAATGGAAAGTGTGCAGGGAGGAGGCGGCAGCCCCGTCCATCCGGAGAAGCTGTTTGCAAAGTCCTGCTGGGAGAGGCCAGGAGTGGGGAATGCTGGGTCTGGACGTGGGGGGGAGAAGAGCAGATCTGGGAGGCCCAGGGTCTGGCACCTGCCCAGGGCCTAGTCTCCTGGGAGAGGAGGAGCAGGCATCCCCCAAGCTTCCTGCTTCCTCCTTGGGCTCCCCTGCTCTGCCAGCTCCTGCTATGCCCGGCCCACTTGTCTGGGCAACAGCCATCCTAGAAATGAGAAGCTGGCAAACCTGACTCTCTGGGGACTGTGCACAGCTGACTCAGGGAGGTACAGTGGCCAGGAAGAAAGATTGGTCCTACTCTTGGAGATCTTGACTGAGGCTGGGCTTGAGACCAATCGGTTCTACCAGTGGCCCAATCTCTATGACATCAGTATGGCCCCTCTGCTCAGAAAATCTCCCTTCGCTACATACAGTGAATGTAATTCCACCATTATATATACAAACAAGGCTAGTGTTCAGCCAGTATACAAAGGTAGGGCCATACCAGTCATCAAAATACTTAGATAGATTCCTACTGGTGTCGATAATCCCTGTCCTGAGTGTCATCCAGGACATAATGTCATCCCCTCAAGCATAATGGCCACTGCAGACCCTCATCTGGAACCACCCAGACCTCCCTACGTGCAGCCATTACAGGAGTAACACCTACCTTAGCAGGTGTTAGATAGATCAGTGAGTGACAGTCCTAACAGTTGTTAATATTTTCATATCACCCTTGGGAAAAACCCTTTGGCTTAAAACTTTGCCTCTTTTTTAAAGAAAAATTGATAGATATTTAGAGGTGAAAGACCCTTGTGCAACCTCTTTATTTTCCAGATGAGAACAGTAAGGCCCCAAGAGAAGCAGAGACTTGCCCAAGGTCACACTGCCTCTCAGTATAAGAGAAGGCATTAGAACACAGGTCCTTGACTCCTGACACCTCTCTTGGGTGTCAACTTATCTAGCCCCACAAACACTAAACTTTAGTGGGTGATGGAAGGAGGTAACAAGGAGAAAGCTGTCTCAACACAGAACTGATAGCCAATCATTTGGCTCTTGTACCTGTAATTGTAGTCATGGCAACAGTCTCCTCGGTCATTATCTCCACAGAGATAGCTGTCATAGCAACCACCACCCAGGGCCTCAACTTCTTGACACAAAGAGCCTTAAGATAAACCCAGAAACAAGTCTGTTCCATAGCACTGACTCAGATCAGAGCTCTCAAATAGAAGAGACTTATCCAATACCACATAGCAAGTTGGTGGTAAAACTGAGCATCCTGAGTCCCCCGCCCAAGGCTCTCACAGCGGC
>NW_006442491.1:18763777-18769701 GCF_000325575.1 Pteropus alecto
CCCTCACCCCACCCCTGCTCTCATTCTTCTGCCTGCATTGGAGCTTCCCACATTTCTCCAGCCCTCAATCAGGATCTCCTTCCCACGGCATCTCACCCTTGGCTGCCTGTCAGCCAGCTCATCCTCCTGGGAATGAGCTGACATGAGCTGAGCGTAGGACTCGTCACTGAGGTTTTCATCATCAGCTAGGGCTCCCTGAAGACCAAAAAGCCTTCAACACCCTTTGCCCCCAAAAAGGAAATGATCTCCAATGGTGGAATTTCAGGCACTATTCACTCAAGATTGAGGAGCTCTTTTGGGCAGTCAGGCCCTGTTCTCTGTGTAATGCCAAACAGAGCTGCTGCCCATTGTAGAAAGGGCTCTGGGCTAGGATGCCAGTGACCTGGATTCTGGCCACACTGAGTCCGATGCACTGTTTTGCTTTCATCGAGTCCTTTCTCCTCTTTGAAACTCAGTATCCTCACCAGAGAGGTGGGGATGAGAACACTGTTCTACGATCGCCTCTTCACCACCACCACCATCATAAGGCTGCAATCTAGTATTGTGACCAGATGCAATCTAGTATTTTAGTATCATTAAACAAGGGATGGCCATGGTTTAAAGAACTGGCCTATCTTCCTGGTATTTCCTTTTGGAAAAATGTAACCTCAGAATGGGAAGGATATGCCCATCCTAGGCTTTTAGGGAAAAGCCTAAGCACAAGCAGAGGTTGAGAAGAACCTAGGAACCTATGAATAGTTAGTGTATGAAGTATAGGATGTAATACTGGAGAGAAGAGAAAGTAGGCTAGAAGCAGAGGTCAAGGTGATTGAAAAAGATCAATCACCAGTCTCAATGCAAGCCTCGAGGACTCGCTGAAGGCTCTGAGATGGTCTCCTGCCTGGGTCTGACTCATTTAATTCCAATACTGTGGGTTACCAGCATGTAGGATGTGGGACAAGTTGGTGGCAAGAGAGCATGGGAACACTAGAAAATCACTCACTCATCCATTCATTCAATGAATATTAATTAACTACAACACAAGCTGTGTGACCTTGGGCAAATTATTTAGCTTCTCTGTATTTCATGTGTAAAATGAAGACATGACGATGCCTTCCCGTAGATAGGATGGTGTGAAGATCAAATGAGTTAATGAATACATGTAAATATCAGGCGCATTACATGGGATTAACTCATCCATAAATGTGCATTATAATTATCATGATGATTATTGAGCATCTGCTATGTGCCTGGCACTCTCTAGACAGCAGATAGATGTACAGTGTGAACACTGGTGAATGCTGTACATCATGCTGCCCTCAAGGGGCTCACAGTCTAATGGGGGAGAATAATTCAAAAAAGAAAACTTCATAAAAACAGAAAAAATAAAAATAATTACAAATTGTTGCATCAGATGTAAGTCTTATCCCTCAAACTCAGGTGTGCAAGAAACATTCATTTCTTTATTTTCTCAAAAACCAAATTAAATTCTGCTCCTTTCCCCCACATTTCTGGACTGGAGGGAAATTCGACCTCTATCCTCACTGGAGGCTCCCTGCCAGGGGACAAGGACGGAAGCCAGAGGCTCTCCCAGGCACTGGACCACGAGAGGCCTTTGCCCACAGTGCCCAAGCCCTCCACAGCCCACGAGGTCCAGCGGCCCCTGCTTCCAAGCCAAGCGAGGGCTCTGGAAGTCTTGCTGGAGGTTGGACTGGACCTGGGTCCAGCCTCCCCAGGAACATAGTCCATCCAGCCACACGGAGTCTGGCCATCTCTTGGAGCACTTCTAAGAAGGGGGTGGGGAAATCCCTTGGTCCCAGACTCCTCCGACCTTCCTTTCCTTCACAGCCTCCAAGAGTTCCTTTCTCTACCTTTGTCATTCCCTTAGAAGAAATAAACACCCTCTCTACACCAAGGGTTGGCAAACCCAGGAGTCTCCAGGAGCCAAGCAGGTAACAAAAAAAAAAATGTGAGACTTGGAGACTTAGAGAACACATAGAACACATGCCCCACCTAGAGGAGGCAGCTCAGCTCCGCGCAGCTCAGCAAACTGCTATGAAGCAGTGTTGCCACATGGTTAGAAGCACACCTTCTAAAGCTATGCAGCCTGGGTTCAAATTCTACTGCCGCTGTTTACCGCCTGTGAGTTCTTAAGCAAGTCGCTTAACCAATCCGTGCCTGTTTCCTTAAGCATGAAAAAGAATAATACTTGTACCTATCTGCACAACTTTATGCAAGAAAGCACTTTGAATAGTGCCTGACATTAGTAGGTATTAGCACCCACCACATGAAAATGCAGGGCTGACATTCCTAGATCCTCTAAATATTCAAGAGAAGCTAAATAGTCAATTTTTTTTTTTTTGAAATTGCTCTGTTTTTTTAACTTTGGCAACTGAGTGAAAACAGTTGCTAAACCTTGGTGAAGGTCATACAAAACACATCTGTGAGCAGGATTGGGCCCATGAAACGCAGTTTGCAGTATCTGCTGTACGATATTTAAACTTATTGAAAATGGAAGCGAGCCAGAAAGGAAAAAGTCTTGGAAGCAGCTTCTGCTTTAAACTCTATGGCCAAACCTTCTCTAGTCAAAAAATACAGAAAAGGGAGAGAAAATAGAGAGAAAACAACACTTATATATCAAATTATCCTGGTATCTAGCACATTGCCCATTGAAGTGCTATGTAGTATGAGGATTTTTTTTAAGTAACTGAGAGAAATTATAGGAAACGTGGTCAGAGAATGTGACATTTAAGCTGAGACCCATGAGAAGGAACTAGCTTAACAAAAAAAAAGTCAAGGAGAGAGATAACCAAGCAGGGAGGGACAGCCCATGCAAAGGGCCTGAGGCAGAAAACGACTTAATGAAAAACAAGAGGGCTGTAATGGATGAGCTAGACATCTAGGCAGAGGCAGCACATACAAGGTCTCAAAGACCATAGTGAGGATCATGAAATTATCTTGAGGGCAATAGGGAGCCACTGAAGGGTTTTAAGCAAAGAGATGTGATGGGGACGTGACTTCAGGAGACAGACTAGGAAGCGGTTGAAATAGCCCAGGAGGGACAATGTGGCCTAGATTGGCCAGCAGTCTTGGACGTGGACAGCCCCAGATTTCTGTGTCTGGATCAACCTCAAAGTCAAAGGCTGGATTTAAGTCTCAGAGGGGGCCTACTGCTTTTCCATAAGTCATGCAGTGGCCTTGCCATTCATTGCCAGTGTCCCAGGCCCATCCATCTTAGACATACCAGGGCTGTCTGTTAACTGGCCGAGGCTGCCCTCTGCTGGCAGAAGTGGGGCACTAGCGCAAGGGGAGCAGCTGCCTCCCAAAGAAACTCCAGATTGAAAGAGACAGAACATCTGCCCCCCACCAATCTTCTCCACCTCAGTTAATGGCATCTCCATCATTTATCTAGTAGCTCAATTCAGAAGCCCAAGATTCAGTTCCTCCTCTTTCCTCACTGCCCATCAAGGAGTCTTATTTTCTATTCTCTTTTTATTAGCCCTGATTCTATTTTCTAAATTAAATCCTAAACCAGGAATTTCCTAAATACATATTCATCACCTCTACTTCACTCCTTCTCTACCAGAACCACCCTAGCCAAAGCCACCACCATCTCCTCTTTGGTCTATTTATTCACTTTTACTCTTGTCCTGGCCAACCCATTTCCCACTCAGCAGCCAGAGGGCTCATGGTATCCTCTGATTCCATAGTCCTTCCTCCTCGTACCAAACAGTGTTGGACCAAATATACACACAGCCCCACCCACCCAGGGCACTCTGCAGGCGTGGAAAACTGTATGACAATGGGGGAGCTCACATCAGAGTCTCACAAACAAGAAACTTGGCCACCCCGTGTGGTGTCCCAGCCTCACACCATCTCACTGACTTCTTTCCTCTCATTCATTGTTGTCTGTCTCTTTCTCTCCCTTCCACACACTTCTGTTCAGTTCTAATGCAAAGCCTTTCCTGTTTCTTTGGCACCTGCCAATCAGAGCTCTTAGGGTCTCACATTCCCCTCAAGCAGATTGTCAAGGTACCTTCCCATACTATACATACATACAGTTCCCTCCCTAAGAAAAATATCAATGCTACGGCAGTCACATTCCACCCTGTGTACACTGTGATGCTAACATTCTATGACTCTAACATTCCATTATTCCAACATCTTTTGCCCACGATTACAGAAATCCTCACTGACCCCAGATTCAGACCATGTAATGTAAGCCTCACCCACAGTGGAGGCCTCATGACAGTAGAGCTGGACACCCTGACTATGCTGTTAAAAGGAAGCTCATTAACCCAGGAGTCTCCAGGTTCCCGAGGCAAATCATGACATGTTAACTCAGCTCATGGGGGCTGCCATTTGTAGCACACGGTTTTTCTGTGAAAAACGATAAAGACAGTATGTAGAGAAAAGCAAAGAGGATTCTGACAGCATAGACACACTGGTTTCTGCAAGTAACTGAGGCCCAGCTCTGTCCCTGTCTGTCCTCTCCAGAGCTTTGGTTATTTACCTCTTTCCTTGGAGTTCAAGAGCCTATACATTCCTGCCTAAAGTGCTTCAAGCTGGATGTCTAGCCCTTGCAAACCAAAGAACCCTAACTCACTGTCATATGGCATTTGCCATTCCCTTTGCAATTCCAGCCTGTCCCAAAACCAATAAAAGAACAAAGGGAACTCTGAAATGACAACTTTGTCTTTAAGTCTTTAAAGATATTTTACTTTGTTTTTTGACTGTCAAGAGCTCATCATATTCATTCCTTCATCAACAGTGATTGTCATCACTGTTTTTTCGCAAGAGCCTTGTTCCATTTTACTTACCTACTTATTTTTTTATCTTAATTACCAGTTCCTACTCCCATTCCCATCCCTCTGTAAGCAATCATTCTAATGTACTTGGCATATATTCTTTAATATGTAAATATCCTCATTAGCTTTGTGATGTTGCATAATTTACATAAATCATATTGGCAATTTTTCTTAATGCTCAGCTCCGTGTTTTAAAGATCTGTACATGTCGATGAGTGTTAGGGGGATTTAAAGGCCCTGCAGCCTCAGCAAATAATAAGAACAGTAAACCTTTATAAAGTTTTACTGCTTTCCTGCTCATTCTCTCACAAGGATCAAGAACTCAGGATCACATGGGCTCATGAAGTAGAATATACCTTTTAAAAATAAGGACGTTCTCCTACACTTGCATTTCTCAAACTAAATGTGCATGTAGATCACCTGGAGATTCGGTAGGTCCGATGTGGAATCTGAGATTCTGAATTCTTACAGGTCCCCAGGTGATGCTGCTGCTGCTGGTCTAGGGTCCACATCTTGATTAACAAGGTCCTACAGAACCACAATACCATTATCACACCCAAACAATCCATATTCAAATTTTCCCACTTGTCTGGACATTTTCTTTATAAAAATGTTGTGATCCAGGCTCCAATCAAGGATGACACATTACATTTTGTTTTCACCTCTCTTCAGTCTCGTTTCACCTGCAGCAATCCCATGGGTTTTCTTTTTTCATGGCACCGATAGTTTTAAGAGTCCAAGCTAGTTGTCATGTTTTCTCATAAAAAGAGGCAGGTTAAACATGGTTGGTGAGAAGACCACACAGGTAATGTGTCCCCCACATTGCACCACAGCTTGTCATTTTGTCCCATCCCATTTGGTGACACTGAGTTTGATCACTTGGTTCAGGGATTGTCCACCAGGTCATTCTATTAGAAAAAAAATTTCTTCCTTTTATAATAAGTCATCTGTGGAGTAACACTATAAGACTGTGTGAATATCCTGTTCCTCAATAATCTTTCTCCTAATAGTTTTAGTATCCATTGATGATCCTTGCTTCTTATTTTTATAATATTTAAACATGTAATAGTGTGTGCAAGTGTGTGTATATGTGTGTGAGCATATGCGAAAAAAAATGTAAAAACTAAAAGCAATTCA
>NW_006442491.1:18769763-18813862 GCF_000325575.1 Pteropus alecto
AATATTTTGTAATTTAACCATCCCAGGCTCTAAACAGCCTCCATTCTCGACCTCAGCTCAGATCTCCTCTGGGAAAACATCCTTATCCAGGAGGCTTTAGCAGATAAAGCCTTGAGCACCACCCCCGTCCCACCAAGACTGCCTTATTCCTGTCCCTGGAGAATATCGAGACAGGTTGGCTTCAAACCAGAAATCCACCATTGACAGGAGCTTTCTGAACTTGGGTCAGCCCCTCAACTCCCTGGATCATATTCACAATCTCCCACTTTGGAGTGTAAAGGGAGATGGCCAGATCTGCCTTAGGCCAAACTAAATTTAAGTGCTCAGCCTATCATGAAACAGGAATGTCTCTGATTTCCAATTGTATGCTCTCAGATGAGGAGGCTCAGTGCCATGAGGCCCGGTTGCTAGGCAAACCTTGTGGCCTGAATTATTGATGGATGAATTCATCAGGCACACTGCCTTCACCCATCCATTCAGGTCAGGTTCAGCATACTGAAAAACAGAGCCTGAAACTATACATTGCCTGCCCAGAACTAAGATACTCTGGTCCAAATTCCTTAACCTTCTGTGTAGCTGGAATGTTGGAAAGAGCAGCAACTTTGGAGTCTTACAGACCTGAGTTCAAGTCTCTCCTCCCCCATTGCTGACTGTATGACCTGGGCTGGCTAGTTTACCTCTGTGAGGCTAACTAGTTTCCTCATCTGTAAAATGAAACCAATCATCCCTTACTAGTGTTATAGAGATAAAAAAAAAATGCACATAAAGTTATTAGTACAGTGCCTGAAACATACTAGGCAAACAACTCTGTTATTCAAACTTTTATAGTTTGACTCTTTGCCTTTGTCTCCCCTCATCATGAACCCCATGCTCCAGCCCCACCTCACCACCTGTCAAGCTTGAACCAAGTCGTGTGATTTTATACCATCTGTGTTCTTTATCAACTTATTACCTCACAGCTCTAAGTTCACTCTTTTTGGCAGCTCTGTGTGATAATGGAGCTGGGCCTTATAAATTTCTCCTCTGCCAACTGACGTATGTTAAGTCTTTTCAGTAGAGTGTGCTAGAGGAATCCTGGAGGAGGATGGATCTTCCCTTCCTGATTCCAGGTTGACTCACTCCCTGGGTTCCTGGAGAGCATGCTTTCTTCTCCTTTCTGCTTGGCTCAAAGTTTCTCCAGTGCTGGGTGCCTATAGGGTGCAGCTTTCTCCAGTTTCTCTGCCACATACTTTCTCCAGCTCTGAACAAGGGCAGCAGTAGCATACCCAGGAGCCCCAAACAGTGTTAGCCTGCCCCAAATCCAAGTCACTCTCTCCTCACTCCTGGACACACAAACACTGGGAGCCCCATAGGGCTGATCATGTACAGAACCAGCCACCTGACCTTCATCCTCTGGAACTGGCTGGAACCACCCTGGCCCAAGCCATAAACAGAAGTGTACTAGGTTTGTAGAGAGGGAGGTCTCTCTAAATTATCTCCGTTAACATGCTATGCTATGTAACATTTAGCTATACACTAACATCCTATAAACTTTATACTTTATTTTGTTCATTTTATTTATGGTCTTCCCAACAACCCCCACCCCCCCGCATCCCATCACACTAAAGAAGCAAGCTTCATGAGAATAGGGACGAAATTTTGCTTGTATTTTCCCCTCTGTGTCCCTAGAGCCTAGGACAGTGCTTGGCATATAATGAGATACTCAAGTATTTAAGAAGTAGAGGAACGATTGAATATTGGATGAATTCATGCATGAGTAAACAGATACTTAGTTATTAGAATGAGGATCTGTGGGACAAACTGGGATTGAGGAGGTCGACTGGGACTGTGGAATGGGATCCTCATGTCTCTCTCGGCATGAATGCCCACAGCAGACAGAGGTCCAGCGTTCCTTTCTCGACCGCTGGCAAGTTGCTTAGCAACTGGCCGCCTGGCCCTCCGCCACCGCTGGAGGGCGCGCGGGCGGGGAGACATGAACGCGCACGCGTGCGCGGCATGGGCCGGCGAAGGAGGCACGTCACTTCCTGTTTCTTTAGGGGAACGTGGCTTTCCCCGCAGCGCCTGTCTTCCCTTCTGCGTCTGTACTGCAGCGGCCGGAACTGGAGTCGGACCCCGAGCGCAGCCTCGCCATGGACTCGGCCCTTAGCGACCCGCATAATGGCAGCGCCGAGGCAGGCAGCCCAGCCAACGGCACGACGCGGCCGCCTTCCACGCCCGAGGGCATCGCGCTGGCCTACGGCAGCCTCCTACTCATGGCGCTGCTGCCCATCTTCTTCGGCGCCCTGCGTTCCGTGCGCTGCGCCCGCGGCAAGGTAGGGTCAGCGGCAAAAGTGGGTGCTTTCCATCCTCCCACCGGGGACACAGCTGACACGGGCCCGCCCCCGCCCGCCCTCCCTAGACAGGACAGACACTCACTCTCCCTGACACTGACCCTTCCCAGCTTCTCCACCCCAGGCCCACATCCCAGGATTGGCCTTAGGTGCCTCAGAATCGGGGCACCGACCCGCGAACCTTCCTTAAATAGGGCCTAGGTTCTACCCCCACTTTCACCTTGACACATTCCTCTCTCTGTACAACATACTGGGAACACTCAGTCGCCCCTCACACTCTGATTGGGACACTAATTGTTCTGAGCCTACTGGACCCAGCCAGACCAGCCCCACCCTCCGCTGTGGCTGTTCATCCCATCTGGGCAGTCACCCCATCCCGGGCTCCGGGTTAATCCCAATCTGTACCTAAGGGGGCACTGGTCCTGAGAACTCCTGAATGGTACAATCTTGCCCCATCCCTCCATTAGGAACCTTGACTCACCCCATTCCAGGGCAGATTCTAGCATCCAGGTCCATCCCTAGATTCTTGATACCTGTCTAACTATAGTCTGTAGTGTGCTCTCCCAGAACCCCCAGATCAGGCTCTTGCCTCTAAAATAAAAAATATTAACCCAGGAATATAGCCCGAGATCTCAGCCCCCAGTTTTTTTGCATCACTTTCTGGAACCAGTTTCAGCCAGCTGACCCCTCAGAGCATGGCACCTTGGCGCTTCCCTTTTTAACCAGGCGTAAACCCCTTATTTTGCTGGTTTCCTCTCCCTGACAACCAGCCAACCTTGCCTACCTGTCCTAGCCTGAGCCCAGACCCTGTTTCAATCCCTAACCCTATTCCTACCCCAGATCCTGACCCTACTTCAAAATAGCCTTTCTCCCTATGCCTCCAAGACCGTCCCTCCACCAAATTGGGCCTACCTGCCAAGTAACTTAGCTGCTGTTGGCCTCTCTGGTCAGACTGGGCCAGACCTCATCCCTGCCTTTCCTCAACATTTGTCCCATTGGATACCAAAGAGAACCCAGGCACCTTCTACCTCCCCACTTCCTCCCCACTCTTCTTCCCTATATTAAGCCCTTTCTAGCCCATTGTACCAATAGCTTCTCACTTCCTGGCACCCAGTCCCCTCCTCCAAAACCTCCTAATCTATAGTTCCCTGCTGCTTCTCCCTGACCCAAACCTGAAGTTGAACCTAAGCGGAAGCTGTCTTACCCAAAGAGGGCAGGCCCACAAAGTAGCTGCCACTTTTGAAACTGCTCAGGCCGGGATCTTGAAACATCACCCAACTTGAGCAGTAGCTGAGGCCTGCCACCTGCCATCTCTGAAATCAGAGAACTCACCTGCTGGCTCGCTCTGTGGTCAGACGTAGAGGGGAGTAGTCAGGAAAGGCTTAGGTGGCCCCACTTGCCTTTCTGTAATGCCTCTTCTAAGCAGAATTCAGGTGGCCTTCAGCCTCCCTGCCATACCTTTCAGGTTGACACTTGGTGCAGGGAGAAGTTCTGAAATAGACCAGGACAAAGGAGATGATGGCCAGCGTGTGTCAGCTGAGCAGCCTGATCTGAGGGGCTCCTTAACTGAGTAATTCTTGGCACTTTCTGCATATGAGTCACTAATCTCTTTAGAAAACACCTTCCAGGCAACAAAATTTCCTGAACCTCCACTATTGTCTAGGGTGTAGGGATGCTGCAGAGATGGTCAGAGCCCTGTCACCAGGGAGTTTTGGTGTCTGGATGAGGGAGGAATAACACCCTCAATGTGATACAGGCGACTGTAACACAAGTAGTGCTCAGGGTTTAGGGTGAAATGCTGAACACACTTGCGGCAGGGCAGGGTGGCCTTGTGGCGAAAGTGGGCTTGAGCTTTGATGTAGAGACATTCTAGGCAGAGGAAACCTGGTGAGCAGAGGCGCAAGGCAGTTCAGGAGATGGTGTGGGTGAATCGGAGGGTCTGGATAGAAGAGAGCTTTAGATCCGCTGTGGCTTCTAAATACTTCCCCCAGCATCTCCTGCAGGGCATGGGGGGTTGGAAGACTGCATGAAATTGCAAAGGACCTGATGCTTAGTAGCTTCCCACGACTAGGAGGTTCTAAACTATACAGAGCCTTCACCCTCTTTGAGTCTCCCAGTAGCCAAGTGTGGCAGGCAGAGCCAATTTTATTATCCCCATTATACAGACAGAACTGAGAGTCAAAGAAATGACCTCTCAGGATCACTCTGCCAGTTAGGGACAGAACCAGCTGTCACTAGTCCAGGGCACTCTCTTTGCTGTGTAGGTGCCTCTAAAGACCCACACTGGTGGCATTTTGGCCGAGGGAAAAATGCCTTTTACTACCCCGAGTCATGCTTCTCTGGGCCCTTGGCAATCAGAGAGAAAAGTCATTGGGATGGGGAGGGCAGGAATTTTGATTTCCCACCAGTGTTAAACCCCAAAGCCAGCTGAGAGGGCATATGAGGACAAAATTCTCCCTGGAGCCAACTTGTCCGTAGCAGGCAGGGCACATTGTGAAATCATGGAGAGAGGAAGGTGGGGCATCCAGGAGTGTGTAGCCTTGGGAGGAGCAATCTTAGATGGTGCCCATCCCTGTCAGAGACCTGTTTTCCCAGAAGAGAGCAAATCCCCAGCTCCAGCAATAGCTGCACATCAGATCTCTTCAAAGGCTCTTGACCTGTAACTCAGAGGAGCCCTTCAGCCAACTGGACTGGGCTCCTGCTCTTTGCCAGGCCCTGGGCTGGCTACCATGGGTGCCAGGACAAAGAAGGCCAAGCCTTGCCCTCACAGAGTTCCGTCACCAAGGAAAAACAGATGTGTGTGTGACCAGCTGACTAAACCGAATGTCGATGTGCCTCCTAGAGTTGTCTTTGTATAGAAGAGTGAGAGTTTGGTAGGCAGAACAGGAGGGGAGGAGGGCCTGGACCACTGGTGTGTTCAGGGAGGCCTTGAGTAGTATGACGTGAGCCTGGGGCTCAGGTAGGGCAACAAAAAGATGCTCACGGAGCATTTGGAGCCTTCGTGCTTTCTGAGGTACAGAATCCTGACGGCAATGCAACAGTTAATCTTCATAGTTACAAAAGTACTACACATTTGCACTTGTAAAAAAAAAAAATTCAAGCAATGCAGAAGTATAAAAGCCTCATCTACGGCCATGCCACCCTGAACAACATGCCACCCTTAGATCCCGTCTGATCTTGGAAGCTAAGCAGGGTCGGGCCTGGTTAGTACTTGGATGGGAGACCACCTAGGAAGACCAAGTGCTGTAGGTGTAAAAAAATAAAAAATATGAGATTGTAAACTGACAAGGTCCTTGCAATCTGTGAGGCAACCAAGGGTTGCCTCACCTGAAAAAAAATATATATATAAAAGCTTCCTCAGTACCTCTCCTTGGAGGTAACCCAGTGAGCTGTTTGGCGTGTAACCTTCCAGAACTTTTTTTGGTGTGTATGTAAACATGTATGTGCCTGTGTGTGTATCCACATGTAAACTTACTTTTATAAAAATGGGATTTTACAGCACATAATGCACTATAGCTTGATTTTTTTTTTTTCGTTAGCAATGGCTTGGTCATGTTCCTGTGTCAGTACATGTAGGTGTACCTCACTGCTCCATGGCAGGGAGGGCGGGTGATACGCGCCCACGGTGTAGAATCCCAGAGAAACAAAGGGGTGCCCAAGGAGTCTTCCTCCCAACCCCACTGCCACGTTCCCTCCCCAGAGGCAGACCATGGTACCTGTTTCTTGTATAAACATCCAAGAGATCCTGTGCCTTTACAAATGAATAAACATACGCTTTTCCCCATTTTTGCTATGTAACTGTTGTATTTTGTTGTATGTATACTCTTTTTTGCACCTTACTTTTTTCACCAAATATATGTTGGAGATGAATATGTCGGTACCTGTGGAGTGGTTGTGTTCTTTATCAGCTGTATGGTGTCCCACCTGTACCCCACAGTGTTCAGAACAGTGGTTCTCAAAGTGTGATCCCTGAACCAGCAGCATCCGCATCACCCAGGACCTTGTGAGAAATGCAAATTCTGAACCAGAAACTCCAGGTGGGCCCAGCAGTCTATTTTCACAAGACTTCCTGGTGATTCTGATGTGTGCTCAAGTGTGAAAGCCTCTGACTTAGAGTCTTCTGCTGGTCATTTAGGTTGTATCAGTCTTTTGCTGTTAGAAGCCATGCTGAAATCAATCTTCTTGTACATTTGTTATTTCGCGCGCTCGCGCGCGCGTGTGTGTGTGTGTAGGATAAATTCCTTGCAGTTGATTTGCTGGGTCGAAGGCTATGTGTTTTAACTTTACCAAATTATCCACTGTAGTGGCTGTATTAGTTTACACTCCCACCAGCAGTGGCCTCGATTCTTGTGCAATGCTGCTTAGTAGTCCCTTCTCTGGAGGTTTTAGAGCAGGTATGTGATACAGTCAGGTTTAGGCTTCAGAAAGTGCTCCTGGCAGAGTGGGGATATGCAGGAGGGAGAAAGGGTGGAGGCTGGTGAGATGGTTGGGTGAAGACTACAGTGGGGGCAAAGGAATGGGGCGAGGGGGGCAGTTCAGGAAATGCTAGGAAGCAGAAACATAGTGAGGTGATTGAGTGAAAGTGGTGGTAAGGAGTGGAGACCCTGGGGTCTCTAGCTAGAGTGACAGAGTAACAGAGTGGTCCGTGAATTCAAGCGTTTTCTAGGGCATGGCCTGGAAGCAGTACTCCCAGAGCTCAAGGAGAGCCAGTGGCTTTAGGCTGGGCATCGGTCCTCCCTCACTGCTTTCGCTTCCGCCCTGATAACTGACATCCAGAATATCACTGGAAGCTAAATTTATTTCTGCTATTTGTGTTAGCTTTTACCCCTACTCTTTAATTATGTTTTTTGTTTCAGGAGCTATAGCATTTGCATAAGAGCAGCTGGTTTAAAAAAATCCAAGTCGAATTAGTAGAGAATTCTAACAACATTTAGTATTTTTGTAACTATGGAGATTAACTGTTCTGTTGCCTACAGGAAGCTGTTCCTCAAAAAAGGTCTCAGGCTCCCTGAGCATCTTGTCACAACCTTCCAGCAGAAATTTCCAGATGGGAAAGGTAGAGGGCATTTGGGAAGTAATAACCAAGAGTCTGGGCTCGAACCAGATGGCCTCAGTGTGAATCCTGGCCCTGCCACTCGCCATCCGTGTGACCTTAAAGCAAGTTGCTTCACCTCTCTGAGCCTCGGTTTCTTCATCTATAAGATGGAGCTATTAAAAGTCCTGGCTTCATTTTTCATGAGGATGAAATCATGTAAAGCACCTACAAGAGTGCTTGGCCCCTAGAAAGTTCTCAGTAAATGTTGCCCTTGTTATTGTCAGTCGGATTTCAAGTCTCCCGTTCTGACTCAGCATTGCAGTATAGGATATAACAGTCACCCATGGAGAAGACCGGATTCTTCTCTATGGTGGAACATCTGTCCAACTTTGTTTTGTCATCCAATAGTATTAAGCCTCTTTCCACCCCGGATATTGGGCTAAATTGAAAGGATTATGTGGAAATGAGCCGTAACACTGGTTTTTAGGCAAAGCCAGAGTCCTTTGTGTACTTTCACATCTTTGTGCTTGGACACCTTTGTGCTTGGCCTTCAGAGTCGTGCTTAAGTGACATCTGCTCCAACCACCTCTGGCACTCCCTTCTTTCCTGCAGAAGTGGTGTCTTGTCTGCTTTCTCATAATTTCCTTGTACATAATAATAATAATACAAATCATTCATACAACTTGTGTGACTTGCTTAATGCACAGCAATAAATACTTCCAGTGCAAAAATCATAGAATCCTGCCACTCATATTACAACTGAGGGAATTGGGGCTCTAAGAGAGAATAACCGACAAAGTCCCATGGCTGGAAAACAGCAGAGCTGGGTAGCAGAACAGGCTTTCTGGCCTCAGAGCGCTCTCTACCATTTGGCACTCAAACCGTGTATCACACCAGTGTGCATGTTTCATTTTGTCACGTGTCACACTGTATTGTGATATTCTATTTACATGTCAAGATATTGACTTACCTGCCTATGAACTCCTTGAGATCAGGAGCTAGTATTTTTTTGTGCTCACACTATTGCTACACAGGAAACATTGAATTTGCGGAAGGAGGTACACAGAGGGGTGAGGCACTTGCCTAAGCCCCTCAGTATACCACTGCCAAAAACAGAAACCGGGGGCTGGGAGAGAAGAGGGAAGGACGATGACCCTGACTCTCAGTGTTGGTATTGCTCACCCACCCCATCACCACCTCCCAGCAACACTGCCAGAGAGTGACTCACACAGAGCTGCCTCTGGTAGCTCCAGAAGAGAGCGCCTACCTCCCAGTCCTGTGCCTGGGCCACCTCAGCTATGCATGTGTGGGGATTTGGTGAAGGACCTCCCTGTTAATCACGGCTCCTCATAGGGTCACGGCACTTTACAGTTTGCCAGCCTCTTTCACATTCCATATCTAAGTTGGTTTAAGCCTCTTGGCCCTTTTAGAGGTAAGTAAAGCTAGAGATTGTCATCTGTTTGACAGATGAGTAAATGTCAGTCACCCTGTAAGCCATTAAGAGAGCAATGAATACCTTCGCTATATTTTGTATGCATCATTTTTTACATGTGTGAATTATATCCGTAGGAAAAATTCCCAGAAGTAGAATTGCTTGGTCAAAAGTTATGTGCATTTGTGATTCTGACACATGTTGCCAGTGTGCTGTCTACAGCGAGACTGATGTGCCCTCCTGTCAACAATGTAGGTCAGCACCTGTTTCCCCTCAACCTTGCCAACCCAGTGTGTTATCAAAACGTGTGGATTTTTGTCATTCTGATGATGAAAAATGTAACTTCATATACTGCAATTCAAGCTCTTATTAAAAGTGAGGAACATTTTTCCTGTGATTAAGAGCCATTTGTAATTCCTGTTCTGTGAATCTTTGTATCTTGGGCATGTGCAAGTCATAATTTGACACAGCTGCCCAGTCGCCCTCCCCAAAGGCTGGACCAGTTCGTATGCAAACCAGTGGCATATAAGCTTCCCAGTTCCCCACCTCTCCATCTGGTGATCATTTCACAGGCTTGCTGCTTTTGGCCCCCATCTCCTTCCCCTACTGCAGCCTTCTACAGGGACACAAGAGCCAAAATCTACCTCTCCAGGCAACTTTCTCCTTACCTTGTTTTGTCCTGTTGGTTTTTAAGAGGCAATTGTGAGCCAAAATATATATGCAACAGCAGCTGCACATGATCCCTTCTCCCAGGGATGCCGGTGCCTCATTCAGAGGATGGATGTGATGATGGACGCTTGGGCACTCTGATGAGACTGTGGCTCTTGTGGAAAGAACTTCCCTTTGACATGAGCAGAAGTCTAATATGGCCTTGCTAGGACTTCTAGTAGCTATAATTTAAAGTAGAATTAGACATATAAAATGCAATGAGAATTGTGGTTGGGAAGTAGGCTTATCCCCGTGAGGAAATCTCAGAAAGCTTCATGGCAGTGACATTTGCTGGGTCCTTGAGAACCGAAGATTCTGCCTAGGAGAGGGCATGGAGAGCATCATGATCATGAAAGCTTTTCACTCTGTGTTTTTAATATAAATTTAAACTAGACTTCTACTATTTATTGATGGATTTTCATTAGAAAGTCTTTTGGTGCGAATTCTATGAAGCTGTTTAATTCCTCTGTTGCACTGTTACTCCATTTCCAATTTTTTTTCCATTTTTATAAAACTGAAATTATTTTCATTGCATTCAGTTCTTTTTCTTGTAAATATTTATCCTCTGTCAGCTCTTCACCCAGATCACATTCTTGCCAACTATAGCATCTGCCATTGTAAACTTAATTGTGGCTTTCACTCCTACCAGATTCAGTTTTCCCAGATTTCTTAAGATTTGCTTTTCTTTGCTGTTGGTATCTTCCTATGTGTGGGTTCAGCCATTGTCAGTTCAGCTATTGTCAGTTTTGTTGGTTTTTGGTTTATTTCTGTTCAGTATTCACTCACTACCTACTAGATAAAAGATTAATCACGTTTATCTCTTAGCTAACCCATAAGAAAGTTGGAAACAGTTCTCATGAATTCTAGGACAGCTCCATTGTCACCCGTTCCCAGAGTTTTTTCTTTTAGTTATTACATACCATCACTGCCTCTGCCATAGCTCTTCTCCCCAGATCACATGTGCACGGGGTCCTCCCTGGACTGTTCCTGTCAGGATCCAGATCTCTTCAGTAGCAAAATAGAGGGATTAGACATCTCACCCCAGGTGGTTGGGCAGCACCCTTGGCAGAGGGGACAACATGAACAAAAGCCTTGAGTCAGGAAAACGTGGGAACCCTGAGCCACCTAAATGAACCAGGGCAGAGAGGGGGAAGGGGATCGATGAGCTATTCAGGCACCAAATTCTCACCAGTGTCCAACCCTTGGAGGCCAGAACCACAGCCCTGCTCAGTAGGCACCTTTTTTCTCTCCTCTAGAACGCCTCGGACATGCCCGAGACAATCACCAGCCGGGATGCTGCCCGCTTCCCCATCATCGCCAGCTGCACGCTCTTGGGACTCTACCTCTTTTTCAAAGTAAGTCCTTTGCCACCTGTTGTGTCATTTGGTTTCAATAACTGTATTTTTTGTTTGTTTTATTTTTCCCATCACAGGAGACATGCATGTTCATGTATAGAAAATAAAGAGCAGGGAAAAATAGTCATTCACCCCTAGACCCACTACCCAGAGACAACCGCTGTTGGTTTTGGGGACTCTGTCCCACCAGTCTTTACTGCTTTTCTCCATGGAGCTTTTTGTTTTGTTTTCGTAATGCCTATTTAGTTTCATTGTACCGTTTATGTTGGGATGGGGTATAGCTTGTGTCTCAGACATACCTCCACCATACTAATTGTTTTTTTTTTTTTTTAATTTATCGAGGTTTATTTTCCCAATAAAAGTTACACAGGCTCAGTGTTGAAAACCTGGAAAACACAGAAAAGTAAAAAGGGGAAAACAGCAGTCATCCAAAACCTCACTACCAGAGACAATCACAGATTCCCTTTTGAGGTGTGTCCTTCCACTGTTTCTCCCCGTGCATGGTTTCGCCGTAGCTGTGACCACGTGCTGTATCCAATTTTGTAGCTGCTTTTTTCACTCCACGTTAATAACATCATAAGCATTTTCTCGTGTTACTGCAAACTGTCCTTAAACTTTTAAAAAATATAACAGATACTATTTTCTAGTTATAAAAGTAATATACTCTGAAAACTTAGAGGGGAAAATATCAAGAGGGAAAAATACAGAGGTAATCCCTATCAATGTTTTGCCATATCTCCTTGCAGGCTTCTAATAAGCATATTTTTTAACATAATTATAATGGGAGTATTAGGTCCTTTTTTCTTTTTTTTTTTTTAATATCACATCACAAGCACTTTTTTCCTGGTTATTGAAAATTCTTCAAGGACAGCTTTTAATTGACATTTTAAAAAATACCATGTACATAGTTAAAAAACTATTTTTCAATCTAAGGGAAGGTACAAATGAGCCATAATCCTCTCTCAAATATAGTTTCTTGTGAACCTTTCTTTTATGCATAGATCTACATTTAAGTTAAAATTTAAAAATAAATTCACATCTCAAACGTACGATTCTTACCATGGATATATTTTTATATCAATACCATCAAATCTACCGCATTCTTTTTAATAGTTACTCATGGTTCTATTTTACGGATGTATCCTGAGGGGTGTTTAATGATGGGGCATCACAGCAGTACTGCCAGGGACATC
Organism: Pteropus alecto; assembly: GCF_000325575.1. Classification (NCBI taxonomy): domain Eukaryota; kingdom Metazoa; phylum Chordata; class Mammalia; order Chiroptera; family Pteropodidae; genus Pteropus; species Pteropus alecto. Next base: position 18,781,817 of record NW_006442491.1, read on the forward strand.
TTTATGCACATCTTGGCACAGGCCCATATTTTCAGATGGATCTGCAGTAGGATTACCAGGTCAGATGGCATCTCCATTGTCATTTGGACAGGTAGTGCCACATCCCTCCAAAGAGACTGTACCAGTTTATATCATGAGTGTGCTGGCTTACCTGTACTCTCACCTGCATTATGTAGCATCCAGATTATTTTTAGCATTTTACCAGTCTGTGAGTGACACAAAAACATAATTGCGAATGCCTGTTTCCTGTTCCATCGCTCCCTCATTGTGGGATCAGAACTAAATACTTTCAAGATACCCATAAGCAGATACACCACAGTTGACTTACAGCATCCCCCTCACTTTAAACAGAATAAAATCATTCTGATTTTTACTCATAAATTAAGAGTGCATCAAATAACAGTAGGTATTCACTGGTGTGTGTGTGTGTGTGTGTGTGTGTGTACACCTCAGATGAAGAATTGAATTTATCAGATGCTTTGGTTCATGGCACACTGTCCATGCCAGGCCCTTCTTTTTTTTTTTTTTTTACCCCCTCCACTCTTGATGCCCAACTCCATTTCCCACCTCCATTTCCCTCTCTGCCAGAGGCACCTGCCCTAATGGTTTGATTTATGTCCTTAGATGTGTGTGTCCTTGTAAAATCTATGGTGTTGGTGCATCGGTGTGTATTGAGTAAAAGTCTAGTTTCCATACATAGAATTGTGCAGTACATCTCCCTCTGTTTCCTTTTCCTTTCCCCTGTACTTTTGAGATCTCTCTGGTTCTGTGTACATCTAGCCCATTGCCTCTGAATTGGCTTTTAGCAGATGTTTTTCAAGTCTTTGCTGTGCTGAGTGCCAGGAATCCACACCCAGGCCCTTGCCTCAAGACCTTGTAACATTTTAGTATTTAGGATTCTTTCCTTAGGCTATATTCCCCAGGAAAGAATTTCTGGCAGCAGAGGGTATGCGCATTTTTACTGAAGGCACTGGGTGCCTATTGCTCAGCCTGTCCTCCTCTCCTGGCAGGTAAGCCCAAGCCTGTCTTGTGCCAGAGGACACAGCATACTTCTTCCCCATGTCTCCAGAGTGTCCACGTTGACATTTCTGAAAGGCAGCTGCTTGGACAACATAACCACCAGATTCCTCTCAAACTCCAGACTGATAGCTGGTTGGTTGGTTTGCTTAGTAGTGATGGTCACTCAACCCCTTTTCTCCTCTCCTCCTGAGTGGGGCGCTGGAGTTGGTAACATTTCTCTCAAAATCATAAAATCTCCTCTATTCTGCCTCATCTAAAACTGATTGCTTTGAGGCAGCTTATAAAAATTTAACTTTGTAGCAGCCAGGGCACAAAGAAAGCAAGGCTTGGTGCACAATTCCTAGGCCACACAGTCAAGCCAACCAGACGCTCAGAGGTGCGGCCAGAAAGAAATTTTTCCCAAGGACCCACGTTGAAAGAACACAACGTGAAAGGTATACCACATGGTCATAAGTAAAACACAATTCACATGCTTTCTTCACAGGTCTTTTTCTTATAGCATTTACGTTGTAGGCCACTGAGATGTTCATCCAGTCATTCATTCTGTAAACATTTATTGAGTGCCTGCCTTGTACCAGCCCCTGTGCTAGATGCTGGGGACACCAGAGTGAGAAACAGCCAACTCATCTCTGCCTTCAAGGAGCTTCCTGTTAAGTAGTGGAGACATATGCCAATTAAATATTCACATAAGTAAATGTGAAGTTACAGTCCTAAGAAGTACTGTGAAGGCAAAGTCTGTAGCACCAGGAAAGCACAGAAGAATCAGGCTAGAGAGAACCCCTGCTCCTGCTGAGGCCACCCATCTTAGCAGCACCTCCATCCACCTCGCCACTTGGCCAAAAACCCCGGGAGTCATCCTGCTCCTTCTCAGCCCCTCAGCACATCCTGCATCTCCAGTTCCAGAACAGATCTGGAATCTGACCACTGATCATCACATCCCTCCATCCCAGCCCAGGGCACCATCCTCCCTCTGCTGGATTACGCAGTGCCCTCCTCACTGGGCTCTGCTTCCACTTGTGCCCTGTAGAACCTGCCTTCCACAAGGCAGCAGAGGAACCCTCCCAGGCCATCACATCACAGCCCTGCCCTCAGCCTTCCAGTTCCTGCCTGTCTCACCCAGATGAATCTAAAGCCTTTTCACAGCACAGCAGGGTCTGTTTCCCTCCTACTTCCCCAGCCTTGTCTCCTGAAATTCCCCTCTACTCCCTCAGCCCCAGGCACAGGCCTTCACTATTTCCTGCGCACATAAGCATATACCCACCGCAGGACCTTTGCACTTGCCCTTCTCACTCCCTCAAATGCTCCTGCCCCAGATACCCTCACAGCTGCTCCCATAGTTAATGGTCCTACTGCTAAATGAAGTAAATATTGTCCTGTTGGGGGGCTTTCTCCGGCCAACTGTCTAAATAGCAGCTCTCCCCACTTTTCTCTCCATGTCCTTGCCCTGCTTTGCTTTTCTTCTTGGCTCTCATCACCACCTGACAATATTTGCACATTCATATCTTATGAGATTCCTTCTCTCTCACTGCCATGGGAACTCTGTGAGGGCCAGAACTTCTCTGACTTAGTTCTTGCTGTAGCCCCAGTAGTTAGCATGTTGCCCTACGTGTGGTAGGAAGTCAGTAGACGTGAACCGAATTAACGAAGAAGTGGTCATGTCGAGGAAAGCTGCTCTGAGCTGAGAGCAGAAAAAGAATGAATAGCATTGGCCCAGGTGAAGGGAGGAGTGCACCCAGGCAGCAGAACAGCATGTGCACAGACTGCCTGTGGGTGGGAATGTGGCACCCACCAGTAAGGCCCTACAGAAAGGCCAGTGTGGCCACAGCACGTAGGATGAGAACAGGCATGGCATGATCCGCGGCTGGGGTCTGCAGCAGTCACCCTGAGGGCCCTGGAGGCCAAGGCGAGGCTGTGGACCTTGAGTTGTGAGAACAGAGGGAAGCTGCTGAGAGGCTATAAGCAGGGGAGCGATATGATCGACTGGGCAGATTTAAACAGATCCCGAACAGCTATTCTTGGGAGTGCCCAGTGTCCCTGTGGCCCACACAACAGCATGTTATTGCCTTCCAGTTAGAGACCTTCACAATGACAGATTCAGAAGATGTTTCAGAAGAACACGGAGCAACATGGCAAAGCCTTCCCAAAGCCCAGAGTTAACATATGACAGTTGACTTTGGAGCACTGTGAGAGAGAATATTTCTGTTTTACCTAACACCATAAGACCAAGAAGCCGCTGTCAGGGCTGGCAGGCACAACTTCCAGCCAGCACCGTGGGAGGGGTTGTCCATGGAGCGGGGCACAGGTGACTTGTCAGCAGCATGCTCAGAGCCCTAGTGGGGCTCCCTAGAGCAGGGAGAAGGAAACAAAAGTGCTTTCTGAGGTTCAGAGAGCTCCCCTCCCCCACGATTCCCATGCCGGACTCTGGGCACAAACATAATATTGTCCATCTCCAGATAACAGAGCCACCAAGCTCAAACCCACCGACTCTTTGGGGAGGTGCATCTGCCAGCCTGAGGTTCTTCTCTTTTTTCCTCATAGCCACAAACTAGAAGCCCCTAGTCCTGTCAAAGATTCTTCCTGACCCTGTTCTTCAACTTCAGAGAGGCGCGACCAACCTCCAGAAAGAAGGGAGGACTCTGGTTTCCTCACAGCCACCAGCAACCCTGACTTCCTATTTCTCTTTGTATTTCCGCCTCAGATATTCTCCCAGGAGTACATCAACCTCTTGCTGTCCATGTATTTCTTCGTGCTGGGAATCCTGGCCCTGTCCCACACCATCAGGTCAGAAGGCATCTCTGCAGCCTTTGAAGCAGCTTTCTCGGGAGCCAGTACAGGGTCTTGGATGAGAACATAACCTTTGGCATCATTCAGAGCCAGGTTTGAATCCTGGCTGTAAAACCCAAGGGAATCTTCCCCTGTCACACCGTGGGTGACCTAGGACGAGAACCATAACCTCACTGGGCCACAGTTTCCTTACAAGAAGTGATAGGAGTATCGGTGAGTACTCTTATCCGGAGGATAAGAGTATCCCCCAGTTGTTGGGAAAGTAATATTTGTGAACAGTGGTATCATGTTGCTTGTCACAGTACTGAGTTGAGTAATACCAGAGCCCCCTGCCAAGTGTTGTAGCTTGCTGCGCCAAGCACTAAGCAAGGCACCTGCCACGTGATCTTCCTTCATAGTGAGAGAGGGGCAGTGTAGTGAGCAGTTTAGAGTGCAGGCTCTGGAATTTGACTACCTGACTTTGAATCCAGACTCTGTCACTTCATAGCCCCGTGACTTTGGGCAAGTTACTTAATCTCTCTGGCCTCAATTTCATCACCTGAATGTGGAGGAAAATGCCAGTAGCTTCCTCATGAGTCATGTGGAAAGCTTTTAACACAGTATTCTGGCACTTAGTGTGCCCAGGAACTGCTGTTCGTTGTTGTTATTGTTGTTCTGTTAACCTACCAGATAACCTTATATAGTTAGCTTTTGCTTTTAATTCTATGTCACATTTAGAAACTGAAGCTCAGAGAGGTTAAGAAATTTGCTAGGATCACACAGCTGATAAACAGCAGAGCCAAGATTCAAACCGAGGTCTGTGTGGCCCAAGAGCCTGTCCTCTTTACACTGCCACCTGCTCAGATTGCCACGTGCTGTGTCAGTTCAGTGGGGATAAAGGACCTAGACTAATGATCCTCAGGTAGAGCTGTTCTTGGCGTTTTAGACATGCTAGTTCTCTGTGCATTGTGAACATCTGGCATCCCTAGCCCTCTTACCAAAATTGGAATTGTGCCTCCAGCCCTTCCCCCAGCTGGTGACTACAAAAGCATCCCATCCCCATCTGTTTCCATCGGGCCCCTTGAGGTGGTACTGCCTCGGGCCGAGAATCACTGATGCACCCTGAGGTAGCTAACAGAGTGAGAAAAGTTCCCAGGAGGAAGGAATACAACTCAAACTCAGCTTGGAAGGGTAGGAAACCTGGAAGAGTTGCAGAGGAGGGAGAGGCCAGGCCAGGAGCTAGAAAGTCCATGCACGGTGAGGGCACAGTCAGGATCTTTCTAGAGCAGTTAGACAGAGAGAACAGGATCTGCTCACAAAGGCATTGAAAGCTAAGGTGAGTTTGGCCTCATTCATTCCTCTAGGCACACTGGCAGGACAGTGTGGTAGTCAGGAGTGAGAACTTGAGAGGCAGACAGCCTTGGACCCATGACGTGGCTCTGTCGGCTCCATAATTTGTGTAAGCTACTCAAGCTGTCTAAAGATCAGTTTCTTTACCTATAAGACAGAAATACTCCAAGTACTTCTGGCAGGGGCATGGGACAGATCAAGTGAGCCATGTCTATAACATGCCTAGAGCACAGTGCCAAGTACACTGAGAGTGATGTCACAGCTTGAGGTCACAGCTGGGACTTGAACTCTGGTTTTTTTGACTGAGTTCAGTGTTTTTCAACTATATCTACCTTCACTCACAAAATCTTGGTCTAGTCACCTTGGGAGAATTCTAGTCCTGCCCCCATCCTAAAAATCGAAGGCCTAGAGAAGCTGATTGGCTTGAACCTGGCAAGATAGTGTCAGACCCAGTTACTTTTCCTCAAAGGACAGACCTCTCCCTTCCTAATGGACCCAGTGTGGCATGAGGTTAGTCACTGCCAGGCACTGGGATCCTTCCTTTTCCTTGCTGATTAGGATCCCCCAATCTTCACCCATCCCACCCCAGCATCTGTGAGAGGCTTGAGACCTCCAGCCCTCCCACAGCCCAACCACCATCACAGAGTAAGAGAACCCAATTTATTTTGAAAGCCACTGGTAGGCCATGTGCTAAGGAACTGATTATTTCATTTTATCCCAGCAACCCTACAAGAGAGAGAATCCAACTGCCCAAGCAGAATATTTTGAACCCGTATCATTTTGACACCAAAGACATCTTTTTTTTCCTTTGGAACAATAACTGAGGAATATTGTCTCAAATTTGTCATGGACTAGCCAAGAAACAGTTGTCCATCTGCCTTTTAACGGATTCATAATTTTTACTGATAGAAATTATCAACAGAAAATAGAACCAACAGCAACTAAACTGCACATAGTAAAATTTGTAGCTAACAATTGTCAGAATAATCATTTTCTTGATAAAATTTAGAGCACGAAATTTGACCTGGGAAGAGTATAAAAATAATGAATGGATGGATAGCTATGGGCAGAAGAGGTACTCACTGTAGGGGGTCAAAGCTATCCTCTTTTCAAGATGATACGGATCAGAGATGAATGAATGAATGAATGAATGAAATCATTATTGTAAAATTTACATGGAAAAGAACTGAATTTCCTGAAAGTAATTTGGGGGGGGGCATAATTTAATCATGCTATTTAGAAAGTTGGTCCAAAAATAAATTTACTTTTCTTCAATCAAATTGAATTTTTTAAAAATATTTTCTCAACAAAAAAGTGTACAGTGTTAGGATTTTTGGCAAAGTGTTTATATCTACAAACTTAGCCTTTCCTCGAGATCCAACAAGATCTGAAGGATTGAGACAGGGGGGTTGTAGGCCACCAGGATTCACAGCTGGAGCAAAGTAAGGTTTTGTGCCTGGTCTGCCTGACTCCGTGGCCAGTATTCTTTCCAGTTTGAGTGGAAGTGAAGGGGAAGAGAGGACGTAAAGAGGATGAGCTGGCCGCCCTCTACCGGTGGGCCTGAGGTCTCCTGAGGATTGGCAGAGGCGAGTCTTGCTGATAGGCTGTAAGCCCTGAGCCTCGAACCTCGTCAGCCCCTGGGCTCTTGGGATCCCTTCTACCCCCACCACCATCCCCCAGCCCACCTCAAACCTCTTTGGGAAGAAACGGCAGCTTGGGGTGTTGACGTAAGGCAGGGGCTGCAGCCCACCTTTTATCTTACACAGTCACCAAGAGCCAAGCCCATGCCAAAATCCTTCCTGCCAAGGAACCTTAGCTTGTTTTTTATCACCTGTGAACTCACGTCCCACCCAGTTGACCTCTAGAGGAAAAAAGATCCTTAAGGCCAAAAATCTGCCACTCCAGGAAGAGGAAGCCATGTCACCAGTTTCGGTGACCCTGCCTTCCACTCCCAGGAGAGAAGGGCATCAGGATGTGGTTTCCCAGCAGGAAGCAGTGACCTTTAGGTTTGACGTGAGCCATCAAGGGCCGGAATGAATCTGCCTGCTCCAGAAGTCTGCATTCAGAAGCATTCAGCAAGTATTTACCAGCTGCCTCCCGGCACCTGGCCAGGCGTGGGTGGGGTGAAGGTAATGAGATAAGACCCCTACCCTCAAGTTCAGACTCACACCAGCCGAGTTGTTCGACTCTTGCCCTGTGTTGTACAGCAGCCCCTTTCTTCTTGAGATAATAAAGACATCAATCTAGAGACTTCCTACTTGAAGTTGAAACTGCAGTTAAGCTTACAGAGTGCCAAGCATTCATTTAATCCTCTTAGTAAGACTACGAGAAAGATACTGTTATAGTATTCCAAGTGAGGAAACAGTTGCACAGAGCAGTTAAGTAACTGCGAAGGTCACATAACTAATAAGTGGCAGTCAGGATTTGAACCCAGGAAGTCTGGCTACAGAATCCATGCTCTTAATCTGCTGGTTAATAAACCAGGCATCAAGCTTCTATGGAAGAGGCCAGACTGGAGTGAGGGACTTAGCTTCTCAAGCCTCTCTCTGCCTCTGTACACACACTCTGGCTTCAGACCTCCCCAAAAATGATTCAGCAGGCTGAGCCAAAAGTAGCTTCCAGCCTTACCCATCCCAGCTTCTGCCTCCCAGCTCCTCAGAGCCTGCTGTGGAAGCCCACTCCTGCTTCCCACATCTCCAATCACAAAGCCCTCTCATCATTCCTGCCACAGCCTTGCAGACTGGGAGGGATTGGCTGTTTGACAAGTGAGGGAACTGAGGCCCAGAGGTGCTTCTTAATTCTACATCTTCTTTCTCCAAGCTCCAGGGTCTTAGAAAGATGGCTTCCTTTTCCCTGCCTTTACCACTGTGCACTGGGTAACTCATGGCCTGCCTCCTTTTACCTATCAGTTGGAAACACCGCCCTGGATTTGCCCGTCTCATTAGTCATGTCAGTCTATGTGGTCTTGCTGAATACTTCTGAGCTCAGGCTCTGGCCAAGATCCAGTGAAGAGGGAAGCTCACAGTTCTTACATCCCTGCTGTGCGTCCAGTGCTAGACTAAACGTTTCCCCTGCCTTCTCTCCTGTCTTCATAGTAACTCTTTGAGACAGGTGGTATTATTATCCCCACAGACACCTGAGGAGACAGGCCACTAGGGTGGCTCACCCAGGGTCACACAGCTGGTATATGAAAGAGTAGGCTTCAGGGCTGGGCCACCCAAGCTTATAGCTGTTCTATATCCTCCTCCCCACCCCAGGACCAGGCTGGGCCGAGAGGCCTGATATGCTGATCTTGCTCTGAAGGTGATCCAGAAAAGAAAATCTGTTCCCTGCCTAGCCAGGGAGCAGAGTATGCTGCATAATGAGAGAGAGTGCTGTCAGGGTTGAGGCCAAGCCTGCCTGGAGTCAGCGTGAGGGTGCTCCAGTTCTGGAGACTGCAATGCCTCTGGTTGATCAAGCCCAAAATCTCAGGCCTCACAAGTCACAGAGTGGGGCGACCATCAGGTTATCTGACTTAATAGGTCTGGAAGGGAGTCCAGGAATATGCATTCTTGAAAGGGACTCTCATACAGACTGTGCGTGGACCAGACTTTGGAATCCATTGCTCTCCTGAAAACTGCATTTTACATGAAAGTCTGCTTCTGTTTTGTGTTTCTTGGGTGATTACCAAGAGACATTATGGAAGCACTAGGAGTCCAGTGCCCAAGGTTCATGTCTCAGCTCAGATACTGACACCCTGTGTGACCCCGAGCAGTCTCATACTGTCTAAGGGCCTTTGTTTTCATGTGTGTAAAATGGCCACAATAATTCCTATCGGGGCAGCTGTGAGGATGCTGGAGATCACAGCTGCAAATGGGGGCCTCGGGTGGTGTTGGGGCTGTGGTTGCCCACAGGGACTCTGTTTGCCAATCTGCTTTGCCTTCTCTTCCAGCCCCTTCATGAATAAGTTTTTTCCAGCCAATTTCCCAAATCGACAGTACCAGCTGCTCTTCACACAGGGCTCTGGGGAGAACAAAGAAGGTCAGTGCTGCCCACTTTCCCCTGCCTGGGGTGTCTTCCTCCTCCACTCCCCTTTGTCTGTCTGCTGTTGGAGCTCTCTGGTGGAGCAAATGATGGAGAAGGTGGGCTCTGGGGTCACACTGCCTGGGTTCACATCCCAGCTTTGCCACTGCCTGCACAGGGGACTCTGGGTCAGCGCCTTTATCTCTCTGAGCCTTGGGTGTTTTTATTTCGGGGTTTCTTTTTGTTTGGGGTTTTTTTTTTTTTCCATCTGTAAAATGAAAATGATGGTCTAGTACCTCCCTCATAGGCACATTGTCAGAACTGCGAGTAGATGATAAGAAGGAAGCACTCAGCACACTACTTGGCGGTAGTAAACACTCAGTAAAAGTTGGATATTGTAGCTATTTTTATTGTGCTGTTTTTAGTATGATTAGTTTCCCACCTAATATTTGAAAAGAGAGTGCCATGGCTTTTTAAAAAATGAAAACTATGGGGAACTGGGGAAAGCCAGGGCTTTAGGGATTAGTTGGGATATGGATTCAAATGCTGTAACAGGATTGTCAGTGACTTGACCAAATGGAAGGTGTTTCTCATGTAAAAGTCTAAGCTTGTGAATGTCATGCTCTCTTACTGGATTCTAGCACATTCTGCCTTGACCTATGAGAACAATGCTTCCTTTTTGCATCTGTGGTGCATCTGTGCCCAATAAATGATTGTTGAATTTAAAAAAAAAAAAACAGCTGAGCTTGCACCACAGTCTTCAGGTTCCCAGGCTCCATCTGCCTCGTGCTCTGCCACACTTATTGGCCCTTGGGTCTAAGACGGTGTACGGTCACTTCACAGTCCCACCAGACAGGAGAGGCAACTAGATGACGGTCCCATTTAGCTACAAGGGAAGCTGGAAAATGTGGCCATGAGCTAGTTGGCCTCTGTCCAGATAAAAATCATCAGGATGCTATTACCACAGAGGAAAAAAGAGAAACTGGGGCCAACCAGCTGCCTGCTGTACTCTAGAATCCGAAAGAATTGGCTACACTCTGTGTCCCTGGGTGAGCTCCACCACCTCTTATTGGGAAACTTGGAAGTGATAGAGAATGGTTCTGACTTCAGGAGTCCACCGCAGGGCTCTCCACGAGACTCCCTCCTCAGGGGCTCCCTCCTGCTTTTTCTCTAGGCCTCGACCTCTTCTTCCTCCTCTGCTAGTGACAGAGGACTGCCACTAGCAGAAGAGGAAAGAATCACTAGCAGAGGAATCAAGGACCTTCTTGATTCCTTTGGCGGCAAAGTAGAAAGATTCATGAAGGAACTGGGACCTTGCTAAGGACCTGGGCTCAGTGGCAGCTAGCGTTGATCGAGTACCTGCTCTGTGCCAGGCAGTGTACCGAGTGCTTCGTAGGGACCATCTCACTTGCTCCCCACAGCAGCCTGTCAGGGAGGTGCCATGATCCCCATTTTACAGATAAGGAAACTGGAGCTCAGAGGGGGAACTACCTCCCCCAAGGTCACCCCCCTACAAGTGCAGAGCCTTTGCTTCTGGCGCCACCAGTCACCTCCCACTGACCCTGCACCAGGCCCATGTTCTCTCTGAGCCTCCATTCCCTCTAGGAAAGTGGAGGGGCTGGGGGTGGCTCCCGTGAGCACCCCTGGCCTGTGAGCCTCTGACAGTGCCCACAGCCATGCCCTCCTCCGTCCAGGGGCTGACAGGTGGGAGGGGCAGCCCCGCCCCGGGGAGTGGACTTACCCGGCCTCTCTGCCCAGAGATCATCAATTATGAGTTTGACACCAAGGACCTGGTGTGCCTGGGCCTGAGCAGTGTCGTCGGCGTCTGGTACCTGCTAAGGAAGGTGAGTAGCCAGAACCTGGAATGGGGTGGGGACGGGCAAGGGAAGCACCAGAAGGGACAGGGCCGGGGGCATAGCGAACTGGTTTCACTCCCACCTTCCCCCAGCACTGGATTGCCAACAACCTCTTTGGCCTGGCCTTCTCCCTTAACGGAGTGGAGCTCCTGCACCTGAACAACGTCAGCACGGGGTGCATCCTGCTGGGCGGCCTCTTCATCTACGATGTCTTCTGGGTGAGTCTCTTCCTGCTCCCACCTCTCTGGCTCAGGTAGCAGTCATCTGAGGGAGGGCAGCAGCCATGGCCTGGAAGTCAAGGACCCAGGGCAGGTCCTCTCTGGGCTCAGTTGCCCTCATGAAATGGAAAAGACAGCAGATTCCCCCCGGTGCCTTCCGCCACCCTCCTCTCTTTCTCACAGTGGCCCTGGCAGCGGTGTTACTTAATCTCATGTCTACCCAGCAAGCAAGTGGAGACTCAAGAGAAGTTCAGGCCCAGCGCAGGCACTAAGCTGTGAGGACAGAGTCTGCTGTTGACAGGACACTGTGGCTGCACACAGCCTGGGCGACGGGACCTGCAACACTCACGCCGAGAGGCACCTCAGTCAGCCTGACTCAGGCACCCTTTCCCTGGCCTTGGCACCCTCTTCTCCCCTAAAGTAGGTGGTGCTGGAGGACTTTCCCTCTTGGGAGAGGCAGAGCCCTGGATGAACAGGATGCCTGGCCGGGGCCATCAGAGGCCCTCTTCCGACTCCTTCGGATTGCCCCTCTTTGTTGCCCAGGACCAGAGACCCGTGAAGTGCCTGTATGACCGGTATTGCTGGCCACCTACTCTCAACTTCACGTCAGCTCCAGAGCCCCTCCCAGCTCCCTGCCCCACTCCCTGCCCCACTCCCTGCATATCTCAGGCAGCAGCATGTTGAGGAGCCTGAAGACAGCCATCCTGTCCCATCCAGCCCTCACCTCCCTCCAGACTCTTCTCTTCTTCTTCTAGGTATTTGGCACCAACGTGATGGTGACAGTGGCCAGGTCCTTTGAGGCACCAATAAAATGTAAGTGACCACCCCTGCATCAGGAGCCCCTCTGCCCCGACCCCAGTGGCCCTTCTCCTAGTCGTCCCTGTTTTAGTCATACCTGTTCCTTTGCTCTTCACCACGTACCTTATCTTCCAAGTGTCCGTGTCTCCGGCCTTGTTTCCTTCTCCTCATTGAATCTTCAAGCTCCATTCACACACAGCCACTCTGCTCAGGCCCTGGCCTCCAGCCACCTGGTCACAGTGCAGTGTGCTGTGAGGTGAGCTGGAATGGGAGCAGGCACAGAGAGGGGGTGTCTAACGCACCTGTGGCAGGGCACACAGGGGTACCCCAGAAGAGGAGACCTGATATGGCCTTCACTGGCTCCCTTGAGTGCCTAGCTAGCAGGTACTGTCTGCCCATGCCTCTTACCCTTCCCTGGTTCTCTTCTTCAGTACATCCATCATTTATGAATATTAGGAAATCCAACTACAAGCATCTTTAAACAACTTGGAAATTTTGTCATCACACGCTATAGCAAACCCAGTGCTAGAATGTCTCGGGTTTGGGTTAATGACCCATGGTGAGTTGCCAAGAGCCAAGGCAGCGTCGTTCCTCCCACCCCACCATTCTCAGCATGCCCTCCTGTCCCTTAAGCTCATCCTACTGTGGTCCCAAAATGGCTGCCACAGTCCCCAGCGCTGACTCCTCACAGCCACATTCAGACACAGAAAGGGGGAGAACTTTGTCTCTCTTTCCGTAGATCTCCCCTGCAGCCTCCCTTATATTTCACAGGCCAGAAATGGGTCACAGGCCCAAGCCCAAACCAGTCATCATCAGGAGGGATGGGAAAAACATGATTAGCTTAGAGTTTAAGCCTCAGACTGCTCAAGAGTCGCCCCTGGGACCAGGACACCCATAGAGGAGGACAGACTCAATCAGACATGACAGCAAGGATGAAGGGGAGGCTCTTGTGGGGAAAGTATCAACAGTGAGTGAGCTCCATGCAAAGCACTGGCTCACAGCATCGGACAGTTGGGGTGAAGTTGGCCTCAGAGACTCAATTAATAACTCTCGCAGTCTCATCCTCCACTGCTACAGATGAGTGTTCTCCATGAAGGAGGAGGGCCTCATGGCCACACACTGCCACTAAATGCTGTGACCCTGGCCCAGTAACCCCAGAGGAGAACAAGTTTTTCCCAACTTTGGTCTGAATAAATATATGGGGCCTGGCCTGGCCCATGAGGCAGGTACTCCCACCAGAGAGATAGAGGATCGGGATGGACAGGCCGGGGCCACTGACCTCTCCAGTGCCTGGGGGCACAGTATTTGTATCGGCAGCCCCCCAGAACCAAGGATGTCAGATGAGGGCAGTTCTCCAGAGTAAGAAGCCAGATGCTGGGTAAACCCAGCCAAAGTGTCAGGAAAAGCTTTCCTGGGTCATGAAGGATGAATACTCATTTACCAACCATGCAGAGTCAGTGTGGACATTAGAAAAGGCCACACATAGCTTCAGCAAAGGGCTGGAGGCAGGAAAATGCATGGAAGGCCCTGGGAGCAGAGACTTGGGAGGAAATGTGGCTGAGTATAGGGGAGCAGCAGGAAAAGTCAGATTTGGGAAGCCAAGGATGTCATGCCAGGGAGCTTGGACACTGCCCAGTAGACAGTGACGAGCCATTGGAAGGCTCTGAACAGGGAAATGACTCAATCATATTTGGTTTCTGGTGCTCAGAATCTGGTTCTCTGGCTAGAGGAGGCCAGTTGCTAGGAGCGGAGCTCAGAGGCAGTATAGCAGAGTGGTTAAGTACACATATGCTCAAGGCAAGCATCCTGGATTTGAATCCTCGACTTGACACTTGCTGGCAGTGTGGCCTTAAGGAAGAGACTTCTCTCTGGGCCCTGGTTTCTACATCTGCCACTCAGATTTGAATGTTACCAAGACTGAGGATTGAAGGAAGAGATCTGTAAGTTATTGTGACTGCATTCAAGGCAGGAAAAAGCAAACAAGGAAAGGCATCTGTACATTTATTAGGGAAGCACAAGCTTCCCCACAACCCCCAGCTGCCTCTGCTTACAGACCATCGGCCAGCGCTGGGTCACGTTACCACCGTGAGCAGCAAGAGGTAGCAGTTAACAATGTGCAAATCACCTAATTTTTACCACAACCCTGTAGACTTAGTTCTATTCTTATACACAAGTAAGAAAACTAATGCACAGAGCAGTTAAGTAATCTGTGCAAAGTCACACAGCAGAGTCAGGGTTCAGACCCATGCAGTCTGACCCTGAAGCCCTCACCTAACTGCTCTTCTATTTGCAAGGCCCTAAGGGTGAAATCCAGTCACAGCTGCCTCTTGCCATAACTGGACACAAGGAGGCATTTCTCTCAATCTGTATTTATCCAAACGAGCTGGCCAGATTCCTAATGAGGGGCTTTAAGGAAGGAACTTGAAGATGTGTGGCCTTTTCTCCCTCAGCAGATAGAATCCATAGCCCAGGCTCCCCCTGTTTTCAGAACAAGGGCCCCCACTATTCTTACCCCATGGTAGTGAAAGGGAAAGCCTGTTAGATCTCAGCACTGCGTGGGCTCCTTAAACCCTTTTATCTACTTGGCTTTAGGGCCGATCCCATCTAACCAGTGTTCCACAGCATAAAGGCATTGAAATTGTATGGTATGTGTTATAGCTCAAGAAAGGCATTAAGCCTTTGACCTAGATGATTCTAGAGTCTTCCGCACTCTAACCAGCTGTGATTCCAGTTGGAGACATTGCCCTTCAGTCTGTCAACATTCTCTCACCTCCTTGTCCCAGCCCCCACCCAGAAATTCAGGAGTGTGAGTTTCCTACAACAGAGGTGGGGGGCTAGGAATCAAAGTGAGCTGGGCTCTCACCAACTCCTTGCCTCCCTGCCTCCCCCGGCAGTGGTATTTCCCCAGGATCTGCTGGAGAAGGGCCTCGAAGCAGACAACTTTGCCATGCTGGGACTTGGCGACATCGTCATTCCAGGTGACCGGGCCGGGGTGGGAGAAGGATTCCTCAGATCAAGGAGTACCATGAAACAGACAGCCTTGCCCAGTGGGAAAGAAAAGGTGATGCCGCACTCCCACCCCAGGGTCAGCCTAGGGTTTGGTGAAAGAGTCCACCTCAGTAAACATTATAGAATGCCAGTCGTGTGCCAGGCCCTGACCCCAGTGAGGAAGGGTGTCCTCACGGAGCTCCTGGTCTGGGTGAACAGACATTACTCAAGAATTACAAAAATGAATATATATAACAGACTGAAATTCACTCTGTGATAAAGCACATTTCATGACAGTCTTAAAGGAACTTGACCCCTTTTACACACTTACACGTGTGCACTCCCTTTGCCAATGTTTGCAAGTATCATGCTAGAACTACCAGAGTCCCGTTGGTCCTCCTCTCCCAGTGCTGGGAGGGCTCAGGGGAGAACATGCCTATGCGTGTAGATGTGGGATCACCATGGGTCCACATGGGCTCCTGTGTCTGCGCTCTTGGCAGAAGGACATGGCATGCACCTGCTTCTCTGCACAACCTAGCCTTTGACCCATTATCTACATGTGGGTGCTAGTGAGGGCACCTATGGATGTGGACACAGGTGCCCCCGTCTGCAGGCCTGGTTGTGGGCACATATCCCTGGGGGCTGTGTTCTTGCCTCACCTGGGAGCACCAGCAGCCCAAAAGCCCAGTCAAGAGACTAAGGGCAAAGCCAAGCTGCCACTCTAAGGGCAGCTGCAGGGGCTGCGGCCTGGATGTGTGTGTCTACAGATCTGGGCCTGGTGACGGGGCAGTGAACATCCAAAGAGTATACTTGTTCCCCTAGTCCCAGAGGATTAGAAGCACCCCAGTGGCTGCTTAAAAGAAGAAAGTTTGGAACAAATGAAAAGCCAGTTTCTTTCCACTGTGGGAAATTAATAGCAGGTCTAGTAACCTGGAATGGTACAGGCATTTCTGTTGTGATACTTATATTTTGTGATATGTGTGGTAGTGAACCAGAGGCTTCCTCTCTTATACAAATGAGGAAACAGGCTTAAGCGAAGGGGCTCTCCTAATTTCTCACACGGATAAGGAACAGGGCCTGGACCCAGACCAAGTCTGTCTATCAAAAGAGGTTATACTGTCAACTGCTCTATAGTCATCACAACAGTAAGATAATCACAATAGCTGCCATTTGTCAAGCACCTGTTTGTGTGCCAGTCACTGTGCTTGGTACTCTTCATACATTGTCTCTGCTACTCCTAGCACCCATGAAGTCATTTCCATTTTACAAAGGAAACTGAGGTTCAAAGAGACTTGCTACAGCCTTAGGGACACGGATATGATCTTAAAACCAGGTGTTTCCATACTTGCAATGCTGTGAGGCAGGGAGACATTCTTCCCCAGGAAGAGGCAGCTCCAGAAGACAAAAGAAACAGAGTCCCATAAAGCATTCAGCTCACTCGGAAGCCTGGTCTGTCACAGGTAACCACACAGACTTCCCTAGTATCCCTGTTAGTCATACATAGCTCTGGGCTTGAGGCCTGCATGGGACATCTCTGCATATCTGTATATACCCACATATAGCTAAGTCTTTCCAGCAGTCGCAATAAATGTAAGTCAATTGCACCCTCGTAGAGCCTCGGGGACATTCTTCAAAGAAGAATGGTTTGCTGTGTAGGACATTGTTTTGAGGACTGGATGCGTTATGAGGAGTGAAAGCTCTTGGCAGAGCTCTGACCCTTTAATCCATTGGAGAACAGTTGCAGAATTCAGCCACCAGGGGGCACTAGGTTCCCAGAAAGGCAGCATTTGTCTGCTGTCTCCATCTACCAACCCGCTACTCACACACAGTCTACAGTGAGGACTAATTCATTTCCCTCTTTAAATGTAAGCATGCAGCACAGAATGTTTGGTTCCTTTAGCATTTTAATTTATTTTATTTTATTTTATTTTTAGTTTCGAGTATACAGTACATTGATTAGACATTCATAATGCAGTTTATAAAATGATCCTCCCAATTACTCTGTCACCCCTTTGGCTCTACACCTAACCATTGCATTACTGCTGACTGCATTCCCTGTGCTGTACTCCCCATGTCTGTGACCATCTATCAACTGCTAATTTGTATTTCTTTAGCCCTTCACCCCTTTCTCCCAGCCCGCTAACTCCCCTCTGGCCCTCACCAGATTGTCCTCTGTATTTGTGAGTCTGTCTTCCATTTGTTTGTTCTTTTTCTTCCTTATATTCTACATAAAAGTGAAATTATATGGTATTTTCTCTGTGTGACTTATTTCACTCAGCATAATAACCTCTAGGTCCATCCATGTCATTGCAAATGGTAAAATTTCATTTTGTTTTATGGCTAAGTAACATTCCATTGTATATCTGAACCATAACTTCTTTATCCGTCTGCTGTTGGGCACTTAGGTTGCTTCCATATCTTGGCTATTGTGAGTAGCTCTGCCATGAACATAGAGATGCATGGATCTTTACAAATTATTGTTTTGTTTTTCTTTGGAGCAGGGTAATGAAGTGCAATTGCTGGGTCATAAGGTAGATCGATCCATTTTTAACTTTTTGAGGAACCTCCAGACTATTTTCCGTAGGGGCTATACCAATTTGTAATCCTACCAACAGTGTATGAGGGTTCCCTTTTCTCCACATCTTTGCCAATACCTGTTTTTTGATTTATTGATGATAGCCATTCCAACAGGTGTGAGGTGATATCTCATTGTGGTTTTAATTTGCATTTCTCTGATGGTTAGTGACCTTAAGCATCTTTTCATATATCTGTTGGTCATCTGAATTTCCTCTTTGGAGAAATATCTATTCAGGTCTTCTGCCCATTTTTTAATTGAATTTTTGGGGTTTTTTGTTGTTGAGGTGTATGAGTTCTTTATATTTTGAATATTAACCCCTTATCAGATGACTCATAAGTGAATATCTTCTCCCCATTCAGTAGGTTGTCTTGATGGTTTCCTTTGCTGCGCAGAAACTTTTTAGTTTAATGTAATCCCATTTATTTTTTTCTTTTGTTTCTCTTGCCCAAGGAGATATATCCAAAATTACTAATAGCAGTATCAGAGAGTTTACTGCCTATGTTTTTTTCTAGAAGTTTTATCGTTTCGGGTCTTACATTTAAGTCTTTAATCCATTTCTAGTCTGTTCTTGTATGTGGTATAAGAAGGTGGTCTAGTTTCATTTTTTTGCCTGCATCTATCTAATTTTCCCAGCACCATTTATTAAAGACATTGTCTTTACCCCATTGTATATTCTTGTCTCCTTTGTCATATATTAAATGAACATATAGACATGGATTTATTTCTAGGCTCTCTGTTCTGTTCCATTGGTCGATGTATTTGTTTTTCTGCCAGTACCATGTTGTTTTGATTAGTGTAACTTTCTAGTATAGTTTGATATCAGGGAGTGTGATACCTCCAGCTTTGTTCTTTCTCAAGATTGCTGTGGCTATTCAGGATCTTTTATGGTTCCATATAAATTTTAGGATTATTTGTTCTAGTTCTCTGAAAAATGCCATGCAGAATGTTTTGGTTCCTGAGAGCCTCCTCTCAACCAAATGAGATTCAGCTGTTGTCCTGTCTGAGTCCAAAGACCAGTCAGTCAAGAAGACAGATGCAGATGGGAATGATGTGTGCAGTGTACAGAGGTTGGAGACTGTCTTGAGGACTCTCAGGCTTCTTGGGTGCCTGGGCTGGGGTTTGACTTGCAAATAGCAGTCCAGTGGGTAGACAGAGTTAACCACCGTCTCCTGAGCTCCCACAAAGCTTCCTAATGGTCTGCTTACTCCTACTTTCTCCCTGCAGCCGCCACAGGTGTCTTTTTCAAGATCTGTTTAGGTTATTCTCCCACTTAGAACTCTTCCAGTGTGTCCCCTTAGGATAGAGACCCAGCTCCTCCTCGATCCCATGGACCCTACATAGCTGGTCCATCCCCTGGATCTCCTGTTCTGCGCTGCAACCATACGGGCATTTTGACCCCTGGCATACCCCCTGTGCCTTCTTTACTCAGGATCTTTGCACAAGCTGTTCCCTCTCCCTAGCAAGTGTCACTTCTTCAAAGAAGCCCTCCTTCATCCTCCTCCATTCTCCAGCCTGGGTCTCATCCCATAACACCTTTCTACACAGGAAGCATCCTCTCACAGTTATCTTAAACTGACTTTGGTTACTGTTTGAGCAGCATGTATACCCCTTGTCCCCATGGCTGAGCTTGTGAAAGCAGTGGTTTTGCTTACCCTTATACTGCCTATGGTACCTGGTATTTAGCAGCCCTCGATAAACATTTGGGTAGATGGAGCCACTGTGACGTATGGTGCTCTGAGGTGCCTGGTCAATGTGGTCACAGGCCAAAGCAAAATCCTGGGACCTTCTCATTGTTCTAGACTGCCTGATAGTAGGGAAACAGGATTTCTACTGGCAGTTGGCAGCATGGCCACACCCTTCGCCCTGATGATTGCTCCGTGACTGAGAACACCAGATTGGGGGACCCAACTGCATGTTAGTTCAACCTGGCTCCTCTCCAACCCAGGCAAGGGGCTCCGTCTCCTGAGGCGCTGGCTTCCCTGCCACTGTCTAACCCTGGCTTTCTCCCCCACAGGGATCTTCATCGCCTTGCTGCTGCGTTTTGACATCAGGTGAGCTACTTAGGACCCCTAACTCTCAGGCCTCACAAGTGAGGGGCCTTCCCCAGGTGAGGGTTCTCCAGTGGTTTTCTGGAGCCCAGAGGAGATAACTAGGGGACCAGATCCTCCACCTCCACAGCAACCAGAGAAATTCTGATTATATCTGCATTTTGCATTTTGATGTTCTAAGTGTTCAAAGAGCCTGTGGCCAAAAAATAAGAACCACAGGCCAAGCAGTTTAAACCCCGAAGGTCCATAGTGCGTTCTCCCTGTGTGACCTTGGCAAGTGCACCTGACCTTCTGAGCTAAAGTTTCTCATCCTTATGTTAGTAGTAAACAAGAGTTCCTATTTCAGGATTATCAAGCAAGTCTGGAGAGTGCTGAGCACAGGCCGACCTCAGTAGCTCTCAGGAAAACCCAGCTGCAGTCTCCTCATTATCATTTTTATCAGCTTGGGATCGGGTCACCGAGTCCCAGTTGCTCTAGCTATTCTGCCCTCTCTTTACTCAGACTTTTTTTTAAGTCCATTGTAGAAAGTGAGCACAAGAGAAAGAGAAGGGGCCAGCTTGGGTTACCACTTAAAACACAAGAAAGGTCTTGCTTGAGTTAATGCACCTGAGCAACTGGAGCTGCCACCAGTAGGTGGCGCTCAGTCATTCCAGTAGAGGGCTTGCTGTGTGTGCACTTAATTTTGAGGTAGTTTATGAATTTTTCTTCATTCCTCATGCCCAGTAATTGCAAAGGCAGTAATAATGTTGACAGTGGTATTGAGAAACTCAATACCATAGTCATTGAAATCCAGTTTGCGTGTAAAACTTAACTTTTCCCCACTCACATACATCTGGGTTATTTGTTTCCTACCCCTCTGGACCTCTGGAACACACAGGCTTACAGACAGCCTTTGGAGGGGACCTGGCTAGTTTGTGAGTAGAGGCACGTCTGTGCCAGCTGGCTCTGTGCTCCTGGCTGTTCAGGGGTGATACAGTGAGAAACCCACAAGAGTCCCTGGGCCATTTGCTGGAAACACAGATTCAGCTGCCTCAGAGGCAGAATCTCATTCCTCCCCTGAACTTGCAGGATAAGCAAGCCCTTTGGAGCTGGTTCCAGAGTCTGTGCAACATTCCCAAAGGCAGCCAGTTGTACCCCAGGCTTCACAACAGGATAACTCTTAACGTACTTGCAGCTCAAGGCCTACAAGCAGCCAGGGCAAGAAGGGAAGGCTGTCAGAAGTACTCGTTCATTCTACAGATGTCACTGGGCCCTGTCCCAAGTACTGGGGGCACACAGAGGTCATGAGCCGGTGCTGTAAAGAGAAATCATGTAATGGCAATGCCAGGCTGCATATGATTTAGCTGTTCTAGGGCTGATCTTGGATGAATTGTCTCAAGGAAGTCACTGGCATCTTATCCACACAGTCTGCATCTGTTTAGTATTCACAACCAGTTACCGAACTGTGACATGCACTACACTTAAAAGTAATGACTTAGCTTTTGAGTTTCTATATCGGTGTTTCTCAAAGCATGATCTGCCTGTATCAGATTCACTTGGATTTTTCAAAATTCAGGTTCCCAGACCTATTAACTCAGACTCCCTAGAAATTGGCCCTAGAATTCTATTTTTTTTACAAGCTTTCCTGGTGATTTCTATGCTGGCTAAAGTCTTACAGCCACTGTTCTAGGTTTATAGTGCTTGATATTCATGACCACCAGGAAATGGCTTGTGGTTTCCCCATTTTGCAGATGAGTAAACCAAGGGTGAGATAAGGAAAGTGACTGGTCCAAAGACACAAAGACTCTGGGCCATACCAGAGTGCACGCCCACCTCCAGGTTCCCAGCCCAGAGCTCTCAGGCACTCCACAGCCTCCAGGGTCTTCCCAGCTCCTCCCTCAGAAGGGATGCCTGCATCTAACCTTCCTCCTCTTTCTCCCTACTCCTTCCTGAAGCTTGAAGAAGAACACTCACACCTACTTCTACACCAGCTTTGCAGCCTACATTTTTGGCCTGGGCCTTACCATCTTCATCATGCACATCTTCAAGCACGCCCAGGTGAGCGCTCAGTGTATCACGAATGCTTTCAGTGCAAGTAACAGACATCATAGGGTGTATTTGTCATATACAGAGGTAGGCACTACCCAGTGGTGTCAGAGCAAACCCATCTGTGATTCTGTCAGCCTTTTACTCGTGGCGGCTGCAAGGCAACTATTTCTGCTTCAGGCAGCACACACACGTTAGTGGTGAGAAGAAGGAGGGAAAAGGACCACAGCCATGCCTGTTGCCTTCATCAGGAGGGCGAAACCTTCCCCAGAATCTTCTCAGCAAATTTTCGCCTGTATCTCATGGGCCCAGATCAATGTCACATGGCCCTAGCTACATGGAATCTAGGAAAGAGAGGATGTGGCTTGTCAGCCTTGGTATTCAGGGAGACAGAAGAACGGGATTGGGGTGCGTGGTGGATGTTTCAGCCAATGCCTGCCCCACCACATGAGTGATAGGTGCACAGCCCCCACTCTTCAAGCAGGCTCTGCCTCCTCCCACCAGGATGGGAACTGAGCTGCGACAGAGTGAACCAGGATGGGGTGGGGGCTGAGAGCTGTTGTCACTGGCCTGAAGAGGAGAAGTCTGGGAGGGCAAAGCGAGCAGACAGGATTACTCTCTACTGGAAATGAGAACACTTCCCATGAGCCAGGCTTTGCTCAGTACTTCATGAGGGTCGTTGTGAACAGACGAGGAAACTGGAGTTTAGGTGCCACATGGTAAGGGTGTGGTAGAGCTGAGGTTCATACCTATGTCATATGAAAACCAAGCCCAGGCTCTGAATCTGTGGCCCTGGAAAAAGCAGTGGAGAGTGGAGACTCGAGAAGCCCCCGTGGGAATCCAGACCTCACTGTCTGCTAACTGTGAGCCTCTGGGCAGGTTGCTGAAGTTACACTTGATTTTCCTCATTGAACAAAAGTAGAAAATGAGGGTAAATAATAGTAGTCACCTTGGAGTCACTTGAAGATGAAATGAGCAAATATAAGTAACGCTCTTAGAACCATACTGGCCCAAGTAGTATTAGCTGTCATTATTGTTGCTGTTTCTCCTCCTCTCCACCCTCCCCAGGACACCAGCCACAGAGGAGCCACCTTCTGATCACAAGAGCTGTTTATTGAGCAGTTACACTGTGCCAGGCACTGTGCTAAACCCTTTTGTTCATTATCTCATTTAGTCTTTACAATGTTTACGTCTCTATAGTATCTATGAAGTAGATATTAGTAGTGTTTTTATTTTACAAAAGGTCAGCAGTCCCCTAGCCCATGAGTAGGGAAACCAAGAACCAATAGGGAGATACCTCTCATTCTCTTCTGCTCCAAATGGCCTCAGGGTCTCTGCAAACTGAGTGTCAAGGTCTCAGAGAGTAATTAGACCTGGATTGGGGGACAAGCTTAAACTCCTCTTGGAGGTCCCCAGTTCTCAGCCCCCGTTAGATTCCAAGCCCAGAGCCATTTCCCCTGCAGCCACCAGGTAGCAGGCTTGTCTTCTGCCTCGGCTAGACTCAACAGAGGACCCCATTGAGAGCCCTCTCACACAGCTGGACAGAGGCAAGAGAGGTGGTCCTCTGTTTGTGGGGCACACTGTAGCCCAGATAGAAAAGGAGACTTCGCTGGGTCACACAGTAAGTCAAGCTAGGTCCCCACTGGAGCCCTGGACTTCTGGCCCCAGGCTTCTGCTACTTTCCAGCAGCAGCCCCACCATTCACCCCAGTCATCCACGTGAGCATCTCCCTGAAAAGCTTGGGAAGGGGATCCTGGACACAAGGGGAACCTGTTCTATAAGGTCCCTCTCCCTCTCCAAGACACAGGCAGTCCCAGCACCAGCATTCCCTAGATAGGGGTCTCCTCTGCCTCACTTAGCCTCTCAAAAAAAAAAATACTCCTGTCAACAGCCGTGCCACCCTGATCTCATCTGATCTCGAAAGCTAAGCAGGGTCGGGCCTGGTTAGTACTTGGATGGGAGACCACCTAGGAAGACCAAGTGCTGTGGGCATAAAAAAATAAAAAACAAGGGATTATAAGCTGACAAGTTCCTTGCAATCTGTGAGATCAACCAAGGGTTGCCTCACCTAAAAAAGAAAAAGGCCCTTAAAGATGATGTGGTGTCCTCATTGTACAGAGAAAGAGGAAAGCAGTTTTGCCGTGGTCACACAGCAAAGCCAAGTCACGATGGAAAGCCAGGCGTCCTGACCCCAAGTTCACCGCTCTGAGCTGTACATCCCAGCCTCTCTTTAGCACTGACTTTCTTTGGAGAGGGTCCCTTGTGCCTTGAGAGGAAAGAAAATAATAGGTTTGTGTCCTCCTGATAATCACAAACTCACTGCCTCCCAAGGGAGCCCTTCTCATCAGCTCCAGTACTGCTTTGGTGGCCTCTCACAGGTTTTGGTATGGACCTTTGTCATTGTGGTTTCTATTATGGCCTGAAGCCTAGCTCATACCAAAGACCTGATGGAGTGAGGGAAGCTCAGCTGCCCAGGTCCAAATCCAAGTTCAGCCACTTACAGACACCCTGTGCAACCTTGCACAAGTCATTGCCCCCTGTCTGAACTGAACTTCAGTAGCATCATTTGTAAAACTCAGATCTTAATATTTACATTAGATTGTAAATTAGATTTAAGGATAATGTAATATGAAATAGTATGTTTCACAGCCCACCCATGGCAAGTACTGAAAAATGATGTGAAGGTCAGGCTCAGGAGGCCATAGAGTCCTGTTCCCTGGCTAGGGACTGGCTTCGCCTCAAGTGGTGTCTCCTCACCCTCTCCCCTACCCAGTCATCTTCAAGACACCCTCTTAACTCTGCAAGCACCCATGAAGACGCCATTTGCTTAGTATTTGCCAGGCCCTTTTCTGAGTGCCAGGAATCTACCTGTGCAGTTCCCAGCCCAGCAGGGGAGAAACTTCAGTCCGTAATACAGGGATGTTCCATTCCAAATTGCCAAAGTGCTCTGAAGACTTGCCGGGGGCCCTGAGAGCGTGGAGCAGGAGAGCCTGACTCCACGCATGAGAAGGCTTTCTCGTGGAAGTACCAGCTGAGCTGAGGTCTGAAGAAGGGATCCGGGCAAAGGTGCATCCCAGGCAGCAGCAACTGCATATGCAAAGGTCCTGAGGCTAGAGGTGACAGTGTGGACCAAAATGAAGCCAGTGTGGCTGGAGTAGGGCAGGTCACGTGAAGGTGGAGAAGGAAGCAAGGGTTACATCTCAAGGGGACTGCAGGGCACTGGGGGCTATGGAGGGTCAAACAGTAGAGTCACATTCAACTTTCAGTTACTGCAAGGAAAAGAATGGCTTTGTGTCTGGTATGGCTGAGGTTCAATCCCCAGATTACCATTTAGACCTCTGAGGCCTGGGCTGTCCCTCTCCAAAAGCATCAGCCTTCTGTTTACAAGGAGGGCAGTCATAAGGGATGTGGAGATGGACTGAAACACCCGCTGGGAGGCCTGAGCTCAGTGCACACAGTAGGTGCATTGTGAACAAGGGCTGTTAGTATAATTGTCCTGTCCTCCAAACTCAGCGTCACCTGGAGTCTCAGCACAGGCTCTGGGCCCAGTCCACATGGGTGTGAATCCCAGCAGAGCCAGCAACCAGCTGGGAGATCTCAGTATAGGCCACAGCAAGTGCTCCACACACAGCAGCCATGTCATCATCATCATCATATTATTATTATCATAGTATCTTCTGGAGCATTTGTTAAAAATGCAAACTTCCATCCTCAGGCCTCAGGAAGCAGGGTTTCTGGGAATAAAACCAACCCAGGTCACATGTTTGAATCCAATATCTCGGGTGATTGGGACACTGCCAGCCAGGCTCCTGGGCACCCTTAAAGCACCGCAAACTTGAGTTTCTTTGGGTTTCTTGCCTTCCCTCCCAGGGAAGAGCAGCTTTGGTCTGGGAGTCGGGAGCCCCGGGTTCAAGCCCAGCCACTGACTCGTGGTTGCCCTGCCCAGCATCACCTCACCACCCTGTGTCCTCTTACAGCCTGCCCTCCTATACCTGGTCCCCGCCTGTATTGGCTTTCCCGTCCTGGTGGCACTGGCCAAGGGAGAAGTGACAGAGATGTTCAGGTAAGAGGGGGTGGGGGCAGATGCTTGCATGACACAGGTACACCCGCAGGCAGCTGGTGGAGCCTGCCGGGGCTGTTCGTACAGGTCTCCAGAGGAACATTTTCCCACCACCAGCCCCACCTCTCACCCTTTCCACTAGCCAATGTGGTGAACTGCAGGGAGCCAGTGGAGGACAAGACCTCGAGGCTCTCTAAGCAGCCCCCACAGCCAGAGAGAGGCCAGCTGGTCTTCAGAAGGGACTGACATAGAATTTCCCCCCTCGAGGCCCTACTGTCAGGACTCCTAGGTTCCTACCCAGGCGTGCCACTTTGTGACTCTAGGCATCTCCTTCCTCTCCCCTAACCTCAGTTTTCACATGGGAGTATTATGGGGGGACTCCAGTGTGGAAGAAAGTGCCCCAGTTTAGAAGTCAAGTGTCAGTCCCCTGTTCAGCCGCCTCTACGGTTGTAACCCACAGCTAGCTGGCTTCTTAGTCTCATACCCCTTCCCAGTGGCCATGTTCACAGAGCCACACCCTGTGCACGGCTCCACCCATACCCCAAGGCCTGCGTGACTCTGACAGGTGTCTGCTCTGCAGCACCACCAACCCCGCCTGCCACGGGCCCAGAAATAGCTGCCAGCTGCGATTGAAACTGCCCACTCAGGGGCCTTCCACCCAGCTCTACCTGCCTTGCCTTCAAGTTGTCCCTCGAGCACCTGCCAGGGCCTTCTGTGCACCTGGCTGCCCGCAGGGGAACCGGTGAATCACCCCTCCCCCCTCCCCCGTACCTGCCCTGCCTAGAAGCCCCAGGCTCCCAGCCTGCCTGTCCTTATCCCCTGGCCTGGCAAGCTCTGTGGACTCTAATAAGACAAGTCTTGGGGTGAATTTGGCAGATTTGGGGGTGCTTTGGGGGCAGGGGTGGGTCCTGATCCCTGAGCTCAGCACCTAGCTTCACTGGTTGGCTCTCATTCAGTCTCAGCCCCACTCTACCCCTTGAGGTAACTTCCCCTGTCCCAGTCCTGTTGTGTCCTCATGGGGTCAAATTCTGAACACCCCCAGCCAGAACAGAGGGTGCCCCCTTCACCCATTGGTGCTTGGTTTCTCTAAATGTTTGGCCACATAGGCACTTTGCCCCATCTTTTCATCCCCACTCAGGAGGTTCTTATGTTGAGGTGAAAAAACACATAGTGTCTCTCTCTTTCTGTCCATCTCGCTCCCTAATTCTCCACCTTATCCTTTGTTCTACTTTTCCCTTTATCGGCACGCCCCCTTTTTTTAAATTCATTTATTTATTTTCAAATAGGTAAAATTTCATAGCTCTGAGAGGGACAGTACCCTCAGTGTTCCAGCCACCCCACAGAGGCCAGTTCAGTCACAATGTCTCTCCATTCAGAGACATCTTTGCACCTAAGAGCAAACGTATGGATACATACTCTTGCACAGATGATGGCATTCTTGGAGCATTCTGCATCTTGATTTTTCACACAATAATATATTTGAGAGATATTTCCACAGCAGCCCACAAATGTCTAGCAAATCCTGTGCTTTTGCGCAGCTGCCTAGAGTCCCCTTGTATAGGTGCATCATTTCTTTTTTATTCTCCAAATAATACCAGCTTCTTTCCAGAGAGCCTAAAAGTACAGAGAAATAAAAGTAAGACGGTTCCACTCCCTGTTCCTGGGAAGAGAAGTCTGTCCTCCTTTAGCCTTTTCCTCGCCATTTCTTTTTCTCTGTCTTTCTGTCTGTCTCTCACACAGCTACGAGTCCTCGGCGGAAATCCTGCCTCATACCCCGAGGCTCACCCACTTCCCCACGGTCTCGGGCTCCCCAGCCAGCCTGGCCGACTCCATGCAGCAGAAGCTAGCTGGCCCTCGCCGCCGGCGCCCGCAGAATCCCAGCGCCATGTAATGCCCAGCGGGTACTCACCTGCCCGCTTCCCCCCACTGCCCCGAGGCCAAAGGTAGGGCAGACACCCCAGCTCCACTGTACGGGTCAGGTAGCATTGCTAGGCTCCGGTGGCAAGAGGCAGCTCCTCTACAGCCATCAGGCAGTCACTGCATGGGGCCAGGAAGCGAGGCAAACCCAAACCTCAGTGTTCTGACCAATAATGTGGGCCTCTTGTGATGTCAAGGAATGTCAGCAACCCTTGTCATGCAGTAGTAGATAATGTTACTACTTGCTGTACATATATAACCCTGGGCAAGTCACTTTCTTCTTTCGGAGTCTCTCTTTCTTCATCTGTAAGTGGGCACATTCCTGCCTCACGGGGCTGATCTGGTGAGGAAATGTGGGTAATGTCCTTAGCATGAACTCAGTTGCTCAATAAGTGGAGCCCATAATAAGCGCTTAAGCCAGGGTGTCCGCCTTTGAGAGTGGCACCTTGCCACTTGCCAGTAGAGCATCCCCCCTCCCCCCGCACCCCTGCACCCGCCCGCAGCCCTAGGATTGAGCTGTTTGACTCCTGCCATGTGCCCTGGGAAGCCACACATCTCCTGTAGCCTTGTCCTGGCTACCCCTTCGTTTCCCCAGTGTCTCCAGCAAAAGGTTCAGGAAGCTTGAAGTTGGTCCGCCCAAGCCCAACCTCTCCTCCATTTGCCACTGCCTTTGCCACCTCTTGGTACCACAAGGCACAGGGAAAGCAGAGCCGCCTGTCTGAGGAGGGCACACAGTGGGGCGTGGCCACACACTGGAGGATGCTGGGAGTGGATGCGGGGCTGATGTCCCTCGTGAGCCCAGGGGTTTTCCTGGGATGGTGGATGGTGGGCACCAAGATTCTGCTCTCCCTCTCCTCTAAATATGTTTTATTTATTGTTTGGTTTTTTGGTCAGTTATGAGGAGTCAAATCCTAAGGATCCAGCAGCCGCGACAGAATCCAAAGAGGGAACAGAGGCCTCAACATCAAAGGGGCTGGAGAAGAAGGAGAAATGATGCGTCTGGTACCAGACCTTCCGAGGGCCGGACCAGGCGGGTGGGCATGGACCAGCACAGGCCTGCACGTGCAGAGGGCACCAGAGGCCTGGCAGCTGCAGAGAGGGGCAGGAGCAGAGGGATCCCACCAATGAGGCCTCTGTGGCCTGGTTCCCTCTCCCACTTCTCTGGCCTTCCTCTGCCCCTCCCCATCCCTTGCAGGCAAAGGAAGCCTCCAACTTCCCCCACTCCCCCAGGTGCCAGGTGGGAAAGTGGGTCTGATTTTTAGATTTTTGTATTGTGGACTGACTTTGCTTCACATTAAAAACTCATCCCATTGCCCGGGCAGGCTGCTATGCTCCTAGAGAGGTTCTCTGCACCCAGCATCTTGCATTGGGTTTACTAGCTCTCACCCTTCCACCCAGAAACTTTCCTGTAAGCCCCCCTTCCTGGAAACTGAACTACTACAACCTGTGGGAAGGCAGGCCCTGACCTCTGGGCCCCTTCATCTTGGATGCCCACCCATGGCCTAGCCAGTGTGCCAGCTCAACACCCCAAGGATGCCCTCTGGCCAGCAGAGGGAGCCCACGAGCCCTCCTCGCCGCTCCAGCCATCCAGTTTTACTCACCGCACTCCACACAATACTAGAGAGCAGCAAGGGTGTGGTACAGGTGCTGGCTGAGTCCTCTACTCCACCTCCATGGGGAGGGGGCGCAGACCAAAAGG
This sequence comes from Pteropus alecto, assembly GCF_000325575.1. Taxonomy (NCBI): domain Eukaryota; kingdom Metazoa; phylum Chordata; class Mammalia; order Chiroptera; family Pteropodidae; genus Pteropus; species Pteropus alecto. The sequence goes on from NW_006442491.1 coordinate 18,811,139, forward strand.
CTGACCTCACTCAGCAAGGGGACTAGTATCTGTAAAGCCAGAGAAATGGTCAGGGACAAATTTAAGTTTTATTCCTGGGTCCCAGTATCTACATGGCTTCAGCTGGAGAGCACTTAGACTCTAGGTTACCCCGGAGATGAGGACCCATCACTCCTATTTCCAGGGTTCTTCCCAAAATGACTACTGCAAGGCCAGAAAGATTCTGATTATAGGAGCCACCTCTCTCCCCACAGTGAGATTGGTCGCAGCACAAGAGCCAGGGCCGTTGTGAAAGCTGGGGTGAGGAGGGATTGGGCCCCGTGCTTCTGAGAGGCCATCCAGACCTGAGAGCTAGAGATCCCAAGGTCAGAGTTCTCCAAGGTTTGCAGAAGACAGCAGATTTGGCCTGCAAGAGAGCCCCCAGTGGACCAGGTGAGGAGTGGGCATAGCCCTCATCCACCTGTCTGGTGTGGGGTCACAGATGGGAGGAGGTAACCACTGGCCTGAGACTCAGTCCACTAGGGCATTCTGTTGCCCAAGCTTCAGGTTCAAAGGCTGAAAATAACAGTGGCTTCCAGACAGTTTGGAGGTGCCTACAATACAAATATGAGCAGAAAATCAAAAGTATTGTAATAGTCTCAGTGGGTATCAAGCAGTTACTTGTATCAAGCACCTCAGTACAGGATTTCACTTAATTCTTACAGTAATGATAGTATTAGCCCATTGCTCAAATGAGAGAATTGAGGCAACTTGCCCACAGACATGGACTTGGCCTAAAGCAATCCAAATCGATTCCAAAGTTCCTAAAGACTGCAGCTTCTCTCCAGACTCCTGGGTCTAAGTCACTGTGGCTGGTATGCTGGGCACCTTTGAGCCAGCCATCCACCTTCTCTGGGCCTAGGATTCTACAAAAGGGAAAGCAAGGACTGGAAATCTCAAAGGCTTCTCTGAGCCAGGGGGTCCCTTTCAGGAACTTCTCGGATCTCTTCTGACTCCAGCTGCCTCCGGAGGGGAGGCCGTGTGGTCCTGGAACAAGGCTCCTCTGAGGGCGGCAGATGGGGCAGGCAGCCCAGGCACACAGTGCGGTTGGTTCTGCGGCCCAGGGCCCACAAAGGCCTCATTGAGTCACCGCCGGCCCCTGGCAGAGGCTGAGGTGGCAGTGGCGCCGGGCGCCTGCCACCTAATGACCATCCTAGCCCGGCCAGATGTTCCACAGACCTCTGCAGCGGCCATCCAGGGCCCGCCCGGCCAGCCGGCACCGCAGAGGCCACTCTAATTCCAATTAACCAGCTTCAGCTGAGCAAACAGCGGGCAGCGGTGGCCCAGCCCGGGCGGTAGGCCCGGCCTGCAGAGCCTCCGAGTCTAGACTCCAGATGTGAACCACCACCGCCAGAGTCCCATGGAAAAATGGCACCAGGCCGGGCTCGGATTGGGCCTGCACGCCGGAGAGGTTGGGGTGGGTGGCTGGGCAGGGCCCTGGGTAGGCCTAGTGCCAGCCTCACCCCGGGGTGGGGGTAGATTCTTGGGAACTGTTCCAAAACCCCCAAGTTCTGCCCCTGATTTAGTAGGTGTCCCTCTGTGGCCTTGGTCTCCCTTGATTGACTATTAGGTGGGAGAGGACTGTAAAGGGGAAGACCAGCCCTGCTGAGATCACCAGTACACACGCTGTTTCATTTGTCTAGCATTATGCTGTGTATTTCAGAAACATTTAACAGGTTGGTACCATTTTTTTTTTTTAGATAAAGGAAACTGAAGTAGAGGGACATTAAGTCCCCAGAGGGGATTTGAACCCAGGGTGCCTGGCTTCCAAGACCATAATGATCACCAGCGGTGCCGTTTAACATAAGTCAGGATACTGGATTCCAGGTTCCCTTTCTTGAGGGTGGTGGTGGAGAAGAAAGTAAGCGCCTGACTGAGCAGGGCTAGCTGCCACGATGAGACTGGAACAGGCCTGCCCACTCCGTTCTGTTTCCTCAGCTGTGAAATGGATAAGAACCTCCCAAGGAAGGCTCCAGGCTTCTAGAGGTAAAGCCTTGAGGTGCCCTTTCAGGCCTCAGCACCACCAGGTAGGAGCTGGGCACCAGGCAAGTCGCTGGGCACAGCACGAAACACGGCAAGTGCCCAAGCTGGAGCTGAGTTTTGATGGGGAGACAGACTTGAAACGGCTAAGGCGATAACGTCTAGTCCATGTTAGTGACAAAACCTAAGGCTGGAGAGGTACCTCAGGCTCCCACAATTCTGTCTGGGGGCCCTAAGGGGCAAAGCCAGAGCCTGTGAGATCCAAGAGGTCAGAGTTCAGCTGTCCTCACACAAATGGGAAAACAGCCCCCCAAAAAGGCAAGATTTGCCCGGGGTCTCACAAGGAGTGGGTACCAGAGGCCAGTGAGGCCTATGGCTCCCTGCCGGCCCTGGTTTTCCAGCGTTCAGATTCCCTCCTTGATTCCAGGCCGGGCCGTGGGAGGCGGAGGCTGAGGAGGGGCGGGAGGTGCTGCACCCTGCCAGGGTGCGTCAGGAAGGGCAGAGCGGGAAGGAAGGCACACCCCCTCCCCCGCCGCGGCCACACCTGGGCTCTGCAGGCGGGCAGGGGGGCCCGGCCGGCGCCTGGCTCCAGCGAGTCTGGGCTGCCTCCCCGCACCGCCCCGTGGGGGCCGCCAGATGGGCCGGACGCCCGCCCAGCAAAGCAGGCAGGAAACGGCCGCCTGGGCTGCCTGGAACGCAGCCGCCGGCGGCAGGGGCGGGGCCCGG
>NW_006442491.1:18814137-18822395 GCF_000325575.1 Pteropus alecto
ATCCGGGCTCTGCCAGCAGCTTGGTTTCTTTAGACAAGTCGCTTCCCTTCTCTGTGCCCCAGTTTCCCCACCAGTAAAATGGGGGTGCTCTCACTCTGTGACCTCAGGACACTTTCCCTTCTGTTCCTTGGTTTTCTTACCTAGAAGACGGGGCATAAGCAATGAATCGTCTCCCGCACCCAGCCAAGTACCCAAAAAGGGAGAGCGCTCAGTATTTGATCAGTAATTCGTCTGGGCCAATCCTAGGGACCTGGCACATAATAGGCACTCCGTAAATGGACACCCTCACGTTATCTTGGGTCGACTGCTTACCAACGTGGTTCCTGGCCAGTGGCTTCACTCCGAGCCTTAAGCTCCCTCATCTACCTGATGAGTGGCTGTGAGGACTGAGTGAAATATCCATGGAATAAATAGGTCCTTGATAGATTATATTTATGGAAGAGTTTACAAAATTTGTAAAAAAAAACTTTGAGGCCAGGGAAGATACAAAAGAACTTGGGAGGAAATTTTTGCTCTATATGTAATCTTTTATATATTTTGTATATTACTAAAATTTTGAGACAGGTGAGCATGTCTTTTTAAAAACAAATACAATTGAAAATGAAAATAAATCTAACCCTAGCAAAAAGAAGTGTCTTTCTCTGGCAAAGAAGGCATCTAAAACTCAGGGTCTGAAACCTGCTCAGGGTTGCAAAGAGCTAGAAAATGGCAAAGATGAGATCTTAGTGCAAATTTGCTGGACTCCAAATAAAATACAAAGAAGAATGAGAAGAAGCTCACCTCTCTCATTTACTCTTCATCGTTGCTTCCAGGAGGGGTTCCCCATCTGAGTAGAGGGGAAAGGCCAGGAGAGTGAAGAAGAGTGAGAATTGAGGAAAGATGAGCAAATCCCACAAGGCCAGCTTAGTCTTTATCCTGGAAGCAGTGGGGAACCAAAAAGGATTCTGAGCACGGAACTGACAAAGTCTTTTCTGAGCGTTAGAAATGGAAAGAGCCAGGGACAGAGTTCCAGGCCACTGATGGTGATTCTCTGAGTGATTAAAGGGCAAGGGCCACAGGGACGGATGAACAAGAGAGACTGAGGACTCAAAGCTGGCCAGAGAGGGGTTCGCCAGGACCAACCAAATGTCCTTTAGTAGCATGACAGAGCCACGAACCCAGGTGTGCCAACTCTACTTACCTGCTTCCTCTGCCTTGGAGGTTGTTCGACCCATACTTACCACTGACAGCCTTAAAAATGTCCTAAGACCCCTCAAGGTCCCTAGGTCTGGTTGGATGCCAAGAAGAAGCCTAAACTCCCAGCAGCTTTGAGCTGAAGGGAACCAGGGGGATAAGAGTGCTGGGGGTAGAGAACTGAGAACAGCATTCCCAACCCACAGGGTGTTCTCGGATCAACACACCTGTAATCTTGTTTGCACGCTCTTGTGCCTGATGCCCCCATGTGCGTTCAGTTTGTCTCATGCAGTGTATACACTCTGGGTGTGCACAAGGTACACATATGTGCACATGCAGACCTACATGCATGTGACCCAGCACATGGGCCAGCCTAGGAGATCCATGCACACCCATCCCAGCAGTCACCCAGGAGGTGTCCAATCTGTACTGGGTAGTGTAAACAGAAACTCTCATGGTAGAATAAAAGTAACAGCAGCTACCGTTATTGTGCCAAGCACCAGTCCCAGTGTTTACATGCATTACATCCTTAACACTCGCATCACGCCCCATGTGAGTCTCCATTATCCAAATAAAGGAATAAAGACACAGAGAAGGGACCTGTCCACACAGCAATCAAGAGCCTTTCCAAGTTCTGGGTTCACATGAGACCTTATCTCTTTGTCATTTTTTGTCATTGAATATTCATTCTGAAAAACTTTATTATCCAGAAGCTGCTGCATCTATGCCTTGTAAAAAAATTAGAATGTGTTTTTAAAAGTAGGGAAATAAAACAACATATTCCTGCCACCCAGAGATTACTGCCCTTAACATAGATTACAGATATTTTCTTTGCCTATTATGTATTTTTTTAATGCAAATCACATCTACTGGTGGATACTATTTTGACAACGATTTTGCTTCCACAGTCAACAACCTTCCTCTTCCCATTTTGGCCAGTTGTCTTCTAATCTACTACCCAGACAGCATCCAACCTCTTTGTCATTTTAAAGTAGACCAGGTGAGGCAAACAGGCAATCTGCATGTGAAGGCAGACCCCTGCGTGGCAGGGAATGAGGGTTTTGAGAGTCCTTAATGGGCCCTTCCTTCCTCCCCTCTTTGCCCTTCCCTCCCTAAAGCTGTGAATGGCCCAGCTCTGTGCCTGCCTGGGACCAGCCCTGGGGGGAGAAGGGAAGGGACCCAAATAAAGCTGAGCCCCTTGGTGCTGCATTCAAGGCCTCCATGTGCCTGTCCCCAGCAAGCAAGCGCACCCCCACCTACACCTTGCTGCTGGGTGCCCACCTGCTCTCAGGCTAATCCAGGGTCCAGCTGGAGCCCTGAAGTGGGGGAGGGGAGCAGAAGGCACACAGACAGTGGGGGGAGGGGGGGCGTGGAGTAGAGAAAACCCAAAGAGCCAAGGTTGGTAAAGCCAGATGCCAAGGTATGGTGTTATGGGGGAGAGGCCAAACCCCTTTCTGCTTGACCTGTGTGCTTTCCACTTGAGAGGGTTTCTGTGCAATTATGTGTGTGTATAACAGTGTGTGTTCTTGTGAGAATCTGTGTTGAGTTTGTACGAGTGTGTAGGTAAGTGTGAGAGTGGGTATTGAACTCTTACATGGGACAGTATTGTAAATGTGTTTCTCTCTGGTTGTGTCTGTGAACGCATACTTATGGGTCTGGATCTATCTTGGTGTGTTTAAGAATGTGTGTTTGTGAGAACATTTGTGAGCAAGTGCCTGCGTTGGTGTGTGTGAGAGAGAGAGAGGGAGGAAGATCTTGCGTGACTGTGGGAATGTTTGGGTTTATAAAGAGTTTTCAGAAAGCCTTTGCTTGTACCAGCTGGTCAATGTGTATGGTTTGACCTTCTTTCTGCCCATGTGTGTGTAAGAGTCTGTGTCCCAGGTCTTATCCTATGGTCCATGCTCCCCTCTACCTGGGTCATTCCCCAGTCTCAGTGTCTCCATGGGCCTCCCTGTGTCTTCCACTGTTCTGGCCTCATGGAGAAACTCCAGAAAGAGCACAGACTCTGGAGTTAGAGGAACAGGGTTCAAAGTTCTGACTGCCATCTGTGGCCTCAGTCAACTAACTCGAAGCCTCAGTTTTCTCATCTGTAAAATGGGGATACCTAGTCACTAGTTATTGTTATTTGGATCACTTTTATTCTCATTCCACCACCTGCCTCCTTTGCAAACACTGACCAGCCCTTTCTGCTGCATCCAAATTGATGACACCTTTGTGCCTAAAACCGGCTCCTCCCGACTTGCTCAGCAACTATCTGCTAATCACCCTGGATTTAAGTAGGACATATTTTACATGAATGAAAAAGCCATTCAGTAAATAAAGCTGGGAAATGGCCCACAGAGATGCAGATGCTGGGAAAAGATTGGACTTTAACTGTTCAGGCCCAAATGTTCAGAGCGATTGGTGGGAAAGTTGTGACTGAGAGGGGAAATAAAAGGTTTTTTCTCCCTTTAAAAAAATCTTTTTGTTTTCACTCTGTGCCTCTTTTAAGCCCCACAGGATGGAGATAGACTAAAATAAGAAATTAAACAAGAAGGGAAATCCCATTATCTGGGTTTTTTTTTAATGGGTCTCTCAGGATTCCATGGGACCCCCTTCCCAGCCGTTGTGTGGTCCAAGCCTGAGAACGCCAAAGTCCCCCACCCACCCTTCAGCCCACGCCCACCCACCATTCAGCCCTAACGGCAGTTTCCCAGAATTCACATGATAATGAAGGCATCCATCTTCTCCTAGACACACACTGGGCCCTCCGACCCTCCCAGGCCAGTGCACAATGGCCCCCAACGCCTCGGCCCCACCACCTGTTGGATTTTCCCAGGGAAGGGAGGGAGGGTGGAAGAGAAGAGTTCCTTTCTCCCTGCCCCCAGCCCCACTTGCCCCCTGGTCCTGGGTGTCAGACAGTGAAAGCATCCTTGTCCACTCCCCGACCATCCTTAGCAGTCTGCACCCTCAGTTTCCTCATCTGCAAAATGGAGGTGATGGTCCCTGAGGCATAATGTGGCCGAGAGGATCCCGATGGAAATGGTGGTAAAAAGTGACAGGCTTGAAGAACTGTAGATTGCAGACACATGGAGAGTGGGATCAATGATAAACTGTCAGTAATCACCACCGTTTTATGCTGGAGCAGGCAGGGTGGAACGTGTTGCATCATTGTCAAAGTGCATCCCCCCACATCCTGTGGGTGGCACTACCAAGGATCTCATTTGCAGAAGACACTGAGGCCCAGGGAAGATGGACTGTGTGCCCAAAGCACTGCAGTCACCAAGCAGTGGTGCCATGAGTTGAATCCAGTGTTGTCTCACCCCAGAGCCTGAAATCTTAATGACTACATTAGATCATTGCCATCATTATTATCACAATTATTGAATTAGATAATGATCCTGGAAAAGGCACCATGAAAATCCCTACAGAAGCTAGGAAGGGAAGGAGACCTAAATGTTAGGAAGGGAGCAGGAAGTGAGCGGTGGGTGAGTCTGTCACCCCAGGACTTGACCAGAGCCTAGCTCACAGTAGGTGCTTAATAACTTGGGTACTGAATGAGTGGGATAACTAAGAAATTAAACACACATCTTAATTCTCTGGTAATGGAGTCTGTTTCCACATTGCTTATATTTTATCAAGCACCTACTGTATGCCAGGCCTTGTGCCCTGCCTGATCTCAAACTTTTCCCGCCTGCTTGCTTGTTAACTGAGTGATACTGGAATTGTTATTCTTATTTGGTTTATACTCTCCAGGAACTAAAATGCTCAAGAATAAATAAATGATTCCCCAAACAAATACATAATTCTACCTTGTGATAAGTCACAGAAACTAGAGAGGGAGCCAGGGAAGGGTATTCACAGCAGGCCTCTGGGAGAAGGGATATTTACCAATTACAGCAAGTAACATAATCAGGTCATTGCCTCTTTAAATGGAATTGTGGAAATCACTGGATCCCCTGTCCCACCATTGCTGCTCCCTTGTGCAGAAGTTGCCTCTCCTGCACCTTGCCCAAATCCAGCCCCTCCTTAAATATTCAAACAGAGATTTTCTCTATGTATTTATGGATGTAAGGACAAGATTAAGGATTACATTAATTTTGTTTAGAGTTGACCTATATTTCCAAATGTTCTGTAATGAATATGTGTTGTCACTTTATACAGCTTTAATATAAGGAATACATTATTATGGAAAAGCAAATCATACAAAAATATATATAACAAAAACAGGAGGGTCCACCTTCAATCATAGTCCCCTATTTGATCCCATACCCCAACCCCAGAGGAAACCCCCTACTACCGCTTGGTGGGGTCTCTAGGCATTTAACAAGTATATTCTAGAGAAAACTTGAAAACATTATGCTATGTGAAAAAAGCCAGTCACAAAAGACCACATATTGTGTGATTCCATTTATACAAAACGTCCAGAATAGGGAAATCTATAAAAACAGAAATAGGTAGAGTAGCGGCCGCCAGGGGCCAAGAGGTAGGGGGAAATGGGGAGTAACTGCTAATAGGTATGGAATTTCTTTTTTGGGTGATGAAAATGTTCTAAAATTAATTGTGGTGATGATTGTACAACTCAAGGAATATACTAAAAACCATTGAATGGGTGAGTAATATATTTAAATGGGTGGATTGTATGATATGTGAATTATATCTCAATATAGTAAGATATATATCTCAATATAGTAATGATCTCAAAGCTATTAAAGAAAATAATAAATTCTAGAAATGTTGTTGTTTCTGGCCCCCAGGTGGCTCCGACTGTAAGCAATTCTCAGGCTCCATCATGGGTCCAGATGAGTTTCTCCCACTCCTTAAACCACATGACCTCAGAGCGGAACAAAAACCCAGGGACACAGCACTCCCTCTTAATCTTTCTGGGTCCAGACCGCTCCTTTTAATTTCAATTTAATTTCATTTTTGAATAAATAAAACATGCCCATGGAACAAAATTTCAAATGTACAAGCATCTCCCTTTTCTTCCTCAGAGGCAGCCACAGTGATCAGTCTCCTAGTGAGGTACAAGCAGATACATATATGATTTTTTTTTCTTTTTCTTTCATTTTAAACACAAGTGGTGCCAGTCTATGCATACCACTCTGCGACTTGTTTTGTTTTGCATTTTTCCACTTAACAATGTGCCTTGGAGACCTTAGCAGATCAGGTTAAAGGGAGCTTCCTCGTTCTCTTTTATGGCTGCATGTATTCCTTTATATGGAGAAAACAGCCTTCATTCAACTAAACCCCGAGTGATGGACATATGAGCTTTTTCCAACTGGCTATTCTTCCTGGACAGACATCATTTCACACATGTGAGTGTATCCTTAATCTAAATTCCTGAAAGTAGAAGTGCCATCTCATAATTTCCCAGGCCACATGGTTTATTTAGCTATTCTCCTTTTGATGGACGTTTAAGTTGTTTCTAATTGATTGCTCTTGAACACTTTATATAGTCTTCCCAGGCTCCTTTGGCAATGTGTTAGAAGTAGCAGATCCTTTCCCCTTAAAAAATGCATCAGATTCACCCAACTTTGACTCCCTCCCTGCCAAGGATCCTCCAAGAAACTCTGATCTAAAGGAACTGCTGTCCTTATACAAATGGAGAAGCACAGGTGTGAAATGGGCAGAACCATGTCTCACACTGGGGATAATAACCTTTGAGAAGTTGGATCAGAGTTGTTGAGATTCAGTGCAATGAGTCACGTCACTATCCACCTCTGCTTAAAACCTTCCCATGGCTCCTGTTTCACCTAGAATAAAAGCCAAAGTCCTCTCTGTGTCCTATGGGATCCAGCTATGCCCTCTCCCCTCCCACCTAAGATCACCTCCCTGACCTCGCTTCCTAGCACTCTATTCCTTGCTCACTCACCTAAAGTCTCGCTGGCCTCTTGATACACCAGGCACACTTCTGCTTCAGACCTTTGCACTGGTTGCGACTTCTGCCTGGAATATTTTTCCCCCAATAGTTGAAGGAAGTGAGGGCACAAGTTCTTTACCAAAATATTACCTTATCAGAACTTTGCTGACCTGCCCCCAACCCTGTTTAAGATTGCAACCCACCCCCACCCCAGCACTCCTTACCCTCTCCTTTTCTGACTAATTTTTGCTCATGACATTTACTACCCGATGAGATAAGATATATTGCATTTACCCTGTTCATAGTATGCCCCTCCTCCCCAACCCCCTCCCCCAAATGTAAACTCCACAGGACAGAGACTCCTGTTTTGTCCACTATAATATGCCAGTGCTGGCCCAGAGCCAGGCTTGCAGTAAGTGCTCCGCAAATACTTGTTGACTGAATAGAGTAAGGTTTGTAAAGCACTTAGCACACAGGAAGCTACATGAGGTGTACACGGAAACCGAAGGCTTTGAGAAAACTGGATTTCAACCCTAGCCCTGCTACACACCTGCTGCGACCTTCTCCAAGCCACTTATCATTTGGGACCTCCACATTCAATGTCCCTCAATTGGAGGTGATACTCAGAGCACCTTCTGCACACCTTAGCTGTGAGAGTGAAATAAGATAATGATTTAAAGCCCTGCTAAGTACCTAATAAATCATTGTTGCTGCTATGATGATGATGATGGTGGTAATGCAGACAGAGGTGTGCACTGGCCCCTCCACAGGCAGGAGGACCCTGCACTAACATAAGAGGTGGGGAGGGGGTCACGTGGGGGAGGAGCTTCAGACCATATTCCTGAGATGTCTTTCTGGTACTTCACAGCAAAAGGGCGGGACGGTTGGGGTGGGGGTTGCTGGGCAGCAGGAGGTAAAATGCTTCCACAAGAGACGCCCTTAGAACCTGTCTCCAGCTCTCTGCTTCCCCATTGCCTCTGGAGGTGGCCACACCAGCCGCACCTTGCTCGCGACCCGCCCCAAGCAGCCGTCCGGGGAGAACGGCGGGAAAGCAAGCTGGTTTTTCCCAGGCTCCTCCCATCCCGCGAACATCTGGACGAGAACATCTGCCCGTAGCTTTTTGTCGCCCAGCCCCAGGCCGGCCTCGCACCCATCTGCCGCCGCCCGCGGCCCCCGCCCCATCTGTGAGCCGCTCCCCTGGGGCGGTTCCCGGCGCCCCCGCCCCCGCCCGCCGGGCCCTGTG
>NW_006442491.1:18822481-18827218 GCF_000325575.1 Pteropus alecto
TGCCTTTCAGATGGGTGCACGCTCCAAACAAAGCCCGAGGTGCGGGGCCTCTCCCCACTCAGCTGGGCCCAAAGTCAAGGCCCAGGCTGCTGGGGCAAAAGGCGACTGGCGCTCTTCCCGCCTTTCCCAGGGCCGGTTGGCCAACCTGCCTATCACCCAATCCCACCTCAGCCTCCAACACCGAACACCAGGGTTCCCCTGCGCACTCCTCTGTCTTTAGCCCCCAGACCTCTAATTACGCTGGGCCTTCTGCCTGGAAATGCCCTTCTCTCTCTCTGCTAACCTAACTTTTTATTTTGTGACATGTAAAAATTATCAAGAAATATAGCGTTTTATGTTTCTAATACCATATTCCCACCACCCAGAGCCAATTAAGGACTTCGGGCAGTTTGCTGTGACTGCTCCCCTCCCATCTTCTCTAAAGAATACAACTTTACAGATAATGCTACCCTCCTGATCACCAGGCCCCCTGCCCTTTGCTCCAAGACTATTTGTCAATTCCTGCATACCCCTAACTAACATCATAACTTGGGCATGTTTTCTTCCCGGCCATGTCTTTTTACACATTTACTACACATAAACGTATTAATATCTTTTGCGTGTTTTTAAATGTACACTTTTTAAAAAGTCATTCTGCATTTTCCCTGAGCAACATCATATTTTTGCATGTATCCAACAGAATACAGACAGGTCTAGTTCATTCCTATTGACAGCTGTATACTATTTCACTGTCATTTTATTTCCCTGTTCTCCTGTTGTTGGACAAGTAGGAGGTTTTAGGTTTGTTGCTGCTGTAGACACAGCTGCAGCATTCTCGCCCATGTCTTCGACATCTTGTGTGCAGGACTTTCAGGGAATATCCGTGGGAGTGAATTGCTGGGTCAAAGGGTGTTCCAACGGTCACTTTTACTCAATATTGCCACATTGAGCTCCCAAGTGATCATACCAGTTTGCACACTCACCAGTAGTGGATGAAAATTGTTTTCTCACATCCCTATCACATTTTATATTATTAGCCTTTGAAGTTTTTACTGTTTGATGTGGCGATTATATCTTGTGTACATCCCAGATGTACAATACTGGGGCTCAGGAGTATCTGCCTTGCCTTTCCTCACAATTTTTCTTCTCAGCTGGGGTATCACCTCCTCCTACAAGAAGGCCTCTCTGACTTCCCTTAGCTGACTGGGGTCTCTCTCAGGCCATGCCTCCCATAGCCCCTTGCGCTTCCACATTACAGCACTGGGAACTTAGGAGGTGACTGACTCCCCAACCAGACTGTGAGCTCCCCATGCAGGGACCATGTTTGCAGGGCCACTTAGCAGGCTGTGGGGAGCACAAAGGTGCTACAGAGTGTGCTCCTAGAAGGCACTTTTCATCTACTCAAGATAAGGGGCTCTTCTTTCAAAATTCTACAGAGTGCCCCCTTGGGATGGGAGCAGCTCACATATCGTGGCATCTGGGGCCCCAGAAACCAATCACCTGGCCAGTGGTGTTTATTCCCACTTGATTAGTCCCATTGATCATGGCTCCCTGGAAGGACAAACCTGCTTCTTGTTTTGTCACGCTGTGCCTAGTGCAAAGTAGGTATGCATTAATTGTTTATGAGATGGTTAGCATTTAATGATTCTGAAGTTCTGTAATTCAGTGGTTAAATACCCGAATATTTAACAGGGGTTAGCCTTAGGAGAGTGGAACAGTCACAGTAAGAATAACAATTAGTGTCTTTGAATATTAACTTTGCTGGGCACTGTTCTACACTCTTTATGTGACTCAACTCATTTGATCCTCATAGAGATGGATACACATACCATCCTCACTTTCACAGATGGGGAAACTGAGACATGAGGAAATGAAGGGACTTACACTCACATAGCTCATAAGCAGTGGACTGGATACAAACCCAGGGCTCTTCGGCTCTCTGAGAGACCTCACTCTCCTGTCCTCTAGGAAAAACACTTTTTTCATTAAGTGTTTCTGAAATGTCAGTTTCCTTTTAACCAGAAACGCTCTGCTTTGCATAGGCAAAAAATAATAAGACTTTTTAAAACAGGAGTCCCCAAACCCCAGGCCGCGGACTGGTCCGTGGCCTGTTAGGAACCAGGCCACACAGCAGGAAGTGAGCGGTGGGTGAGTGAGCGAAGCTTCATCTGTATTTGCAGCTGCTCCAGCACTAGCGTCACTGCCTCAGCTCCACCTCAGATCATCAGGCATTAGATTCTCATAGAAGCACCCGTCCCTGGTGCCAAAAAGGTTGGGGACCGCTGTTTTAAAAGACTTAAGGGATAGTCATGAGTCATAATTATTGAGTACAGCCACACCTGTGACCTGAGGCAAGGGTGCAGCTGGAGGCGCCACCCCCTGGTGACAGAGTACTTGGGGCTGGGGTAAGCAGAGAGGGTGGGGACTGCTCCAGGCCCTTTGGGGTGGGCAGGGAGCTGGGCAGGCCCGGAGAGACTTCCTGGTTCCTGTTCCGGGCCCCAGGGCAAGAGGGAGAGCCAGGTGTATAGGAAGCAGGTGAGTCAAGGGAGGGCCAGGCTGGGCACTAGACAGAGGAAAGGAGCCTCAGAAGCCTCCAGTCCATGCGCCAGTGGGCATAGAGGGAAGCCACCGAAGCCCCCACCAGAAACCTCTTGCACCGTTCCCCTTGTTCCACATCAGTGGTCCTACACGGGCTTTGAAGCATGGGTGGTATTCTCTGCTGGACTTTGCAGAGGGCTTTGACTTGGGGTGCACCTAGCTGGTGGTGTCAGTCTCTGCGGCTTCCAGAGTCAGACCAGCTCCCACACCTCTGCCCTGGCCGGAGCCCGGGCCTATATTCCCGGGCATGAGTACCTGGGGTCTGGGCGGGAGTAGTTGAGTGGTCTTGTGTCCTTGGGGCTTATGCAAGATTCTGGATTGTGTGTGTTGGGGAGTAATGTCTACCTCTAAAAAGACTTGAAGTGGTGGGAGGTGGTGTGGGGTCTTTGATCTGGTGAAGGTGGGTGTTGGCAGGTATGTGCATGGTGGGGAGGAGCTGCATAGGAGAAGCTGGTTTGTCAATTTACATTTGGTTGTTTTCTCTAAGGATGTGGGCATGCGTGTCCGCATCTTGGTGTGAGCGGTACTGATATGGGTGTAAGTGTATGTTATGTTTGGTGAATGTGTGTTGCAGTATAGGGTGTGTATATCTGTGTTGTGTTTATTGAGAATATTGCGAGGTGTTGCTTTATCGAGGTTCTGTTAGGTGAGACAGGTGTTTCGATATGTTGCCTCCTTAGTCTCTATATTTTTGTTGATGTGTTCATTGTGCAGGTTTGGGTTTGGGTTGTGTACCTTGAGGTTGGTGTGTTGATTGAATGTAATGGTATATTGCTGTGTTGTGTTTGGGCAGGCTGTTCTGTTGGTCGTGTGTATTAAGGTGTTGCTGTCAGATATGTCAGTTGAGTCAGTTTACATATATGTGCTGTGTTGTTTGTGTAGGTGTGTGCCTTTGTGTTGCTCTGTGTGGGTGTGTGTAGCCTTTGCAGGTCTGGCCTGTGCTGAGTGACCTAAGATGGGAGCTCCCTGGGGCCCTGACTCTGTTCTTCCCTTTGGCCCCTGAGATCCCAGGGCAGCAGTGGTCCTTTGTAAGGTCACAGGAAGGCCCCACCCTCTCCATCTGCAGGGGACCAGGGAGGGGCCCAGACAAGCAGGCTCCAGCCTCCCTGTCTATTGTTCTGGGGCTTCTTTGGAAAACAGGATGGGAGGCATATGTGGACCTAAGCCTGGACCCCTACATCCCTGAAATGACTCTGGAGCCCAGCAGAAAACCCTTAAGATAGAGGGCTGGCGACAGTCCCCATTTTGCAGATAGGGAAACTGAGGTCCAGGTTGAGAAAGGGACTTGGCAGAAGTTTCACAGCCTGTTAAGGACACAGAGCTTGAGGCCTCCATACCCCTCATGTGCCCATTTACAGCCTTTTGCTGGGTTTGGGGGATGGAAAATGAGACCCTGGAAAGACACAAAACTGTCTATTCTGGCTCCCATTTCTGAATGTTGACCATGTGCTCAGCACTGAAATGTCTTAACTCTGGGGTAAGGTCAGATTTTGTCCCCATTTTGCACATGAGGAAACTGAGGAACATAAGTTAACAATTTATTAATTCAACAGATATTCTTGTATATATTACTCCATTCTAAGTTCTATGCTGTGTGACCTTGAGCAAGTTGTTTACCCTCTCTGAGCCAGGCCCTGTGCTCAGCTCAAGAGACACAGCAAACCAAAGGAGTCATAGTTCCTCCCCTCCTAGAGCTTGCAGCCTGGGGAGGGCATGGGGGCGAAAGAGGATGGACGATCCCCAAGAAAACAGATCATTTCAGATGGTAATAAATTCTATGAATAATTAAGACCAGGGGAATGTGAAAGAAAGTGAATAGCCCAGGAGGTTCTAAGAAGGCCTCTGAGGAGGTGACATTTGACCTGAGACTTGAAAAATGAGAAGTCTTATAAATATCAGATGAGTGTCTGGGCAGAGGGAATAGCAAAGGCAAAGGTCCTGAGGTAGAACCATGCTAGTTCAGGAAAGGAGCCCCGGTGGCTGGTAAGAGAAAGGCAGGGCCAGGAGATGCGGTTGGCTGTGGTGGGCAGGGGCCACAGGCTGGGGCAGGGTTTGGATATTATTCTCAGTGTGATGGGCAGCGAGGCAGTGTTGGCTAAGCTCACTGTTCTGGGGTAGAGTGTGGAGGGGGGCGCTTGTGGTCTCCTGTTTCAAGGCCGG
>NW_006442491.1:18827229-18839828 GCF_000325575.1 Pteropus alecto
GACAGCCAGAGCCAAAGGTCTCTCCCCCGCAGCTCCGGCAGTCCCAGCCCAGAGGCGCCGGCCTGGCGGCTGGAAGACCACGTTGTGGGCACATCTGGGGAGCAGCTGCCGGGCCAGGGCCAGAGCAGGTCACGTGGCACGGGGCAGGCCCGCCCTGGAGCCTGCAAGGCCAAGACTCCCGGGAGGGGCAGTGGGAAACATGCTGGACATGAACACGCGTCAACAAGGATGTAGTCTGCAATGTAGACATGCGTGCCCGCAAGCCCTTCGCCCCGCACAGCCATTGCCTCAGGAGCCAGACTGCTTAGGTTCCATGCCACATTCCAGCTATGTGATCTGAAGCAAACCACTCAACTTCTCTTAGCCTCAGTGGCCTCAGCTGTAAAGGGAACATAAGATGACTATCTGTCTTAGGTTAGTAGTTGGAACCATGCCTGATGCAGAGTGAACCCTTAGAAAATGGGAGTCTTAGCCTTGAGCCCTGGAAGCCAGAGGAGGGATCTTGAGGGCAGAAATGAGATGTGGTGACAGAGAAATAATGAAAAGACATTCTCATTCATCACCAGGTGCTGCGGTCTCCTCTTGGAGTAGCTTATTTCACTCTCACAACCACTCCACCAAGAGGAATAAGCATTAGCTCCAGTTTACAGAGGAGAAAACTGACGTACAGCTTGTCACTGGTCGTCAGCATCTGAAGATGTCAAGGGCTGGTCCCTTTTTCTTTCTGGGCCCCAATATCCCCATCTGTGAAATGGTGCATTATAATAACACAGCGGCTACCAGCTCCAGGGAGCAGCTGTGAAAATCAGAGGTTGCCAGGTGCGTGTAAAGGGCCTCCCAAGAGACTACTAGCCTGAACCCTGAGTTGGGACCATAAGGGTTGATTTAACAAGTCCTCCAAACTTCCTGGCCACCAAAAGAGGGGTCTCCTTCCCCGGTATGTAGGACTGGGAGGAAAAGTCTCACTCAAGTCACACTACCAAAGAGAAGGCCAGAAAAATGCCCATTTGGCAACAAGAGAAATAGGCGTCTATTTAAATTCCTTGTCAGGCCTTAAAAATGTAAGAGATAAAAACCAATGCCTGAGAGTACAGGAAATTTTCTGGAATGAAATGAAGCCAACTTTTTTCCACAGGCTTAAGATGGGTATGTGTATAGGGGGGTGTCATTGGGAAGTTGGAGGGGAGCACAGTGAAGGAAATGTTTCAGGGGGTCTGAAAGCCGGTCTCACATGGCTTACTAAAAATCCCCAGAAGTAAACTGCAATCACATGGGTCCCAGGGGCCTGGCCTGAAATTGAACAGATACTATTCCTATCTACTATTTAGTGTGCGCCTACTATGTGTCAAGACCATGGTAGGTGCTTTGGGACCCTAATCTCAATGACTTCTCATAGTAACCTAAGGAGGTAGGAACTTCTATCATTTTGCCAATGAGGAAGAGGAGGCTCAGAGAAATGAAGGGTCTTGCTCTAGGTCACACGGTACAACAAAGGTTTGATTCTGACCTGTTGGACCCCAAGCCCCAGCCCTTTCAACTATTCCACAGCCAACAGTTTCTCCTCAAAGTGTCAAAACTTTATGTTTGTTTAGATATGTGCCCCTCACGTGTCTTCATTCAGGCCATTTCCCTTTGTGCCTTTCCCATATAGAATTCCCAGAGGAGTCACCTCCTCTAGGAAGCCTCCCTGATTTCCTCCTAGGAAGAACTCACCCTTTCTTTGTGTTGCTAAGGCACCTAGCAGGAAATGTTATAGTCTTGATGTAGCTAGCACAGGACCCGGCAGGAGGTGGTCGTACATGAATGTTAATCGGGGGTCCTAATTGCCCCTTGACTTTCATTCTCTCCCATTTGTCTGCAGGTTGTCTTTGACATTCCACCTCATGCCAACCAGCAGTCAGGCCAGAAAGACATATGCTAAACATTTCAAGTTGGCTTTTTATTACACGAAGTAGTACACGAATATACTTCTGTTTAAAAATATATTCAAGAAATACCTATGTGTAATGGATCAGAGACCTAAATGTAAAACCTAAAACTATAAAACCAATAGAAAATATAGGAGAAAATCTTTGTGAACTTGGCTTAGGCAGAGATTACTTAGATATGACAAGAAAAGCGTGAGTCATAAAATTAAAAATTGATAATTGGACTCCATCAAAATTTAAAACTGCTTTTCGAAAGACATCATTAAGAAGATGAAAAAACAAGGCACACACTGGAGAAAATATTCGTAAATCACATATCTGATAAAGGATTTGTTTTCAAAATATACAAAGAACTCTCAAAACCCAATATAAGAGTTCCAGTCAAGATGGCAGAGTAGAAAAAAAGTTTAAAAATAAAAATGAAAAATAACAAAAATAAAATAGCAAGCTTAAAAAAACACCCAACAATAAAAAAAAAAAAAAACAAATTTAAAGAAATGGACAAAAGATTAAATGATAGCACGAGGGATCCTAGTGATGAAGCCGTTCTGCGTATTCACTATGGCAATGGTCACAGGAATCTACATGTGATAAAACTGCATAGAACTGAATACTCAGACACAAATGAGTACATGCCAATCAGCTGAAATCTGAATTTCACATGAAATCTTGTTGTAATATTGTATTGTAGTCATGGACGATGCTACCATTAGGGAAACTGGGTAAAGGATATAAGGGGTTTCAATTATTTCTTAGGACTGCTTGCGAATCTGCAATTATCTAAAATTAATTTTTTAATGAGCAAAAGAAGTGAAACACACTTCACCAAAGATAAGTGGCATATAAGCAGATGAAAATATGCTCAATATCTTTAGTCATTCAGAAAGTACGAATTAAAACCATAACAAGATACAACAACACTCTTATCAGAATGGCTGAAAAAGTCTGACAACATCAACTATTAGAGAGGACGTGGAGGACCTGGACTCTCCACACTGCTGATAGAAATGTGAAATGGTACACCCACTTGGGAAAACAGTTGAGCGGTTTCTTACAAAGTGAAACAAACACCTACTATGTGACCCGACCGTTTTACCAAGTACTTGCCTGATAGAAATGAAAACATAGATTCATATAAACACTTGTATACAAGTGTTCATAGCAGCTTTATTTGTACTAACCAAAAACTATAAATAATCCAAATGTCTATCAACAAGTGAATGGATAAACAGATTGTGGTATATCCACACACGACGACTACTCAGCAATAAAAAGGAATGAACATGGATGAATCTCAAAATAATTAGGCTGAGTTAAAGAAACAAGGCTGAAAAAGCTACAATAAAGAGTATAAACTATACACACATTATATATACTGTACTTCATTTCTATAAAAAGTTTTGTATAGAGAAAACAGGCAAGTGGTTGCCTGGGCACTGGGTGGAAAAGTGAAGAGGGAGGGATTGCAAGGGACAGAAGAAAACTTGTAGAGTGATGAAGTATATGTTAATTTTCTTGATTGTGGTGATGGCTCATAGGTATATATCAAAACTTACCTCCCCCCCAAAAAAAAACCTTACCAAGTTGAACACTTTAAAAATATAGTTCTTGCATGTCAATTATACTTTAGGAACACTGTTTAAGAAAGAAACAAAAATAAAAAAGCTATGTGGAGATCAACGTGAAGTTCCGATTTTACTCTTTTCCCTCAGTCCTCTTCACAGTGGTAACAGTGATTCAATGTTCATTCTCCTTTTAATTCTTCTTTCTAATATTTTATATTGTGGCATAATTTAAATAAAGTGAAATGTACCAAAGTACAAAATTCAATGTGTTTTGACTAATTCATGCACTATGTAATCCACACCTCATTATGATACGGATTACTTCCATTACTCCAAAAAATTCCCTCACACCCCTTCCCTGGCAGTCCCCTTGCTCTGCTCCCAGCGGCAACCACTGTTCTGATTTCTTTCACCATACATTAGTTGTGCCTGCTCTATAACTTCATGTGAGAGAAATTGCAGTCTTGTGTTTGAATTTGTTCCCGCAGCATAATTTCCTCTCTCGTTTTAAATTCATTTCCAGATACACGTGTACTTACGGGGAGTATGTTTGCATTTTTACATACATGAGATCCTACCTTAACACCCCAGTCTAACTCTCGCTCCTCTACCAAAGGTAGGAAAAAAAAGATAGATCTCTTTCAAGAGCCATACTTCCCTTGCTGCAGGGCTGTTCCAAAGCACTGATGTTCTGTTTATCCTTTATATAATGCCATTGTTGATGGAATTTAGGTTACCTCAACTTCCCCTCTTGCAAACAGCACCTCAGTGAACATCTTTGAGCAGACATCTTTGTGCCAGTGTCTGTAAGTGTCTCTGGAATTGATTCCAGCAAGTAGCATTAATAAAGACTCGATAATGAATTAATATTCTAATTTCATCTTGTTGGCCATTGTCCTTCCAATTCTTTAGCAATTCTGCACAGCAAAATGTTCTCTTCGATCATTAGAGGATTGCTAAACAAGCCTAGGGCATTTGGAGAGCTTGCAGGGTGCCCTAAGGGCATGGGGAAGCCAGCTAATTAATTGGTGATGTCTCTCTCCTCTAAAGTTGTTCTCCCTGGTTTCCTCGTGTGGAGGAAGAGGGTCAGTTTATTGTCCTCTCCTCCAAACTTCAGTAGGAAAAGGAAACATGCTAATATGCAGTGAATTCATTACTGAGGTGGGGAGAGGCCATAATATCACCCTCTCCTACCTGAGCCACAGAATTTAGCCCTGCTAATTCTGTGTGGTCTTGGGTAGCTATTCTAAGCCTCAGTTTCCCTGCCTCTGGCCAATCTAGGGGTCTGGAGGCAGACTGCCTGCCCTGATAATAAGGGACCGCATTACAACCAAGTGTCCTTGTTATAATAATGCAACCATTACAATAGCTGTGGCTCTTGGCAGACTTTTTGAGCTTGTTTCCTTCTTCGTATAAAGAAACCAAACAGCTCCTCTCTTCAAGAGTTGTGGGCAAAGATTAGAGAAAGATAAAGGCAAACTCTTCACTCAGTGCCTACTTGGCACGAAGTGAGAATGCAATAAATCGTCAACTGTGTAATTATTATCGAAATACCAGACAGATATTAGGGCTCGAAAAGGCCAGAGCCTCAACTAAATTCCCCCAGCCGCAGAGATGGAATAGAAACTCGGGCCTCTTTCTCCAGGATGGAGGGGAACCTGGGGATGGGAAGGGGGGCGATGAAGAAACCTCTCAAGAGGCTTAAGCTGTGGGCCTGGTAGGGAGATTACAGGTATGGGGCGGGGAGGTAAGGTAACCCTTGCCCGGCGACCGCGCCGGCGAGGAGCGCATTCCCAGGCCCCCCGCCCGAGGTCCACAGGTGACTGGCGGGGCGGGGATTGGGGGGGGAGCGCCCGGAGCCCCGTTTGTCGTCTCCATAGCGACCGCCCGCGCGGCGCCAGCCTGACAGCCCGTCCCGGTTTTATGAATGGGTGACGTCACGGGCCTGGCGTCTAACGGTCTGAGCCGCTGGTTCAGACGCTGACACAGACCAGCCCGGGAAGCGGGGGTGGGGGTGGGGTTGGAGGGGAAGACTAGAGCTCCACAGCTGCCGCGCCGTGGGAGACCCTGATCCATGGTCTTTGGGGGGGGGGAGGGGAGAAGCAGCCAAAAAAGGGAGAAAAATTTTAAAATCACTAGTTGACACAGATTTGGCGATTTTTTGCAAGGGGCTGAAAATTTAGGGTAGATTAGGAAATGCAGCCCCACTCTGGGACTCTTCTATCTGGTTCAGGTCCCAGAGGCCCAGTCCCCAATCCTAGAGGGGTACTTTCTCAGATTAATTGCTCCTATCCCGAAGGGTCTGGTTAAGTCCCCCAGGTTCCAGGAAACTTAACCAGCAACATTCTCTGGGAACTGGCAGAGTACAGTCCTGGGAACAGAATGTAAAGGAGAGCCCGCTTTAAATTTCGGCCCAAATATTCTCGAGATCAGGGTCCCAAAGGTCATCTCCTAATAGGGTTCGAAAATCTAGGCACTAGTTCTGAGCTCTGTGGGCGACTCCAGGGCCAGCAGCTTCTCCATCGATGCCTCAGTTTCTCATCTGTAAAACGGGACCGGAGAGGTGAGGAACTGAACCCAGAAAAAGTGATTCTTGAAGCCTTTTCATTATTGATAATATCGGTTCTGCCTCCTTCTGGAGGAGTCCAAGGTAGCCTTCGCCTCCACTAGCCACACTAACCCGAGGCTTCCCACCCTCTGTTCCAGAGACTCGGGTCCCCTTTCCTCTACGGCGTGTTAGTAGAGCAGGAGGCGTGGCCCAAAAGCTCTCGAGGGCTCGCCTCTAGATCGCCTATTGGCTGCTTTTGAACGTCTGAGCCCGCCCCTCGGGGTGGGGCCGCAGGGTCTTATAAATAGAGGGCTGTGGGGCTTAGATCGCGCAGTTTCCAATCGTCTTTTTAACTCTTGTGTTTCTCTGCGCACGGCGAGTGCACACCTCCATTCACTTTGCCTCTTCTTACCCGACGCTAGAATCATGAAGGTTGCCAGTGGCAGCGCCGCAGCCGCCGCGGGCCCAAGCTGCGCACTGAAGGCCAGCAAGACAGCGGGAGGCGCGGGCGAGGTGGTGCGCTGCCTGTCCGAGCAGAGCGTGGCCATCTCGCGCTGCGCGGGTGGCCCTGGGCCGCGCCTGCCCGCCCTGCTGGACGAGCAGCAGGTCAACGTGCTGCTCTATGACATGAACGGCTGCTACTCACGCCTCAAGGAACTGGTGCCCACCCTGCCTCAGAACCGCAAGGTGAGCAGAGTGGAGATCCTCCAGCACGTTATCGACTACATCTGGGACCTGGAGTTGGAGCTGAACTCGGAATCTCAGGTCGGGACCCCCGGGAGCCGGGGGCTTCCCGCCCGGGCTCCACTCAGCACCCTCAACGGTGAGATCAGCGCCCTGGCAGCCGAGGTGAGGTTTGAATTGGACCACAATATGATTTTCCTTCTACAGATGGGGAAACTGAGGCCCGGAGAGGGAGGTGGGACATGGCCCTACGTCCGCCTCATCCTTTTGGGCACCTGGAGATCAGGAAAAGCGCTCCCTCGTGTCTCCCGGGGAAGTGGGGTGGCTTGCAGCTTTGTTCCCTCCAACCTGTCCGTTACACCTCTTCTCTCTCTTCCTTTCACAGGCGGCTTGTGTTCCAGCGGACGATCGCATCTTGTGTCGCTGAAGCGTGGTCCTCGACGACCGGCGGACCCCAGCCCTACAGGGGGCGGCGAGAGGAATAAGTGCTTTCTGGTCCTCTCAAGCGCCTCGCCGCAACTGGGGAGGAACAAGACTGAGATCAGCGGCCGTGGGGCGCTTGCTAGATCCAGCCCAGGGCTGGGGGACTAATGAGGGCAGGCGGACCCTCCCTCTACGCTTTTAAACCACCAGAGACTTGGGGGTGTCCCCCCCCGCCCCGTGTGTTTCTATTTTTTGAAAAGCAGACATTTTAAAAAATGGTCACGTTTGGTGCTTCTCAGATTTCTGAGGAAATTGCTTTGTATTGTATATTACAATGATCACCGACTGAGAATATTGTTTTACAATAGTTCTTTGGGTTTTTTTCTGTTGTTGTTATTAAACAAATACTTTAGATGGTGGTAAAGTTGCAGTGTTCTTGGATTGAGGGGAGGGGCCTGGGCTGGGAGGGGGTTGACCCCTGACCCTTTTCGCAGATGGTGCTGGGGGGAGGGGGACTGGAAGGCCACATCTGGACTGTCACTGTTACAGACCTGAACTGTTTCCGGTGTCTTTAAAGGTCTATTCTTTTCCCCATCCCTGGCCATTTTCCTGCTCCCTAGTGTCATAAAATTCTCTAGGGTTTCTCAAAGTGGTCATTGGGCTAGCTGGGTCATCTGGGGAGGTTGTTAAACTGCAGACCAAGCTGCCAAGATCCCTTAGGGACTGGAGTATTCAATAAGCCATTTAAGTTGGAGAATCAGGTCACTGGACCACCTGCCTCTTTGCCAAGATGGAAGGAGTGAGATCCAGAGGAAAGGGACATACGTGCACAGAGCTTCAGCTTGTCTGACGCAGGACCTGCATTGCCCCATTCCCCAGTAGGAGGTGCCTCCCCCAATGGGTAGCCTAACTCTGGGTCCCAGCAGGCTGCCTTGGGGCTTCCAGACTTGTCCAAGTGGGTGAGCAAGTTGGCAGGGCTATCCTGGGCACAGCTGCAGGGCCACCTGCTCTGGGTCTGGACTCGGCCCCCTCACCCTGGCCTGGCTATGCCAGCAGCTCACAGGAACCGCCTCTCTCCCCCAGGGCTCCTGTGTGGGTTCTGAGGAGTGAGCGAGTAAGTCTTCAGCTCCTGAGCAGGAAAAGGGTGTCATTGGCAATGGCTTATTTGCCTGGACACGTGTGTGTTTGTACTCATGGGAGAGTGCATGTGAGTGTTGACCTGTGTTGTGATATGAGTGAACTGGTAGTGTCCCCCGCCTCCCCGGCCATGGGGCTGTATCCTCTGTTGGTGTACAGGCCTGGGAATATGCAGGGGGTGTAAGCAGAAGGGCAAATGTAAGCACATGTGTTTTGCAGATAAATGTGCATCCTCCAGCTGTTTGGGCTTGTGCGTTCTAAGTGCATTGTGGGCATCTCTGCATGGATCTGGCTTGATGGATGGGTTTGTGTCTGGGGGCTGCAGAACCACAGTGGTTTCCTAAGTGTAATTGTTCTGTAGATTGGCTAGCATTCCTGGGTCTCTCCTGGTTAGGGGTTAAGGTGGTGAGGGCAGCTGTATTCAGGCAAGCCCTTCCTCAAAAGTTCAAGTGCCAACTTTCCTGGCAGTTGTTAGGCCCTGGGGACACCAACCCTCAAGTATCCATACATGGTCAGCTCTCATGTATTTACATAGGGAGAAACCGAGTCCTCAAGAGCAGAGCACTTGCCCCAGAGAGGATAAGGACTTAATATATTTTGTTAAATAAAATAGCACCTAGCACCATGATGCTCAACCCTTTACATAGAGGTTACATAGAGGATTTCATGGATCCCTGTGTGGGGACTAACAGCAGGATTCTTTTTTTTTTTTTTTTTTTTAAGGCAGGATTCTGATCCCAGATTTACAACAGAAATAGAAGCTCAGAGAAGTTGAACAAAATTTTTTAAATATTGTCTGTTGAGCACTAAAATTAAGGTAGATACCACCCCTTTTCTAATAACCATGTTGAACCTGAAAATAATATAATGTGTGTCAACTATAATTGAAAAGTAAATTAAAAAAAAAAAGCCAGGTACCACCCCCTCCCCAAGCACATTATGAACTTTATGAAATAACACAATATTTGGAGATAATTTAGTCTTTTGCTGCTCTCCATCAACTCCCCACCCCGCTGCTGTTTCATAGCATTAACTTCACAGAATCGTAGAGAATAAATGAAATACAGCACTTAGCCTGTAGAGTTTGCTAGTTGTAAATTATTATTAATTGTCGCCTCCGCGTCCTTGGAGTGTCCTCAGAGGCACACGTGTGCACCCAATCCTTCCCGTGTGTGGGCCCCCGCTCGCAAGCCCACCCACGGGGGCGGGGGCGTGTCCCCCCGCGTGCACTCCCACACGGTAGGGCCTTTTTCCAGGGGAGGACAGGGCTGTGGCGAGGCTGAGCCACCCTCCCCCCACCCAACCACCCAACCACCCAACCGTTCAGGCACACTCTGGCTTCCACGTTTCTCTCTTTTCCCCTTTGGCCCAGGCCCAGCCCATCTGGAGGCCGGCTCGGCGGCGGCCTGGGAGCGTTTCCATCAGCTGGGCCCGAGGAATGCGGAGCTATTTAACCTGAGCATCCCCAGGTGTACGGAGGCGCCTGGCTGTCTGGGGCCCGCCGCCTTTGGCACGGCCGCGCTAGACAAACAGCGCGCCGCCCCCGCCCTGCCCCTCCGCCCGCAGCTGCAGCCGGGCCTGGGAACGGGCGGGCGCCGGCGGCTTGCATAAGAGGCTCCCGGCCTCGCAGAGAGAGAGGAGGAGGGGGACAGAAGCCGCTGGTGTGTGAGTGTGTGAGTGCGTGAGTGCGTGTGTGTGTGTGTGTGTGCACGTGTAGCACGCAAAACTCTGCTCTTTTCTGCCCCTGCTTGGGAAATAATTAACTCCTTAACGCTTCCAGGATGGGGTGAGGCACGGAGCGGTGGTGGCCTTCAGAGAAACACCAGAACAAAGTTTCTTGAACTTTGGACCCTGCCTCCTCAGGGCTGTGGCCCAAGACATGAAGTATTTTTTACTTTATTTAACAAACACTTATAGAGTGCTTATCATGTGCCAAGTACTACTAAGCTCTTTTAAAAAAATTAATTTGTCTAACCCTCACAGCTGTGTGGAAGCAGTGCTGGATGCTCATTTTAATAATCACAATAACAGCATCAACGACAGTAATAATAGACTAACATTTTAGTAGGGAGGCTGGTAGACCACAGCCTCTGAATCAGCCCTGTTGTTCATCACTTCACCTGTCTGAGCCTCTGTTTTCTCATCTCGAAAATAGGCTCCAGAAACTTGGCCTCCAGGATCAATTGAACCCATGCACATAGAAAGCTTAGCAATGGGACTGGCTGGTAGTGGGCATTTAGTATATGTTGGTGTTAAATGTTTTGAGCCCTTCCTAAAGGGGTTGTCTCATCAGCTCCGTCAGGTATGTGGGCCCATTGTTATTCTTACTTGTCAGATGAGAAAAGAGAGGCATCAGAGAGGTGAGGTGACCCACCTACTGCCACGCTGGGACATCGACTTAGAAGACTTTCTAGAAATCAGGCTGGTCTGAAACCAGAGTTATGAGGGGCTTCAAGTTCCCTCAGGATGTCCAATTTAGCCTTTTTCATCTTATTTCAAATTGAAATTGTACCTGGTCATAATTTATTTTTGTTTTAAACACATAAACCGGGAAAATGCAAGGCATATGATACATATCGCAGTTTTTGCAACCCATGTTTTGTTTTGGCATTTCTTAATTTAAAAAAAATCTAACCAGAGCTTTGAAAGATGGAAACAGCCCAAGCTATCTATTTCTAGGAGGTCCTGGGTCAGGTCCTGCATGACCTGGTTCTGAGAGGAGAAGTCACACAGCTGGCACAGCTCTTGAACCAGGTAGAGACCAACCAAACTGTGGACATGTCTGCTTTTGTCCTGGAGGCAAGGTATCACCAGGGCCTGACCTCTGGATGCACACTCCCCTCTCCATAGGAGTTGAGGGTGCTTCGCACACACCAGCCTCACACCTGCCAATTGAGTCACCCCAGACCTCAAAGTTGTCGTAATAGGGGAGTACTCTAAGAGCCCCTCACATTTTGCCTCCTGAGACTAAGGCTCAACAACAGAACCTTTCTTCATGCCAGCTACTTTTTTTGAGCTCCAGAAACGGCCAGCTAGAGAGGGCTCCCTGCTGCCCAGGGTCACACACAGCAAGGCTTTCCTGTGACAGGCAGGCCTGGTATCCTAGTCTGGCTGCCAGAGGGAAAGGAGGTGAGTCACGGCCAGGCCAGGGTCCCTGTGCTGCTTTCCGGGAAAGGGAAGGGAAGGAAAAAGAGGAACAGAAGGCTTGGAGGCCCACAAGGGGCGGGGCACCCTTATCTTCCAGGGACTGCTCTGACTGGAGCTTCCTGCCCCAACTCTTGCAAAATCTTTCCCCCAGCGCTGCCTCCAAGAGGGGTGCCCCTGCCAGTACAGGGTTGCATCAGGGCCTTGTGCAAGGGATGGCTGAGGGGAAGGGTGGTAGCTGGGGCCAAGAAGGAACAAGGGAAGGCAGACTTGGGTTCTAAGCCCTGTGCCATTTTTGATTGGACACTTGCTGCACCTCCCTGGCCCTGGGCATCCTCAGCTTTTAAACGAAGATTATGGTCTTTTTTTGAGGTTTCAGTGATATCATTAGGATCCCATCCACTCCTCAAGCCCTAGGCCTAGCCATTGTCTTGTCTACCTGGAAAACTACCAGCCCCAACTGGTTCATTCAACCAATAGTTATAAAGCTTCCTCCATGCGCTAGGAACCAATGAGGCTGCAGGAGCTAACAGTTTAAATAAAAATCTTGCCGTCTTAGAACTTACATTCTAGCAGGAGACAGTAAATAAATACATATATGTAGAATCAGAGGCGAATTTACCCTAAAATTACTGAAGCTTAAACCTCAAGTCTCCTCATCTGGAAAGTGCCCCACCAGTATGTTCATAGTTTTTTGGTGTGCGTTTTTGTAAAATCTGCAAAATGCTGTATCAAGATTGCAAAAACATAGGCTCCCAAAATCTATATTCTCCCCTTTAGATACAGAGGGGGTCACAGCAGGATCCAAGCCGGAAGGCTAGGCGGCGGAAGGCGCAGCAGAATCATGCCTATGGGTGCTGTTCGTTTTTTCAGCTTGAAACCCTGGATTTCCATGCGGGCTCGGGCCTTCCTCGGGTCACTGGCGCCCCCTCCCGGGAAGATCCGGAAGTGTGGTAGCGCAGGCGAGAAATGAGACCTGATTCCTGAGGGCGGCGAAAACTGGAGCCTTGGCGACTTCTAGTGGCCTTTCTGGGAACTGCATCTAGAGCTGTGTGCATATTGGAAGAGTATTTCTGTGTCTGGTATTTGAATGTGTCTGTGTACGTGTATACAGCAGGAGACGAATTCAGAAATCTCCACCCTCTGCCTTGCTCTGATCAGGGCCTTAGC
>NW_006442491.1:18839845-18845386 GCF_000325575.1 Pteropus alecto
ACTCTCGCATCCTCTTTCTTCTTCCTTGCCGTGTGATCGCTCCCTTTGAGAACTCCACCCTCCCCCCATAAAAGGAGGTAATGGGCAAATTTTTGAAATTTTTTTGTAAATTAGGAAATGTATTATACATACAAAAGAGTAAATATTACTAATGTATACAGTTTAAAGAGAATAATAAAACGAACACTTAAGCACCAGCCACCCTGCTTCAGAAATAGAATATTAGTTCTTTTGAAGCCCCTGTGTGCCCCTCTGGATAATGAAGGCTAAGCCTGTACAGCCTAGCTCTCCAATGATTACAACTAAACACTCTGCTCAAATACAAAAAGTAACTACTAAAGGAAGAACTTTGTAAATAACAGAGAGCAGGTTGGGATGAAAAGTCAAAACTTGAAGAACAATCACTATGGCAGTAGGGAGTTTCCTGGTAATTTTCTTCTTGTATCTTCTTGCTTTGACCCAGGGTGCCTGAGTCAGGAAACTGCTCAGTTGACACAGCAGCAAAAACTTCAATAGAAAAGTCTAAACATTCTGGCCAGAAAACCAGGAAAAGGGATTCCCATGAGCTCAAGAGTGTGAGGAGAATTCTTGTTATTGTTTTTATTTAACTTTTGTTGTCACCTGGCCCTGCCCAAGGGCAGCCCCATCTGCGCTGCGGTTCCCAATCCTGTTGAGAGAAAAGATCTAAGAGAAAACCTACTTTCTGGAGAAAAGAACATGGGAAAGGAGCCCCTGTAATGAGAACAGTGTAGGAATCCTTCAAACCTCCTTTTTTCTATCTTTTCTCTTGCTGCCTTGCCCTGAGCGCTGGCCCAGGGGCGAGGAACTGTGAGACAGTGCTAGCAGTTAAAACTCTGAGAGCATGTCACAATTAATAACACCTAGTCATAGACATCAGTCCCTTTGGTTTGTTTTGTATTATGTTGTATATCATTAAAGATCTAAATACAAAGGGGGAAAAAAACACTGAGAGAATGTCATATTTCTGACTACAGGACCAGAAAAAGGACCAGGGAATGTAGAGAAAATCCTAGAGAGGAAAAGGTGGTTAAAGGGAACCCTCCGATTCTGTATATGAACCAACGCAAGTCCTGGGCTCGACCGCAAACTTTGTCTGGGTGGAACATACCCCGAGAAAGATGACAAAGGCTTTGAAAATTACTGAACCACCATATAAACCAGTGCCTAAGACTAACCTCGGCCCTCGGCACCTAGCAGATTGCAATAGCATAGCAAAAAAAAAAAAAACAGATATAAATTTCTACTCACAGAAGGTGACATAGAACATGCAATCTGAACTTAACCATGTTTGCCTGCTATTAAAAAAAATTTTTACAGAGGCTTTTAATAGTACCCAGAGTCTCACACGATAATACTTAAAATATCCAGGATATAATGCAAAATTACTCAATAAGGAACATCTGACCAAATCTAAAAGGAAAATCAATAGGTGCCAGCCATGAAAAGACACAGATGTTGGAATTGTGAGATAAAGACTTCAAAGCAGCTATTATATCCATCCTCCATGAAAGGAAGATAAATGCTTTAGAAATTAATGGAAAAACAGACATTCTCAGAAGAGAAACAGAAATTATAAAGAGAACCAAAAAATGGGGAAGTGTAGGTCAATATGCATGAAGTCTTAGTAATACAAGACAAATAAGTTCAGGAGATCTACTAAACCACAGAGGGCCCAGAGTTAATATTGTATTGTGTACTTAAAAACTTGCTGAGAGGGTAGATCTTATGTTGAGTGCTCTTACCACAAAATGGAAATCAGTATTGAAAGAGCAGGGCAAGAAGAAACTTTTGGAGGTGATGGATAAAGTTATGGCCTTGATTCTAGTGAGAATTTCCTTATTGTATAGTTATCTCCAAACTCATCGAGTTGTATACATTAAATCTACTGCTTTCTGTATGTCAATTATACCTTAATAAAATGACTTTTTTTAAAAAAACCACTGAGTTATACCAAGAGGAAAAAAAAAAAAGAGCTAAACGACCAAATAAACATTCTAGAAATACAGTATCTCAGAGCTTAAAAGTTCTCTGGGTAGTCTCAATCTCAGAGGAGAAGTGGCAAAGAAAAGACTCAGTGAATCTGAAGCTAGATCAATAGACGTTATCCAATCTAAAGAACAGAGATAAATATTTTTTAAGTTAAACAGAAACTGGGGACATATGGGACAATAGCAAAAGATCTACTATTCATGTCATAG
Source organism: Pteropus alecto (assembly GCF_000325575.1). Taxonomy (NCBI): domain Eukaryota; kingdom Metazoa; phylum Chordata; class Mammalia; order Chiroptera; family Pteropodidae; genus Pteropus; species Pteropus alecto. The sequence goes on from NW_006442491.1 coordinate 18,842,065, forward strand.
GAGCCCCTTATTGGTGCAGGAAAAAATATTTTTTAGCAGTGACTGAAATTTCCCCAAATTTGGTGAAAAACATAAATTTACAGATTCAAGAAGCTCAGTGAACTCCAAACAGGACACCCATACTAAGACACCTCATAATCAAATAGCTAAAAACCAACAATAAGGCAAAGAATCTTGAAAGCAGAAAACAAAACACTTTAGATATAGGGTAACATTCATCTAAATGACTGCAGATTTCTCATCAGAAATAATGGAAGCCATAAGCAGTGGAACAACATTTTTAAAGTGATGAAAGAAAACTGTCAACCCAAAATTCTATAGCAAAAATATCCTTCAGGAGTTAAAGTAAAATAAAGACATTATCAATGGGCCTGCTCTAAAAAAATGTTAAAGGAAGCCCGTCAGGCTAATGGGATATGATCCCAGAGAGAAAACTGGAACTTTAGAAATAAAGAGTTACAAAAAGGTAAATATATGAGTAAATATAATAGATTATATTCCTTCTGTCAAGTTCTATAAACTATATATGCCTTGAAAGCAAGAAGCATAACATTTTCTGGCATTTCAATGAATGTAGATATAATACCTATGACAACTATAACATAGAAGGGGAGAAGGTAAAGGCATCTATATAGTTGTAAAGCTTCTATGTTTTACCTGAAGTGATAAATTATTAACACTAAATACACCATCAAAAGTTAAGTATGTATATTGTAATTCCTAGGGGAATCACAGACCCTAGAGAAAATTAATACAAAGATATATAGCCAAAAAAAAAAAAAAAAAACAATAAATAAATGAAAATGGAATACTAAGAATAATCAAATCTAAAAGAAAGCAGGAAAGGAGGAATGAGGGAGGAGAAAGAGGATATAATTTAAAAAACAGTAAAATAGTAGTCATAAATTTGCTCTTATGGATAATGTATTAAATATTACATAAATGCACCAATTAAAAGATAGCAATTGTTGTATTGCAGTGAAAAAAATAAGACCCAATGATATTCTGCCTACATAAAGCTCACTTTAAATACAATTATATAGGTAGATTATAAGATAAAAAAAGATGTACTATGGAACCACTAATCAAAAAAAATGACTATATTAATAACAGACAAAGTAGAATTCAGAACAAGTAAAATCACCAGGGATAAACAAGGACATTATATAATGATTAAAGGGTTATTCAATAAGAATATACTATATTCTGTGTGTATGTGCTTATTGACAAAACTTCTAAATGTATAAAGCAAAAATTGATAGATCTGAAAGGAGAAATAAAGTCACAATTATACTTGTGGATGTCAACATTTCTTTTTCAGTAACTGAAAAAACAGAAATTCAGCAAGGATTTTAAAGTTCTGAACAACATTATCCACCAACTTGACCTAATAGATATTTATAGAGAACCCTACCTAACAATAACACAGAACACATTCTATTCAAGTACACATGGAACATCCACTAAAATAGACCATATTCTGAGCCTTTTATAGTGAACAAATGTTTAAAAATTTAAATGATATAAAGTATGTTCTCTGATCATAGTGGAATTTAATTAGAAATCAAGAACTGTATGTCTAGTAAAACTCCAAAATATTTAGAAACAACACATTTCTAAATAACCCATGGGTCAGAGAAGTTTCAAGAGGAATTAGAAAACATTTTGAACTGAATTTAAATGAAAATACAACATAGAAAAATTTGCGAGATGCACTAAAACAGAGCTAAGAGTGAATTTTATAGAATTAAATGCTTATGAGAAAAAGTATCAAATCAACAATACGAGCTTCCACCTTCAGAATCTAGAAAAACAAATTAAGCCTAAACCATGTAGAGAGAAATAAAGAGCTGAAATCAACGATATGGACACAGAAAAACAACGAAACCAAAAGCTTGTTCTTTGAAAAGATCAATATGACTGGTCTCCTTATAAAAAGGGGAAATTTGGATACAGAGAGTCTCATAGAGAAAAGACAATGTTAACAGACATACGGAGATGACAACCATCTATAAGTCAGAGGACAGAGGCCAGGAACAGATCCTTTCCTCATACCCTCAGAAAGAACCAAACCTGCAGACACCTTGATTTCGGACTTCTAGCTTTCAGAACTGTGAGACTACATTTCTGTTGTCTAAGCTGTGGCATTATGTTACAGCAGCCCTAGCAAACTAATATAACTAATAAATGAATTTAGCAAGGTCATAGAATATAAGGACAATATATAAAAATCAATTGCATTTTTACATAATAAGCAACGAACAACTGAAAAAAATTTAAAGTACCATTGATAATAGCACCGATGACAAATAGGAAGGGTATCAATCTAACAACCTTAGTTAGTTTGGCTATTGAAACAAAATACCATAGATTGAATGGCTTATAAACAACAAAAATTTATTTTTCATAGTTCTGGAGACTGGAAGTCCAAGATCAAGGTGCCGGTAGAATCCATATCTGGTGAGAGCTAGCTTCCTGCTTCACAGACAGCCATCGTCTCATTGTAACATCATTTGGCAGAAGGGTCGAAGGATCTCTCTGGGGTCTCTTTTATAAGAGACCTAATCTCATTTATGAGTCCTCCACCCTCATTACCTAAGTACCTCCCAAAGGCCTAACCTCCTAAAAACTGGGATAAGTTTCAGCATATGAATTTTCAGGGGTCACAGACATTTGGTTCATTGCACAGCCAAATCTCAGGTCGCCCCAGTCTGGAAGTGGAAGGACCTGAACGAACAGACTTGGTAGGTAGGTTTCCAAGAAGGCTGTGAGTTTCTATGCAGGTAATTTTGGAAAATGGAAAGTGCTGGGAAGAAAATACATCTAGAGCGATTAGGAGCGCACTTTCCATAGGGGCCAGGGAAAGTCTCTCTGAGATGATATTTGAGCTGAAATTTGAAGGGCGGTGGGGTTTGGCATGTCAATACCTAACACCCTCTTTCTTGTCCAAGTTCTGAAACAACTGAGTCAAACGAGGAGTCAGGTATTTTGAAATCAAAATAACATTTGATAGCTATTCTGAAATATTAGTGTATAAAACAGCTGTCTGATGCCGACAAATTCCTTGAGTCAAGAATTCAGAAAGGGCACAGCAGAGATGACTTATCTTTGCTCCGCAATGTCTGGGGCCTCAGCTGGAAAAACTTGGCAGCTGAGGGAGACTCTATGGCTAGTGGCTAGAATCTGGAGATGTACATGTCTAGAAGTTGAGGCTGGCTGTAGGCTGGCACCTCACCTGGGCTGGCAGCCAGAACACCTACATATGACCTCTCTGTATAGTCTGTCCACATGAGCTAGTTTGTTTTCCTCACAGCACGGCAGC
>NW_006442491.1:18845585-18857598 GCF_000325575.1 Pteropus alecto
GAAGTCACATAGCACCACTTTTACCATATTCTATGTTAATGTTGTCATAAAGGTAGACCCAGGTTTGAAAAATGGGAACACAGATCTCACTCCTCAGGCAGGAGTGTCAAGGTCACATTGTAAAAATAGCATGTGAATTGGAGACATTGTTGAGGCCACGATTATGATAAACTTCCTGGGCCACATCAAGGGATCATAACTCCAGGCTCATGAGCCAGTTGGGAGAGAAGGGCCCTAGTCTGGGGCCTTGGCCAAGGTACCTCACATCCTGCCCTGTGCACCCCGGGTTTGGCCTGAGATGCAGAAGTTCTTGGAAAACCTGGAGCGGAAACTGCAGACCATTTCAGGCTAGTGAGGAGCCCCAGAGCTTCATCTGAATGGAGCAGTACCTCCCCCCAGGGCTGATTTGACCTCCTGGATCCCCAAGATCTCACCACTTCAGGCCTTTGCCAAGTTGGACTATTCTCTGGTAGTGATGCTGCTGGTCAGAGCAGAGCATTGGGCTGGACTTCACAGTGATGCCTACCCCCACCCATAGCCTCATCCATAGTTTGGCTGCTATGTCACTGTTGTGGGCACCTCTCGGAGAATCCCTGCTCAGACCATCGCGTCACCCGCACAGCCCCTAAGCACAGCTTGGGTGTGACTGACAATATAGAGAAGGGGAAACTGAGGTCGTAGGGAAGCGCGGTGCGGGTGGGGTGGGGTAGGGATTGAAACCAGAGGAGGATGGAGCTGGGACTAGAATCTTAGACGTGGGCCTCACAGGGACCCAGCTTCAGCGTCCCTGATATTAGCTAGGAAGTTGCTTGCATGTCGTCTGCATACATCTGCCTAGAGGAGGGGGTGGTGATGAGGACCCAAGCCCCTTTTTCCCACTCTTGGCGAGTTTGGATATCCGTCGGGCCGTTCCGCGCCCTTACCGCGGTCAGAGTGTGCGGGCCGCACCGGCCTGTCCCGCTTGGGGGACGCCTTCACCTCCTCGGTCGCGGCAATAGCCTTCTGCGTGGAGACTCCCGCCTATACCCTTACAGACCGCGTGGTGAGGGCGGGACCTGAGCAGGCAGAGGACCGACGGGCGACGGACCGGGCGGGGCCTGCGTGACCGTCGGGGGCAGGCTGGAGTCAGCATGGGCTGGAGAGGATTGACTGACAGGGCAGGACATCGGGGGCGGATCTGCGGCTACGGGGCTGGCATCACTGACACGGTGGGACGCCGCTGGGGCGTAATCTGGTGAGCTGGAGCCCGGCCTGGAAGACAGTGAGGGCGGGGCTCGGGAGGAGAGGCGGTCGTCGTGCGGGGGCGGGACCAGAGATGACCGAAAGAGCAAGGTTGGGGCCAGGGCGAGGGTTTAGAGTGGCTTGTGTAAGCAGTGCCCGAGTGACTGACAGGGCAAGGGGTGGGGCCGGGCTGAGCGATTGAGGAGGAACCTTTCAGGGTAGAGGCGAAGCCAGCGGTAGGGTGGAGTCAGAGATAACTGACAGGACACAGGGCTGGAGAAGGCAGAGCGCTGGGCGACCAGGTGGAGCCCCGAAGGAACAGAACACGACTGTCCGAGGGATGGATGACGGCACCTCGAGGCCTAGGAAGGAGGAAGGAGATGCGGGACGTGGGTTACATAGTGTGAGTGACAAGGCAAGTGCCAGGACCTAGAATAAGAGCCGCTTGTGGGTGGGGCGAGAGGATTGACATCTTGAGGGCGGGGATTAAGGGCCACGAGTGACAGCCAAAAGAGGTCGTCCTCAAACAGCGCCCCTGCAGTTCTGCAAGGAATTCCCCTTCCGGCTGAACATCCAGAATGTTGCTCATTTCGTGCCCCAGGTGAGGGAAGGATCGCTGATGCAGCCCCGGCGGCCACCAGCCGGACCCATCCCTAATCCCTGCCCTCTTCTCTGAAGGCGTCTGTCCTGGAGTGGGACCGGTGCACAGAGTTCAGATCTGCCGAAAGGAGATTTCCATCTTCCAGGCCATTGGTCTCGTTCCATCCCAGCGAAATCCAGCCCAGGGCGTTCGCCTGTCCATGATCGCGCTGCGGGGTCGTTCCCTGAGCCGGGAAACCCACCCTTAGCGGTCATCCCCGTAGCAGCTCTGGTTCGGCACTGGTTCTGACCCGGTCCGCCTGTCCACAATTGCATAAGCACTTTTTGGACTGGCCATGGAGCTGGGGGTATTTGCGCGACGTCCTCCGAGCCTGCGCTGCCGCCTGGGCACCCTCGTGCTTGCGCTGCCTGTCGCCCCGCAGGCCTCACTGTTCTGGAGTCACAGTGCCTCAACTGAGTCCGTGCGTCAGCTCGAATTCTTGCTGGTGAGCGGGATAGGACTTGCCCTCAATCTGGACCACGCCCTCTCTGTTCACTGGCTCCGCCCCCGCCCAACTGGCCCCATCGATTTAGTGCCTTGTTTCCCTCCGGTACTCTGTCCCGACCCTTACACTACAGTCCCCGCCCCAAGGATGTGCCCCGCCCATTCCTACCTTCCCCCGCCCTCTCCCAGGCTCCCACTACCCTCCATCTATGGCCCCGCCCCTGCATTTATTGACCCCGCCCCTTCTGTCTCAGACCTCCTCCCCGAGTTCAACCGGTTCTCGGGTCTCCAGAGTGTCTGGGGGTAAAGGTCCGTGACGCTTTGTCCAGCACCTCTTTGTAGTTTCGCCTTCGAGTCCTGCATGAAGTCTAGGTCTTCCTCAGTACCCCCTCTGGGATGGGGGCCCCGAGGTGGGTCCTGCGTGAATCCTGAATGGGGGTTGGGGGCAGTCGTACCAGCAGGATGTTGAGGCCATGACTCATGTCCGGGCAGAATCTCGGGGGCTCTCTGGATCTGATCAAGTGAGTGAGAGCTGGGGGTCAGAGTCGCAGGGCCAGCAGGAAAGGGACAGATCTCTCTCACCCCCTATCCCTGCCGTTTCCACAACCACAGCCTGCATTCACATGTAGGGCCCATCGCAGTCAGTGGCCTGTAATACCCGATCCCGAGCCCCCTCCCCTCTATGCCCATCAAGTTTCCCAGGGAAGACTCCTTGCCTCAGAACCCCTGAGTGGCCTGCCATATGAGAGACTCTGACTATTCCCACCTTTAGGACTTTCAGATACTGGTGGAGGCGGTGCTGCCCTATGTCAACCTTGAGCAGTGGGGGCCTGCCTCCACCCCATCCCCCTCAGCTTCCCCAACAGATGTTCCTTATCATAGCATCACCCGCATCTGGGACCTGGAGTTCCTACGGGGGGTGGGGGTGGGGGAAGAGGGCAGGGCGAAGTGGGAGCTGGTGGTGGTGGGAGAGGGCAGGGCAGAGCAAAGGGTCCTGATCCCCAAATGCCTTCCCTTGGGAGGCCCTCTGAGGGATGGAGAAACTGAGGCCTAGAAATGGCACTATTTGGCCATCAGCGAGGCAGCAGTAGAACCTACACATCAGCCACTCACTCCAGTGCAGCCAGCATCCACCTGCCCCAGAAAGGTATGACAAGACTCAAGACCTGCTCTCTCCAGATTGCCTGAAGGAGGGTCTTCACTTGTCCTCTGTCCATAGGGCAACTCTTCAGCACACTCTAGGCAGCATCCAAGAAGTAAGGTGGTCCTCTTGGAGCTCCCTCAAATCTGGAATTCCCTTGGTCACATGGAAGGGGGAGAAGCAGCTCCCAGGAGTAACCATGGCTATCCTGGGAGCTGGGAGTCTCTTGGAAATCCAGGAGACTCCTACACTACCTTCTCACCACTTTGTGTCTGTTGTTGCTGTGGTCCAGAATGGAGGTGGCATCCACCTTGCCCACTCTAGAGTGTCTCTAGCTCTTTCCCCTGAGACCCTCCCCTTTGTACACACTGGCCAAAATGGCCTCTCTGTTATTTGAACACATCTGTGTTTTTCTGCCCCTGGGCCTTTGCACTGTGCTTGGAACTGGATTGTAAGCACTATAGGGCAGAGACTGTGTTTGGTTTTGTTTGGCTCTATATCCCCAAGCATTTAACCTGGTAAACGATAGACAATGTCAGCTCTAATAGGTCTTAATAAATAATTCTCGAATAAATGTACCCAGTGCTTTTCTATTGACTTGTTTAATTACAACAGCTATGTGAGGTAGGAACTATCATTAGCTCCCTTTTATAGAAAAGAAAACAGGAACTCAGAGAGGTTAGGCCATTTGTTGAAGTCCCCACGGCTACGATTAGAACCACAGAGGGAGGCATTTTTCACCTCTCTTTGGGGTATCGGGGTACCGGAGTGAGGTGCTTCCAGATTCTAGATGCTTGTGGGCCTCTTAGAGCAGGAGGCATTGGGCCTGGGCTGCAAAGTTAGCAAGACATGGGGCTGCAAAAGCCCTAAGAGAGCATTTCAGATGTAAGGAACAGCAATAAGCAAAGATGTGGACGCAGGAAGATCCAGCTCCTGGAACTACCCAACTGAGATGGCTGGACCAGCCCAGGACACACAGCCAGTTGTGTCCCAGGATACAGTTTGCTGTGGGTCGTCAGAGGCAGGACCCCCTGGGCAAGGAGTCACTTAGCCCTCCCTCTCCCCAGGCTGTGGGCTGGGAGCCCCCTGGGACTCGGGCTGGGCGCTCCCACGCCCCTCTGAGGCAGGACGTTCCCACGCAGGGGCGGCCCTGGGAAAGTCTGTGGGGCGGGCTCTGGGGAGGGCGCCCGCGCTCCAGTCCCTCTGCTGCCCATTCTCCCAATCCTCACTCGGCCAACCCTGCTCTCGCTCTTGCTGCAGCAGAGCCGCGAGGTAAGTGGGTGGGAGAGCCCACTTTCCCTAGCTGGGGCTGGTGGGGGTTGCGCCTTGGATTCCTGACCATGTAGTTCCTGCCACAGAGGAGGGTTGCGGGACCTTCTGGCAGCTCAGAGTTGAGGACCCCTAGAGAATTATCCTCTGTCCGCAAATGGGGCGCCATCTCTTTCCCCAAATGTGGACTGTTTCTTCTGTCTCCTGCGCACTTATCACTGATGGGAAGCCCTCCATTCCAAGATGTGGGGGTGCCCTCTCACTTACCACCTATTGTATGTGTTCTTCCTAATTATTGGGTGCCCCTTTCTCCAAATGTGTGTGTGTGGCGGCGGGGGGTGGGGGGAGTCTTTCTCTGTCCAGAAGAAGTGGGATATCCGTTTACCTTCCCCAGATGTGTGCTCCTCTTCCTCCCTCTGACTCAGTTTGGTCCTTGTCCTTTGCTAAGGTCCTCCCCACCCCCATAGAATGCCTGACTCTGAGGCTGCCCAGCCCCCATGGGGGGTTGGGCTCATCCTGTCCTCCTCCCCCACTAGATCCAGCAGAGCAGGCTCTCTGTGCACGTAGGCCGCCAATTAGTGGGGAAGGGGTGGGGGCCAGAGGAGCTGGCAGAGCTATGGCAGATGGCCTTGTCGGGGGAAGAGAGGGAGCCCCAGGACCTGCTCCCTCCCTACCTAGACTCTCACCCCATTTCTTCTGGGAGGCAAACAACAGAGGGAGGTTTCTCAGCCTGGCCAGGATGAGCTGGGGCAGGAAGCAGAACCCAGACCCCCATCCCCAAACTGTTCAGATCCTGCCTTAAGAATTAGGCACCCTCCCACTTCTCAGATGGTGAATGGAGGTCCTAGAAGGGGTCTCCAAATGTCTAGAATCCCCATCTATCCTTATAGGGATAGCAGATAAAATTAGAAGAGTCAGGGGCCTGTGAGTGACCTTGAAATTCTAGAATCTCACCACCACCACACCCATGAAAATGAGTCTCTGTCTGGACCCTGAATGAGTAGGGGCAGAAGGCAATGCAGGTGCAGGACTTATCCCCACACACACCCCCCAGATGTTCTTCAGAGCTGCCTGGAGCTTGGTGCTGAGGAAAGGAAGACTAGGAGTGCGAGGGATACACAGCCCAGAAGGCACCGGTAAGACCTGGATCCACACCCTGCTCCCTTGCCAAACTCCAAGGCTAGGGACAGGAGTCTTGTCTGGAGTCTGCCCCTTGTCCCTTTCTTGCTGCCCTTGGCCTACCCCAAAACCGTTTCCTACAATCTTACTCCTTGGCTCTGGGTCACAGTCCTCCAGGAAATGGAGCTCCAAGGGTGAGCAGACAGCAGCCCCCTCCATCCAAGCTTCTCTGGGGCCTGGCTCCCAAACCTCAGGCCCCTAAGGCCTTGTGTTCTAAGGTGGAGGGTGCTCACAGAACCTTGGACCTTTCCAGACCTTGGTGGCAGTGCTAGCCAGAAGAAAGAGGCCCAAAGCAGGAGAGACTTCAGCCAGATAGCAGAAGGGCCTTCCTGACCCTCGGGAGAATAATAACAGATAACATTTCTTGAGCCTTTACTACATACCCCAAGCTGTGGTAAACATGAACACATTTAGACTTTATGGCAGCCATGTGAAGTTGATGTTGTGCTGTTATCTCCATTTGTCAGATGAACAAACTGAGAAACAGATATCTAGATATTAAAAGAGCTAAGACTACTTGCCCAAAGCAGTTCCAGTGCTATCCTGGCGAGATGGTACTAATAGCCTCTTTGTAGACATCTCTGGCAACAATAAACAGAAGAAGCTTTATCAAGACCCTCCTAGTGCTTGGCTTTATTCTGGGTACCCACACAGAGCCCTTGAGGGCTTAGCCATCAGAGAAAGTGTCCAGGAATGGAAGCCAGTAAACCAATCTATTTATCAATATAATTCACGGAGCATTTACTATGTGCCAGTAGAAGCACAGTGAGGTAAAAGGGGTGAGGAGAAACTGGGGTTCAATCCCAGCCGACTCCCAAGCCGTGCCCTTGACCCCTACAGTTTGCAGAACAGTTTCACACATGTCATGTCAGGCTTATCTCATTGAGCCTTTGCCCACCCCATTGCCTCTGCCTGACATGCCCTCCCCACCTCAGATCCCAGAGAACATGAGATTTGAAGCCATAGTGCAGCCCTGGCCCTGGTCCTTCTTGCTCTGTGAATTTCAGCAACTCACTTAGCTGCTCAGTTTCTTCATCTATAAAATGGAGATAACAGAATCACCTGGCTCAGCGTGATGCGGAGTAAATGAATCAACTCACCCGAAGGCCTTAGAATGGCTCCTGGCACAGTAAGGGCTCAACGAATGCAGCCCTCTCTATTAATATGATTAGTGCTGGGATGTCCTTGGGAAAGCCTGAATTTAGTTCCTCCCTTGTGCCTGCAGCCCACAGCAAGGGGAAGATGCCCCCCTATACCAACTACCATGCCCAGCGCTCCTACCCCATGCCAGACGAGCCCTTCTGCACAGACCTCAACGCCGAGCAGCGAGCTCTGAAGGAAAAGGAGAAGGGCAGCTGGACCCAGCTGAGCCAAGCCGAGAAGGTGGCCTGTAGGTCTCAGAGCGGGGCTGGCCAGGGAGAGTGGGCTGGGGTGACTTTGCAAAGAAGGTCCTGTCAGGCAGCAGTGGGCAGTGAGAGCCCCCATTCAAGACAGCCAGAAAACCCCAAACACCTGAATACACACCTGAGGGGAGAAGTTCACTCATTTCTTCACTTATTCTTTTATTCACTCAACTATTTGTGTACAGCCTAATGCGAGGCGATGCTGGAGACACAGGAGTGAATCACCCAGATGGTTCCTGCCATTAGGGTGCTCCCAGTCCAGTGAGGGAACTGGCACAAACCTAAATACTGTAATACAGGATATGTGACTAGGGCAAGGTGTGTTCAGGAAGCTGTGAGGACCCAAAGGAGAGAGAAATGGAATCCTGGAAGGCTTTCAAGAGGAGGGTACATTGCAACTGGCCCTGAATAGTGAGGAGGAGGGTGCTGCTAGATAGTGGGAACGGCATGGGGAGAGATATGGGAGCAGAGGAGCATGGAGGGTTTAGGCATCACTGAGTGGTGTGAGGGGACAGAGAGAGGCAGGTGAGGTGGGCGGAGGAGTAGAGGCCTGAGCCTGGGAAGCGGGAGGGATGTGTGACCCCCAGTGCCCACCACCAGCAGTGCCCCGGCCTGACTCTGATAGTTGTAAACTTGACACCAGCCCCTGGCCGCGCTTTGGATACAGTAGATATTCAATAGGAATTTGCCAAATGAACAGCATCTGCTACAGGGAGGGGAAAACTGGAGGTCCCTGAGACCAAGAGTTGGTCCCGGGTCTTTGGAATGGCTACAGCTGAGGCCCCTGCCTCCTCACCCCTCATTTGTCCCCAGTGTACCGACTCCAGTTTCATGAGACTTTTGCAGAGATGAACCGTCACTCCAACGAGTGGAAGACAGTGATGGGTGGTGTCTTCTTCTTCTGTGGATTCACAGCTCTGCTTATTTGGTGGCAGCGGGTCTACGGTACGTGGCAATGCCTCACCTGGCTGCAGCCCTGGGCCATGCCCTTATGGCCACAGCCACCAGCCAAGGGAACTATGCTGGTACTCATCCGGAGTTTTGAAAAGTCCCCCAGAAAGATGTAGGGTGAAGGGCAAAGCATGGCTGCCTGGGTGGGAATAGAGGGACTTTCCCCCTCTGGGCCTCAATTCTCTCATCTAAAAAATGGGATTAACAGTGCCCACATCTCAGGGCTCTTGTGAGGTTTTAATGAGAGAGAGCTATAGGCCAGTGCCTGACACATAGTCATGAGGTATTGTTACTGACTGCTGTTATTAACCATGAATTTTTTCAGTGTATTGTTTCAGTTGCTTTAACAAAGAGTCCCCAACATACAAGAGCTTAAACAAATAGAGGCTTTGTTCTTCTCTCACAAAAAAGGCCAGGGTACTCCACAATGTCAGGCTCCTTCCGTCTTGTTGCTCTGCCGTCCTTAACATGCGGGTTTCTTCTTGACGTACAAGATGGCTGCTCCAGCTCCGGCCATAAAGCCTACATTCCCAAGAGAGGGAAAGGGAGGACACGCTCCTCTTTAAGATCCAGAAATTGTACGCACCACTTCTGCTCACATTCTAATGACTAGAAATGATTACCTGACTATGTCTAGCCACAAGGGAAGCTGGGAAATGCGTGGTCCCTGGACCAACAGCTTCACTTGACTTCACCTCAATTGGCCTCGCCTTGCTTCTTCTGTAAACGTGTGATGGGAATTCCTACCTTGCATGAGGATGAAATGAGAGAGCCTTTGGGAAAAATTCTAGTCTAGCCTGATGTCTGGTACTAATAACTACCCATAAAGATCTTTTCTTTCTTGTCCACCCACTAGGATAGAAAGTACCAGGGGCGGAGGTCAAGCGGGCTGAGTCAGCCTCAGGGTCAGATGGACCAGAAAGTAGGATGTGAGCAGTGTCTGTGCTCTGGCCCCCAGGCCTTCCCTGATCCACACACGAAGGCACCTAAAATGCCTCTTGGCTCCAGCCTTTGGGTTAAGTATCACTCTCCCCAGGTTTTTGAAGTGAATACCCCTACCCTATCTCCTTCTATCAATCCTCTTAGGAAGCAAAAGAAATGATCTCATCCCGGACCCTTCCCAATAAGTGGGAACAAACTCAGTAATTATAATTATAGTAGCTAGCATGTATTAGGGGCTTAATATATATCCCACGTTGTGTCACTTGCTTTATAAATACTAATTCATTCAATCCCAACCCTAGGGGATAGGACCTGTTTTTGATGGGTAAGGAAACTGAGACTCAGAGAGATAAAGCGACTGGTTCAAGATCACACAGCAAGGGAGTGGTCAAGCTGGGATTTGGATCCAGACTGACTTCAAATCAGTACTCTGGTTACCGTTGGGCCACAGATAGGCAAGGAAACTGAAGCTCAGAAAAGGGAAGGACCTTGGGCCAGTTCCCACTGTGAGTCTAAGGCAGAGCTGGGGTCAGAACACAGAGGTCGCTGAAGTGAAGCTTTAGGAGGGAGGCTGGTAGGGGAGATTGGCAGGGTAGAAGCAGCTCGTCAGTGCAGGCACTCTAACCCTGTGAATGGAGAACCTGGCTCAGCGGGCGACGGTGGGCCTGTTAGGGTCCCGAGCTGCCCCTGTCTCTACCCCACACCTTCCCTGCAGTGTTTCCTAAGAAGCCTGTCACTCTGACGGATGAGTGGAAGGCCCAGCAGCTCCAGCGCATCCTGGATATGAAGGGCAACCCGGTGCAAGGCCTGGCCTCCCAGTGGGACTATGAAAAGAAGGAGTGGAAGAAATGACACTGCACCCCGCATTCCAGGCTGATCTCCCGGCAGCTCCACCCTGGTCCGGAGTCTACGGAGCATCCCACTCCCCTCTCCTTCACCCCAATAAAGCTGGCCTGTTCTCTTCTGCCTTTAATCTCCATTTCAGTCTTTACCTGCCATAAAGTCTACATTATACCTACAAATAGGCAGTATAGTAGGTGAGGGGCAAAAATAAACCACTTTCCAGGGGTTCAGGGCTCAGATCTCAGCTTGTCAGAGAGGGCTTCCTGGAGGAGTAGGGGCTCAGGCTGAGTCTTAAAGGGTAGGTGGGATTAGGAAAGGCAGGAAGGAGAAGGGAAGGCATTCTAGGTAAAAGGAACAGCTTGAGCAAAGGCAAGGACACTTCTTTATTCAGTCGATTAACAAATACTTATTGAGTGTCTACTGTGTGCCAGGTATACTAATCCAGGCCCTGGGGATGCAGCAGTGAACAAGGCAGACAGTCTCTGGCCTCATTGAGGAGACATTTCTTTATGAAGGGAGAAAGAAAAATGAATAAGTAAATATACTATATAGTATATTACATGGTACTAAGTGCTATGAAGAAACAAAACAGCAGAAAAAAGACACAGTTACAAGGTGATTGGGGGTGTTAGATGAAGGCTTCTTAGGCGGCATTTAAGAGATGTGAATGAAATGAGGAAAGAAGCCTTGTATCAAAGACAGAGCAGCAAGTGCAAAGACCCTTAGGTGAGATTCTTGTTTGTATGTCTGTGGGACTTCAAAGAAGCTACAGGGAGTGACTGGAGTGGAATTTTTTGGAGAGTAGTAGGAAGGTGTGTGTTGGGGGAACAGGTTGGTCTTGGGGTGAAAAGCAGATTATGTAAGGCCTCATGGGGCTTTATTCTAAGTGTGATGGGAAGTTTATCGGTCTGGGTCATCTGAGAAGCAAATGCCAAGAAGTAATTAAAGAGCTGAGATTTGTTGAGGGTAATGCCTGTGACGGATACAGGAGAGAGGGAGCAGGTGGTGAGAACCTTTAGACTGCGATGCAGACCTGACCCTTGTGGAAGCAGAGAGGAAAGGGCGGATTGGGTAGGAAGAGCCTTTGACCATTGATAGTACTGTATCTGTATAAGTCCAACCAGAAGCCAGAAACCACATAGTAATTTAACAAGGGCTGTTTAATACAAAGTATTACTAAGCTTACACAAGAGAGTAAAGATATGAAGATAACTTTAAAGGGTATCCCAAGGAGCATGCCCAAGAAAGCACAAATTCGGAAGGGGGATGCCTTCCCCAAGCTGGGATTCAGACCTCATTGGAGTTGTAGTTGAAGATCACTCTGAATGGCAGAGAATTTTCCTCAGTTGCCTGACCCACAGCCAGTCCATAGTCACTGGGTAAGCAAGGTTTGAAGTCCTCAGAGGCCCAAGAGAGCTGAGGCTAGTGGGCGGGGGGAATGGATTGGGGCCCCTTTGCAGATTAGAGGCCCAGAGTCTGTGGTACCTGCATTAGAAAGGTGGCAAGAAGATGGTCCCCAGGCTGGGGGGCTACAAGTTTGCTGATGGACTGTAAACATTGGGCTCCTGGCTGTGGCAGATCATTACCAGATGTCTTCACAAACTCCTGACCAAGCACACAGCAGGAGCAAGATCACACACACACACACACACACACACACACACACACACACACACACACGCAGTACTAGAACCAGAAAGAGAAGCCTTTTTCCCTTTGAAATGTCCCCTCCAGCACCCTCTGCTGGCAGAGTTTAGCATGTCACTGTAAAGGAAGCAATGCTATTAAAACCACAATAGAAAGAGAAGCCTTTTTCCCCTTGAAATGTCCCCTTCAGCACCCTCTGCTGGCAGAGTTTAGCATCTCACTGTAAAGGAAGCAATGCTATTAAAACCACAATGAGATATTACCTCACACCTGTCAGAATGGCTATCATCAATAAATAAAAAAACAGCAAGTGTTGGCGAGGATGTGGAGAAA
>NW_006442491.1:18859167-18873306 GCF_000325575.1 Pteropus alecto
TGCTGAACCCTGTTGGTCAAGTCATTCACAAAAAGCCACACAGGTTCAAGAGAGAGAGGACATAGACTTGAGGGGGATACATTGAAGTCACAATGTAAAATGTGAGACGCATATGAGATGAGAAGTATTGTCGTGGTCATCTTTGAAAAATATAGACTTCCATTCACAATCAAGCCCCACACTGATGGGCAGAAAAATGTCCTCTAGCAGAGTGATTGTGGCAAGCATGGGGAGAGAGGGTAAAACTGTGAGCAAAGAATACAACCTACCACAGATGTGTGGAAATAACCAATACAAAATCATGTTGACAGAAACTAAAACTGACTACATTAAATTGGATATTGACTAAAATACAGAGAATAAAGTTTTGACATTTAGATAATCAAATTTGACCTGAAAAAAATAGGACCAATTAGAGATAATGGACATAGCAGACAACACACAATGGCAGGAAACCAATGAAATCAGATATAGACTAAAAATGACTGAGAGAAGAATTAAATTTTCATGGTGGCATTTACTTCATGAAACCAAGTGATTATCATGAGAAAAATAATTTCGTAAAATTAAATTTAAAATAGGAAACATTAGAAAGAATTTAACTTTGGTTATAAAATAATTGAGCAAGAAATTAAATTGTCTTCATGCAGCTTGTTCAAGAAAACTCTGTTTTGTTGTATTAGGATTAGTGTACTTATAAAAATATTTGAGTTCAAAACTCAGTCAAAATAGTCTTGGGGTAAATACATCTATGAGGTCAAAACATTTGGGTCAAAATATCTTGTAATACCATAATTTTCTGTAAAAAATGAAGAAACTCAAAAGACAAATGAGGAACAAGTATTTATATGTATGAGAGATAAAACACTGGTTTCTTTCATATGTTTTTAAAACTCCATCTGACAAATCAGTAAGAAAAAAAGAATGCAGTAGAAAGTGAGCAAAGGTCATGATCAGGAAGATTACAGAAACAAAAGGCTTAAAAATTTCTTACGGAAAAATTCAAACATACAGAATAAATAGTTTAACAAACTCTATGTGTCTTCCGTCATCCACAATTATCTTCTCATGGCTTACTCATTTGCCTACCCCCACCCCTGAATTACTTTAATAAATCTCAGATGTTAACAATTTCATTAACAAATATCTCAGTATGGGTTTCTAAATAATAAGAACTATTTAAATATACATAACCAAAATACTGTTAATATACCTAAAAAGTCTTACCAATATTTCCTTAATAGCAAACATCCAGTCAGTATGCAAATTTCTCTAATTGCCTCATAAAAGTTTTATTTTTTTAAATTTCTTGGATTGAGGATCCACCTTAAATCTCATGATTGCAGCTGGTAACCTGAATCTTTGGCTGATTTT
Organism: Pteropus alecto; assembly: GCF_000325575.1. Taxonomy (NCBI): domain Eukaryota; kingdom Metazoa; phylum Chordata; class Mammalia; order Chiroptera; family Pteropodidae; genus Pteropus; species Pteropus alecto. Next base: position 18,860,542 of record NW_006442491.1, read on the forward strand.
GGTATCAATGCAATTCTCTTCTCTCTTCTTCTATTTTCTGGAAGAGATTGTGTAGAAATACTGTTAATTCTTCTTCAACTATTTGAAGTGAAATCATTCGAGCCTGGAGGTTTTTGCCGGGAGCAGCTTTTAAATTACAAATTCAATTTCCTTAATGGTTATAAGCCTATTCAAATGATCTATTTCATATTGGGTGACTTGTGATAGCTTGTTCTTTTCAAGTATTTGGCCCATTTCATCTACATTGCATTTATTGCTATAAATTTCCCTCTGAGCACTGCTTTTACTGCATCCTATAAATTTTGGTATGTTGCATTTTCATTTGTCTCTATGTATTTTCTAATTGCCTTTGTGATTTCTTTTTTGACTAATTGGTTATTTAACAGTATGTTAATTTCTGCATATTTACGAATTTTCCAGTTTTCCTTCTGTTATTGATGTCTAGCTTAATCCGTTGTGGTTGGAGAAGATATATTACGTGATTTTAGTCTTTTAAATTTATTGAGACTTGTTTTGTGGTCTACCATACAGTCTATCTTGAAGAAAATGTCATGTGCACTAAAGAACGAGTATTCTGCTGTTAGTGGTGGAGAGTTCTGTAGATGTCTGTTAGGTCTAATTTGTTTATAATTTTGCTTATGTCTTCTATTTCTTTTCACTTCCTTTTGTGTATATTTTAAAGATATTTTCTTAATGTTCACAAAAGGGGTTACAGTTAACATCTTGAATTTATAACAATCTAGTTTGAGTTGATATCAGTTTAGCTTCAATAACACACGAAAACTGCTCCTATATAGTGCCATGCCTCCCCTCTTGTATTATCTTTGTTCACAAATTATATCTTTATGCATTGTGTGCCCATTGACATAGATTTATAATTTTTTATGCATTTATATTTTAAATCATGTAGAGAGTAAAGAGGGTTACAAACCAAAAATATAATACTTTCATAGTTACCTATGTAGTTACCTTAATCAGAGTTCTTTACTTCTTTAGATGTCTTCAAATTTCACTGATTTTTGCTCTTATCTTTATAATTTTCTTCCCTCTGCTTGTTTTGAGCTTACTTTTCTCTTTTTCTTTTCCTAGGTCCTGAGGTGGGAACTTAGATGATTGAGTCTAGACTTTTTCTCTTTTGCGATGTATGCATTTAATGCATAAATTTTTCTCTTGGCACTGCTTTAATAGTGTCCTACAATTTTTGATATGTTGTATTTTTATTTAGTTCAGTTCAATGTAGTTTTTATTTCCCTCGAGACTTCCTCTGTGGCCCATGAATTATTTAGAAATGTGTTGTTTAGTTTCCAAATGTTTGGAGATTTGCATGTTCTCTTTCTGTTACTGATTTCTAGTTTGATTCCACTGTGGTCAGAAAACATGCTTTGTATGATTTCAGTTCTTCTAAATTCGCTGAGGTTTGTTTTATGGCCCAGAATATTATCTATATTCGTATATACTTAGTAGACACTTAGAAAGAATGTGTTGAGTGTCTGATAAATGTCAATTGGATCCTGTTTGATTGATAGTGTTTTGAGTTCTTTCTCATTGATGATTTTTCCATGTAGTTGTTCTATCAAATATTGAGAGAGGGGTATTAATTGTGAATTTGTTTCTATTTTGAGTTGCATCAGTTTTTGCTGCATTTCTTTGATTAGTGATTGCGTGATATATCTTTTTTTATCCTTTTTCTTTCATCTTGCCTATATATTTAAAGTAAGATATAGACAGCACAGAGTTGGTTTTAAAAAATCATTTTACTAACATCTGTCATTTAATTCATTATTTAGACCATACTTAATATAATTATTGATATGTTAAGATAAATCATCCATTTTTTTTGTTTTCAGTGTGTCCTCTGTTATTCATTTCCCTGGGTTTTTTTTCTGCCTTCCTGTGGATTATTTGAATATTTATTTCAAATTCCATTTTAAAGTATCTATAGTGTCTCTAAGTATATGTCTCTTCATATAGCTTTTTTTCGTGGTTGCTATAGGTATTACATTACATATCTATATGTAATGTAGGTCTACTGATGTCATCAGTTTCCTAATTTGAGTGAAGTGTAGAAACCTTACCATCCTTTATGTCCCTTTACCCGCTTTTGTATTGGCAGGTCGGTGTAGAATGTGGTCTCCACTGACATTATGCGGAGAAGGGGTAGCAGAAGAGGGCTCATTAAAGGCCAGCAGAGATGAAAGTCTCTGCTTCCTTGGCCTTATCTCACAACACCCCACATTGGTTGGGGGGGTCAGGTCACCTTGACTCATGAAAGTGGAAGTCTAGGCTCCCCATTTGGCCTTTGCTGATGTGCACGGGGCCATAGTTCTTTCAGCGGTGTTTGGCTGGAGCAGAGCTGTTATTGTCTAACAATTTTGTCTTGCTAAGTTTTTCCTTTCCTAATCCTTTGCCTAGAGAGAGCGGGCTTCTATTGGGGCTGTTTTTTCTTTCCTGTGCCCATTGGCTTTTTTGGGTAGCCAGATCCAACTTCTTGGGCTCCAAGTCTGGGATCTCTGAGGCAGAAAGAAAGTCCAGGGAACTCACTACTGTGTTGTTCCTCAGGTCCTGAGGTCCCTGGTGGATTAGCCTTCTCTCAACTTGTCAGTTTTCTTATGCTTGTTTTATATACACTGTCCAGGGTTTTTAGTTTGACTTAGCAGGAGAAATAGGGAAAAATACATTTGCTCCATCTTCCCAGAAGTGGAAGTACAGAAGTGGGGTCATTCGTCCTGAGGATTTTCCCCCAGCCTGCATTTTACCGATGACATTCTTACATCATTTATTGTGCCTCTCTGTTCCCTGTATTTTCCATCAGTGGTGGTTACATTTAGGGGCTTTGATCCGATTCAGATTTGACTTTTTGGCAAGAATATTTCATGAGCATTCTGTGTTCTTTGTCCAGGAGGCACATGATGCCTAGCTGTCTTTGTGTGCTATTTGCAGCTTTCATTGGGTCATTGTAGATTCATTAACTTATTAGGGATACAGATGGTTTTCAAATTATTAAAAGATGCCAACCTTAATTAGAGTTTTGAAAATGAAATTTTAAAGTATGGGATACTATTTTTTCATCAAGCAGATTGACGTAAGTCAGAGTGTTAACAGATGTTGGCAAGGGTGCAAGAGACAGGCAGTTTCATAGGATGCCAGTTTTCGCTGTCTCCATCAGTATGAGAAATGCATATACCCTTTGCCCCAGCAATTCTACTTCTCTGAATTTCCTGTGGATACACACCTATGCATGCAGAATGATGGACGCAGCGAGGTTGTTTATTGCAGTATTGTTTGGAGTTGCAAAAGTTGAGAACTACCAAATTGTTCCTCCCTCAGGCACAGTGTCCCAACTGGTGTGCTACAAAGTTTCACAAATTGTGTCAGATGTGTTGGTGCCTCAGCTATGTGCCTTCCACCCACATTCAGAGGTCATGTGCAGCTTTGGTGGACAGGTCTCATTCAAGGGAACAGGCGCCTTGTCTCTTTGGTCATAGGTTTATGCTTGGCTCAAGCATGGGGCAGGCAAGAAGTGCCAAATGTTGAGGAGGAATAACCTAGGAGCAGCCCTCAGCCAATGAGGGATGGGATTTGGTGGATAAATACCTCATGTTCCTGCACCTAGAATGTTCCATAGATCTTTCAAAGGATTGCCTGGGAAGAAGCCTCATTGCCAGAAGTGGCAATTTACTTGTCACTGCACCCTATATTGGCTTCTTGTCCTTCAGTGCCTCACTGTCCCCGTTGCCCTGGGATCACTACTTAAGCTTACACTTAAATCCTTATTTTTGGCTTTGCTTTTGGGGGCTATCCATACTAAGGTTAGAGTTTGGGACAGTTGGATTAGTCCCCTCAGGGGTTCTTAGAGCACTAATAGTGAGGGTAGGGGGTCTGATAGCATAGCCTGATAAAATTTATTATTTATGGTGCCAGATGCCATTCTTAAACACTTTACAAGCATAAATTCTGCATTAAATCTGCATAACCACCCTATTGGATAGGTATAATTATCCTTATTCTACAGGCGAAGAAATTCAGGCACAGGGAAGTCATTTGTCAAAGGGCACCCAACTACCCAAGGCTGTCTGTCTAGTTGCAGGGTGTTGTTCCTAACCACTATAGTAGTATGTCTCTCCTCTGCCTGTGCTGTTCCACCAGGAGGAGCTGAGCACCGCCAAGGTTGGGCTCTTCCTGAAAATCTGTTGCAGTGGTCCACTGCAGAGCATGTGGCCACCCACCTGAGAAGGCCACCCACCCTCCACAAGGACCCTCCGCAAAGTCCATCAAGCCCCTGGAGAAATTTGTTTTCCAATAGGGAGCTCGGCAGGAAGCCAAGGTGAGATTGCTGTGTCTAAAAGGGACAGCCAACCAGCTACAGAGGTATATGCCACCACATAAATGGTTGGCAAATAAGGGCCTTCACATTAATTTTATTAATATTATTTTTACAATGCAATAGGACAAGGCACAGACTTATTTTGCTTGGGGAGAGGTTTTCACCTCAGTGTAATTTGAGCCAAGCCTTCCTGCTCATTTTCTATTCAGCAACAAATTTACAAACCATCTTGTTGGCTAGGCCACTACATTGTGTTTATATTCTTTATTTTCAGAAGATCCTTTTCTTACTTTATGTCCACTTTCTTGGTATCTTAGTGTTTTACAAATGACTTCCTCAAATTTTAAGATTGACGTGTTAAAACTCTGTAGTAAAACCATTTAAATTTCCTAAGAAGCCACAAGATTCTTTACCATGGATTTATTCAAGCTAATTATTTACATGTGAACCTACTGAAATGGGATGGTTTAAATAATTTAGGAGGAATTTTTAATACTCTGTATGCTCAGAATTTTAATGCATGGATATTTATTAAAAATCAAAGAAGACAAATTTATAGAGATCATATGAGTTCACTTCTATTGTTTTATATATATTAAGAAAAAATTCTTATTTTTGCCTCATGACAAAGGCTGTGATGGTGGAGAGAGAAAAATAGAGAGCTGGACATTATGTAATGAATTTGATTATGATATAAGTTACTGATTTTTCTACATGACTTGTGAATTTTTAAACATTGCACAAGCAATGCACAAATCACCTTAAACTTTTACAAATTCGGAAGAGTATGAAAAAGTCAAAGCTACTTTTTAACTCTTGGCTTACTAAGAGATTTTTTAAAATCATGAATAGGTATTAAATTTTACCAAATACTATTTTGATATCTACTGAAATATCAAGGATTTTGTTAATGTTTCAATACAATAAATTACATCGAAAGATTTCTAATATTGAGTGAATCTTGTTTACCTGGAATAAACCCTACTAGGTCATGATGTATTATTCTTTTAATATGTTGTTAGATTTGATTTGTTAATATACTTAGAACCTTGGCTTGCATTGAAGAATTTGCACTCAAAAGGCTAATCAGCTCTTTGTTCTGTTTCTGTACATATGCTTGCTGCATAGGCCTTACTCAAAATTAACTAAAGACTCATCTTTCCTTTTGCTTGTTCTAAGCAACAAATTTAACTGCCTGTACCCCATAGCAACTCCCGAGGTTTGTTAACTGTCTGAGGACAAATTAACCAATCAGCCCATGCCAAATAAGCTCTATATAAACAAAGTTGCAACTGAGTTCCGGGCCCAGCTCTTCAGAGTGCTAGCTCTTCTGAGACCGCAGGCATAACAAACCTGAGTTCTCCAACTCTCCCAGTGCTGTTTGGTTTCTCGGGTCTGATTTTTGCAACATTTCTGCAACAGCATGTTTATAAGTAAATTGGCCTTGAGTTCCCTTTCCTTTCCTTCTTTCCTTGTCTTTTTTTCTTTCTTCCCCCCTCTCCCTCTCTTCCTTTGTATTACACAGGCTTGTCCAGTTTTAATGTTATAGTTTTCTTAAAAGAAAAAAAAAAGTTTGAAAACTTTATGTCATTTCCTGTCTTCTGGAACTCATCAGAATGAAAATACCCAAAATGAAAAAGTTCATTTGGATTTCAAATCCATTTGATTACATTGCATTTCTCAATTAAAGAAATATTGGCACATTTAAATATAATTTTAATTGTAAGCTTTGAAATGGTTTATCTTTTTTATCACCTATTTGAGTTTACAAAGTCTCTTGTCAATGTTGACTACCAAGAATTTGAAGAGAGATCATTAATAAACTTTGGTCAGGGATTGTGTGAACCATTTTGATAATGAAACCTCACATAAAAAGTTGCATTCACAGAAACAAGATCAAGTTTCTTAAGAAATAAATTTCAAAATAATGTATTTGGATGTTTAAATCAAAGTTAATACTTCCTCTCTGGAAAATATGTTGTCTTTCATTCTTCTCATTATAAAATACAATACATAGCAGAGGTCCCCACCCTCTGGTCTGTGGACCAGTACCAGTCCATGGCCTGTTAGGAATGGGGCTGCACAGCAGTTGAGCCAGTGAAGCTTCATCTCTATTTGCAGCTGCTCCCCAGCGCTAGCATCACCGCCTCAGCTCCACCTCAGATCATCAGGCATTGGATTCTCATAGGAGCATCAGTACCTGGTGCCAAAAAGGTGAGGACTGCTGATATATAGAAGTGAGATGAATTTTTCCCCAGGACCCATATAGACAGTCTGAAATCCCTTCCAGCTTTCCCTTTCCAATATTTTGTGTGTGTGTCATAGATGTTTAGGATTGGGAATCACTGAGTTAGAGATGTGGTTTAAAATCTTGCAGACTATTATCCAGCTAGAAAAAAGAATGAAGCTACCATGAGTACCTGGGGATTCATGTATGAACACGGAAACATTGTTCTATAAGATAACATTATTTAGGCGTAGAAAGTTAAGGCACAGTGTCTGTTACCATTTGTGCAAAAAAAAAAAAAAAAAAGGACCAAAATATATTGATATCTATATATTTGCCTGTACATGAAAAGACATTTCTGGAAGGCTATCATGAATCTTGGGAGGGGACCTGAGTGGCTAGGTAAGGGGACAGGGACGCTCTGTGGGCATAGGGGTGGGTGGGAGGCAAGAGGCTTTGATCTTTTTATTTTTCTTAATTTTTAAAGCCTACAGCACCCAGTATTCCTAGGTGGTCTCCCATCCAAGTACTAACCAGGCCCCACCTTGCTTAGCTTCAGAGATGAGACCGGGCGTGTTCAGGGTGGCATGGCCGTAGACGGCTTTGGTCTTGAACTAAGGAGAATGATGATCCAGAGCCCATGGCAAGCTCTGAATCCAGTATCCGAGGGCTGGAAGTGCAGACGACCTTCTGGTGTGCAGGGAGGATGGAGGACAGCGGGAAAGCTGGCCAGGTGGGAGACAGGTCATGGATCCTGAGCGAGGGCACCTTGGCGTGGGAGTGGCTTTCAGGTTGCATACCTCGGCCACCAGGGGGCAGTCAAGCTCGCTCCTGAAAGCGGACCGACAGGTCCCATCTGGCCTGCCCCCAGCTGGAGCGCAGCCCCTGCAGTCCTTGCTCTTTCCCCGACCCCACCCCACCTTCAGACACAGCCATGTGGAACTTCGTGAGGAGAACCTTCTCCCTCTTGCTGGGTAACTTGTCTCATGGCGGGGTGGTCGCTGCAGGAACCCCCCTCACCCAACATCCAGTACTCTTCCAAGCTCCACTGGGTTATCTCATTCAGTGTTGACCACCATCACTTGAGATGGGTACTGCCATCATATCTGTTTTATAGAAGGGACAGGTAGGGTATAGGTTGATGACTTGCCCAAAGACCAGGAATGGCAGCCCAGGATACACACTCTCTGAACTGGAGCATTAAGCAAACCATGGCTTCTTTTCCCACTCTGCTCCGCTCCAGAACTTTCTTCACACAGCAGCCAGAGGGCGCTTTAGGGAGGGCAGATCCTCCCTGACTTACAATCTTCCTCTGCCTCTGGCTGCTCTCAGGGTCAAGTTCAGTCCCCTCACCCCATCTCTCTGGCATCACTGTGACTCAAAGCCCCTTCAACTCTAGATACATCAACTTTTTTTCAGCCTGAAGAAAACTCATGTTCATCCTGTGTATTTGCTTCTTCTTCACCAGGACCACTCTTCTTGCTTCCCCACTTCTTTTAGTTAACTCTTATACATCCTTCAGGCCCTGGCTCTGAGGTCACCCCTTCCAAGGAGCCCTCCCTGACTCCTATTAAATGCTGTTGGAACATCCACAATGAGCCTGTTGGGTAGCACTGGCCTCAGACATGTGCTTCATTTTATAACTAATGGCATCATCATTCCAGAAACCTGAGTCACTCTTGACTCCTCTCACTCTCTAGAGCTGTCTCTAATCCATCAGCTAATCTTGTGGAATCTACCCTTAAAATGTTATCTCAAGTCTGACCTTTCTTATCTTTCCCCATTAGGTCCTTCAAGTCTTGCCATGCTTCTCATGGTCATCCTGTTTCCACTTTTGCCCTGCACCACCTATCCTTGTATTTATCTGTCTCCCTGAAGAGAATGGGAGCTCCATAAAGGCAAAGGCTTTGTTCACTGTAGAATCCCCAGTGTCTTGGAATATGCTGTCTGTTTCTTCCACTAGAATGTCCGCTCCTGAGGGCAGAACTCTGTCCTATTCATACACAGCCCCAGTGCCCAGCACACGGCAAGTACTCAGTAAAAACCCTGTCAATAAACAGATGCAGAAACTCAAGCCCAGAGGGAAGAAGGAACTTGTCCAAGGCCCTTCCCTGGGGGCAGGAGAGCCAGCACCAGTACCCCACTCTCCCACAGCCTGTCAGCCAAGCAACCCCTTCTTACTTATCTCAGCACACAAGAACCCAGACCCTTTTTGTTCACTGAATCAACACAGTTTATTACTGAACTGCACTTTCACCTTCACACAGACTATTTCAAAGAGCTGGAACAAGTGTGGGGTGGGGGGTGGGAGAGGGACAGGTGCCCCTCAGGAGCCAGGACCCCCAGCTGGCTTCCCCAGACCAGGAAAGGGGAGGGAGCATCAGGCTGTTCAATCTCTGGGCACCAGCTCTCCACGTGCACACGCACAGCAAGCCAGCAGCTCCTCACACATAAATACAGACACGCTTAACAAAAATAGTATATCATCTTCACAAGGAATAAAAACTAGTCTTGAATATGTACAGCAGAGAGCCCGGGGTGGCCAGAGCTAGGCCAGGACCCCCAGGGATGAGACAGGCCATAAATGGAGCAGAGGAGAAAGTGAAGCCTGAAAGGTTCCTGGCCAGGCCACTCAGACCTGGAAGCCTGGCTGCCCAGGCTGAACAGGGGGTGGGGCACGATCTGCTAGGCCAAGCAGGACTGGCCTTTCTAGCCAGCCCTACCTCCACCCCGTGCACCAGGGCTCTCCGTCTTGCCCTTCCTGCCTGAGGTAGGGAAGACCCTAGGGCTCCCATAGCTGCTCCCTGTAGCTCCCCTTTGCCTCTGGGCCAAGGCCCCTGAATCCCTGGATCCCATGAGCAGCAGCCCAAGGCATGCCACAGGCTGATCTCCTTGCAGGAAGTGAGGCAGCTGAGGCCATAAACAGCTCTGGGGCACCTGTCTTGGGCCCAGTTGGTCCCTCAGTCACGATCATGGGAGGGAGCCAGGGGAAGGGAAGAAGGGAACTGGGGTAGTGCTAAACTACAAGGGCCACCCTAGCTTTGGCATGGGGTACTTCCTGCAGCTATAGCCCCCTCCCTCCTGGCTGGGGCTGGCTTCTAGCCAGAGGCCTCTGGATGACAATGAAATTGGGGGCAGGGACTTTGGCCAGGCCAGAGGTGGGAGGGGACCCTGGTCCTTGTTTCTTTATCTCGAGCAGCCTGAATCTCTAATTAGTCACAAGTGGCCCCTAAGTGGCTATTGGAAGGTGGGGATGAAAGGAAGGGGAGCCCAGGTCCTTGAGGGGGCGGGGGCGGGAATAAGAAATGATTAATTCTGAGGCCACAAACATCAAAACGAAGGCAATCTAGTCTTTCTGGGAAAAAGGGTCAGAAAACTTTCCGGCTCCCTGGCAGGAAAGCATTCTTGGGGCGGTTAAAGGGTAAGGGGGTTCCACCAAACAGGCAGGACGCCTCAGCCCCCAGCCACAACCCTGCCCCCCCTCCACCCCAAACCTGCCAGCCTCCATGGGGCAGATTTTTGGAGAAATTTGTGGGTTCTGAGGCCAGGAGAACTGAGGTGTGAGGGAAGGTGGCTCTCACAGAAGCATGGTAGATTCTAGAAAACTAACTGCGGGGGACCAAGTCTAGGCCCAACCCTGTGATGGGTGGTTGGACACAGGCTGCATGTAGTGGTTCTCCTGGTGGCAATGGTGGCTGGAAAGAGGGATGCGGTGGGTGCAGGACGGGGATGGGACGGTGAGTGGGTGGTCAGTGTCTGGTCATTTCCGACTGAAAAGTGAGCCCAGCAGAACCACGCCAGCCACAGTCACTCCTGTCAGAAGCCAGCGGTTGAAGCGCTCCTGACCCTTCCGGCTCTCGGCCGCTGCATTGTTCCCGTAGAGTTCCACGAAAGTGTCCTGCAGACAGAGAGAAGGAAAAGTGCTGTTTGAGTTCTTAAACAGTAGCATAGGTGGGTGGGATAAAGGGGGGCCATCTGAATACAGTGGCCTTGAGTGATCTGAAAAACTGTAGCTATCCCTGCCTACTCTGGCCAGATAAAGGGTTGAGGGCTGCCCTCCTTCCTGATCTCCAGATGGGGATGACCAACCCATTTTATTGTTGAGAAAACAGGTACAAAGTAAGGAAAGAGCTTTGTCCAAGGTCAGACGGCTAAGCAGCACTATTCCAGAACCTGAGGTGAGAAAGAGATGGGCAGGGTCAAGGAATGATGGGAGGCAAAATGGCTGGAGCAGAGAGCAGAAGAGGAAGGGTTAGGAGAGATGAGGGTGCAGGGGTGAGCGAGAGCTGGACTATGTGTGGTCTGGAAGCCACAGAGGAGCTTGGAGTAGAGTCCAAGTGTAATGTGGAACCACTAGGCCTTAGACTTTCCACTGCTGTGATGGAGGGAGGGAGAGAAAAGGGACAGGGTAAATTTCCAGAGTGATTCAGAGGCAGAGCAGGTCTGGGGACTTTTGGCTAGGGACTCCTTCTTCCTCTGGAGGGTGCCTCAGCCCAGGGCAGGCTGATGGGTGGGCAGGGCAGAGTAGAGAAAGTAACAACCATGCAGGACTGGGATGGATCTGAGAGGTCCTGTCCCTGTCCCCCACCCCAGGGGGTGTGACTCTGGGCCCAGGAGGTGAGCAACAGTCTTCTGCTTCAAGCTAGTCAGGAGGTAAGCACATGATCTGGGTAGGGAGGGGCTTCGGGTTAAATTACCCAGCCCAGGGCGGAGCCAGCCTGTGGGGCAGGGAGTAGGATGACTTTAAAGATGACTTTTCCCACCCCATCTGTCCTTTAATCCTCCCAACAATGCTGCAAAGCAGGCTGTCTCTTCCTATTTACAGACCAGGAAGCTGGGCCTCTGAGGACAGAAGGACTCGATCATGTCTCTCAGCTTTGTCAGTGGTGGAACCAGAATGTAAGCCTGGTGTCTGGCACCTAGAAATCAGTGTCCTCTGTGCGTGTAGAAAATTGGCTGGTTCCAGAGCCTGTGTTTTTGCCTCTCCACCAAGAGCTCACACTCTGGGCTCACATTTCTACCTGATCCCAACTTGCACATATTTGGTGGTCAATACATGAGTAGAACAAAGGTACTGCATGTCTACTAATTGCCAGGCACTGTTATCTCATTTCACCTTCAAGAGAATCCCCAGACTAGAGATTTGAACCTCATTTCATAGATGAGACAACTGAGATTTACAGTAGGGCAAAGCCAGGATCAGAACCCAGGACTGCTCGGCTCCAAAGAGAGTGCTGCTACACGGCGACATTCCTTTTGTGGGGGGCTGGGGAGGACTTGTCCTAGCTAACACTGAATATCCTGGATAAAGGGATGTGCGGATGGGGTGGAGGTAGGGCCTTGGGTCTGGGGAGAGAAGGGCAGGGGCAGTGGCAGCAGCCAGTCTCCTAACTCTTGGCCTTGTTGCTGCTCAGGCCTGGCTAGTGTGGAAATGCTTCCCCGTCTCTCCCCTCTTCCTCCTGGCTAGCCTCCATGGGTGTTGGCAGACAAGATAATTCTTACAGGAGTTTTAATTTTTCTGATCCCAAGAGAAGTAGGTCCAGGTGGAGTCAAAAAAGATGGGTCTGTGATGCAGGAGAGTCCTGGGCTGTGGGGAACGAACATGGGAGAAGTGAGGCTATCCATGGCCAGGAGGCCGTGGTTATCCCAAGGGGCCAAATGTCCCACAAGAAACCAGGGACAATGGGGTTGTAGCCAAAGTAGGAGAGGCCTGGCTCCCTTGATGGGAACTTAGCTGAAGTAGAGGGTTGGCAGTCACAGGAAATTTTCAGCTCTAGGGCCGAGTTGGAGTAAACAGGCCCTGTCCCTGCAAGGGCACAAAGCACTCACTGTCCAGGAACAGTCATTCCAGGGTGGAGGGAACATTCTCATTTTGGTGCCACAGAGAATGAGGCTCTGACCTGCCCAGCCCCCATGCGTGCATTCCTGGCCAGGACAACCTTTGTCTCCACTTCAATGAGATCCTTCTCCTGGGAAGGAGGGAGGAGGATTTCCAAGGGCTCTGGATTCTGGGGATTGCTTTTGCAGAGAGCATGAGCAAAATGGGGCGTGCTGTTCCAGGGCGGGTGCCCGAGAGGCAGTGGTGTGGGTATATTTAGCCCGCAGTTCACACAACACACTTGGAAACAAACACAGCCATTTTCTCAGCGGGCGGCTGCTTTGGATAAATAAACAGGATTGCAAAGCAGCCCGGTCTGGAAAAGCAGAGAGATAA
>NW_006442491.1:18873502-18888400 GCF_000325575.1 Pteropus alecto
GGATTGCAGCGCAGCCCGGTTTGGAAAAGCAGAGATATAACCCCCACCCCCACCCCCACCCCCCGGCCGCCCGCTCCTCAGTGGCTCCCATTGGTTTTAGCCAGAGCTGGCATGGTGGGCAGGGAGGTGAGATATGAGAGTGAGTTTCAGGGAGCTAGCTCTCTGAGGTCACAAAGGCTTTCAGGAGACCCAGGCCTGGGAGACTGCATCCTTAGCTTAGGTGAGAGCAAATGAGGAAAGTGTCTCTTTGCAGCTGTTACTGCTATCATGGGGATCCAGGTGGAGGTTTTCAGAACCAGTGCAGAGAGACAGTGGCTAATGACCCCCATGGGAGAATTGTGGACTCCTAGCCAGGCAGACCTCACAGTCAGTAAGGCCAACCCACTTGCCCATTCTACGGTGTCACACAGATAGTTTGTGGTAGAGCTTGGACTAGGAATTGGGGTCTCCCAACTTGGCACCAGGGCCCTTCAGAATGGTGAGACAAAAACCAGGGTCCCCAGGAGAAGTCAAGGCTGGATCTACTTTCAAGGTCCTGCCTCCCATAGTCCTGGCCACATACAAGGAATGGCTCCACCCCACATGCTCCACCTTGCTTCCTGTCCCTGTGCCTTTGCCAGCACAGTGTCCTCTAGCTGGTCACCCTTCCTACATCTCCCTTCCTCAGTTAGCCAAGCCCTACTGAGCTTACGAAACTCCACTATGCAGTCTCTTCTTCCAAGAGACCATCCTTACTAGTTCCTCGTTCAAATCCAGGAAGAGTGTCTCCTTGTGCGCCCAGGGCTTATGGGCTTTAATTCCCACCATAAATATTTACTGAGCACTGACCATCCTCCAAGCCCAGCACTGGAGACAAAGCAGTGAGCAAGACAAGGTTCCTGCTTTCATGGAGCTTGTGTTCTAGTCCATGCATGCTTGGTGAGGGTGGTATCACCTCCAGTGGGGTGAAGTGAAAAACTCTTGGATATTACAGTGGCCTATGGTTCGCCATGGGGCCACAGCACACGCAGAGCTACACAGTACAGTTGTGGTATTCAAATGTCATAGGAGGGCAATTAGGTAAAAAATGTCTAAAAAGACTCCTTAGGGGGTGGAGATAAAGAAAAAATGTGGAGAAAACACCATCCTAGTGGTAAGCAGAGAAAATAAGAAACAAAATAATTTCAGAAGTTCTCTCTGGGGAAGTGAAGTTTGAGCTGAGACCTGAGTGACAAGGTGGAGGTGGCCAAGGGAGGATCAATAATCTTGGGTGAGAAAGCATGTTCCAGTAGAAGCAACAAGTGCAAAGGCCCTGAGGTGGGAAAGAGAGACAGGGTGTCCCTAGGTTGAGGCCTTCTGTCTGTGTCAGTCTCCCTCATCCATTTGGGGGGCTCAGGGGTCAAGTGTGATGACGCCAGGGGCCGATTCAGACAGGTATATACTGACTTCAGCTAGATCTCTGCCCAGAGGCAGCCAGCTGAATAATGCAGGTCACCTTGCAGCCATCTGCAATCTTGGAGAGGTCAGGAAAAAGGCTGGCATAACGATCTCCCTGGGGCAGTGGCCCAAGTGCCAGCGTACCACCCATCCTGTCGGGCTGCAGTGCAGTCCCTGCTTGAACTGATCAGTCCTCTAATTCCCACTCTTCTCTCTCACCTCCCGCATTTCTACGCTTCTTCCCAGCTGTCTAACTTTGAGTAGGTTACTTCACCTGACTTCTAGTGTCCTCACATGTTAAATAACAATAAAATAATAACTTATGTGCCAGGCACTGAGCTAAAGTACTTTACCCTGACTGGGCCATATTCGCTGATTATATGCACAATCATGGTCCCTTGAGTGATTATCTTTTGTCCTGTCTCTCCCACTAGACTGTGTGTGGTTTTGTCACTTGTATCTCCAGAACCTGGTCATGTACCTGGAACACAGAAGGTAACATTCTAAGTGAATGTGGTGACCTGGCTGGGTTGCCTGCACCAACAATCTGGCTCCATCGTGGGCTAGGTGCATGCACTTCTGTTACTGAAGGAGGTCCTCAATCTAATCCAGGTAAACTGAAGCTCAGAGATATCGAGACCTGCCCAAAGTAAGTAAGTGAGGAAGCCAGTTTCAAGTCCCAGCATGTACAGAAGCAAACCTCACATTCTGTGTTGGAGCTATAGTCCTGAGTCCTATAGAAGGGGGAAGGTGGCCTGAGGCCACCAGCTGAATGAGCTCTGGCCCCCAGCCAGCTGAGGAGAATTGGGTGCCACAGGAAAAGGATATGACGAAAACCAGGAGGGAAAGTGAAACCCTTCCGTCCTGGCTTCAGTGAGGACAAGTGCCTGTGCCAGACGAGCCCTTCCTTCCTCTAGGGTGACTCTGGAGGGCCCAGGCCCACCGCTTCCTTCCTGTTTGGTTATTTCGGGAAAGACGTAGGTGGAGAAGAGGAAGGGGCTCCTAGCAGCCCAGAGAGAGTACCGGGGACATCAGGACTGGCTTTGTCATGGCCCTACATGGGTGGGCCATGGATCACTTGCAGAGTCACTTTCTGCTCCTGGCCTCAGTTTCCCTGGGGGAGAGGCTGATAATGCCTGCTGGACAGACAGACCAATGAGGCCTTGTTAGGAGATTCCTGGGAAATGGCAGGAAGGCGGGGGGGGGAAGGGGGGTGGCAAACAGAGAGGGCTTATCACTCTCTTGGCAGGGAGTTACAGGCGGAGACTTGGAAGAAGTGGTGCTTGTGGTTGGAATCCACTTCCCTTGGCTTTCCCAGGGGAACATGGGCCTGGATGTGGGCAACTCAGAGAGGTAGCTCAGTGGGGTGGGTGGTCAGACTGCTGAGGTTGACACTTCAGTTTAGCCAGCCGAGCTGTGGGCACCATAGCAAGCCTCTCTACTTCTGAGCCTCAGTTTCTCCTGCTTTGAGCCCACCCACAAAGTAATGGTGATGGGATCAGGGGATGCAAGCACTTGGTAAAGCAAGGTAACCTTGGTGTTACTGGCTGAAGAGGGTGTCATGGGGCACCGAAGGCATCTGGGCTTTAGGAAATATTTGAAGGCATCCTCACAGCATACTTCATTTTAATCTTCTCCAACTCTGTCCCTGTCAGCTGCCAGCCTCTCCTCCCCTGCCTCCTCCCCCACCATTAGTTCTAAGAAGCTAAGCCTGACAGATGTGCTCATTTCTCAGAAAAGGAAGTGGTTGTGCAGGGAGAAGATAACACCTCAGCTGGGGAATCGAGAAAGCTATCAGGCCTGGCAGTGTGAATGTGGGATCTCCACCTCCTCAGCTCAGAACCAGGGTGCTAGCCTTAGAGGCAGAGGGAGAGAATTCAGAAAAACATATACTGGGGGCACAGATGCTCATTCTGGGGCTCATGACCGCCTTCTCTGGGAATGATGGCTGATATTTACCGAGCACTTTCCATGGTGCTAAGAGCTTCATCGTGTATAGAAATTAACTTAATCCTCACAATAACCCCATGAAGTGAGTGCTATTATTACTCTCCACGTTACAGATGAGGATTCAGTCACGGAGTCCAAGTTACCCTCCCAAGGTCACAGAGTTTATAAATGGCAGAGTTGGGATCTGAATCCAGGCAGTCTGGCTCAAGCACTTAATGGCTCCTGGGTGGCTGCGCATGCCCATATGCATCCATTCCCTGGGATTATGAGGCTTCCCTCGCCTCAATCTCCTTTCATCCCATCTCCGGTTACTCCCTATTCTGCCATAGCCTTTCACTCTTCTCCTAGTGTTGACAGTGAGAAGAACCAAGGCTCATCCTTGAAACAGAGTCAAGCTCAAAAGTGACCTGACAACATAACCATCCAACCCTCCACATGATGCTCAAACTCATCCCTAACATGGTCATGGCCCAGATGGGGTACAGAAAGGTGGAGCATTCAGGTCACATAGTGAGTCTGTTTCATTCCAGATGGTCCATACCCGTGGGAGTTCACAATCTTCTCTAGGACATTCTCTGCTTACATACTTGTCATAAGGGGCTCCCTCCCTCCTCGGTGGAACATTTCATCTTTGAACAGCTCTAATAGAAGCCTTTGCCTCTTTCTTTCTATCTCCCCTCAATGGCTGGGCCTTAGTACTAGTCCTCTCTCCTCCTCTGCTCTTCTCCAACTCTGTCTCAAGGGCTGGCTGCCCAGGAAGGCAACACGGGCTGGTGAAGGAAGTTTTGCTGGCCTTGCTCAGGGCCCTGGACCAGGTCCTGCTCCTCTCTATTAGTTTCCTTATTTGTACAATGGTGGCGCCATCTGGGTGAGGCCAAGACTGGTGACAAATTAACTTCCATTTCTCCACAAGCTGGGCTGCCAGGGCAAAGAACAGGCAGGTACCCAATAAGTCTTGCAACTATACTAAGATGTTTGGCTGTGGACCTCGTCTGTAAAATGGGGATTAAAAATAATTATTTCACAAGAACACATATAAAGCTCTAAGAACAGCACTTAGCAGATTTTGAGTAAATGGCAGCTATTATTACTGTTCTTATTCTACCCTGCAGGGTTTCTTCTGCTTAGTGTACATCAGACTGCTTCATTCCTCACATGCTATGTTCTGTTCAGCCCCCAGACCTTTGCCCATGCCGATCCCTCTGCTAAGCTCTCTCACAACATTTACTGAGCTATTCATTTTTGACCATGAACTCTGTCCCTCAGGCCTAGTCCAGTCACTTCTAAGCCCAAAGGTGTTGATGACTGGCTTACTGGTAAACAGTAAAGAGGGAAGGGAAGAAAGGCCAATTTTCTCCCTCTTCAGTCCCATCCTCACTGCCTGGTAAAACCAGGAGAAGGACCCGAGACACCAGGTGATTGGGCAGGGTACCCAGGACAACTCCCCACCCCACCTCCACCCCTCAAGAAAAAATTTCTTCCAGCCTCAGAAAGCGGATAGGAAGCTATAGGAAGGTTCTGGAAAAGGCATCTTCTGCATTGTGTTGAGGCAACAGGCAGGAGAGACTGCAATAATAACAACCTACAAGGACCAGGAGCTTGGTTTCTGGGGTCATCCCTTCCTCTGGGGTCTATGACTCCAAGTACTCCATAGTCTAAAGCAGCTGCTCTCTCCTTTCCCCAAAGCTGTCCCCACTCCCTCATCTGGCGGTGGTCAATGTTGCACGTTGTAAAGAAAAGAGCACTGGGCTGAGAGTTAGCAGATGTGAATTTCGTGTCCCAGCTTTATCACTGGTTTGCTTGGGGTGAGTCCAGTCCTGTCTGGGATGCTGGGAAAGCCTGGGACTTTCCTCATCTGTAAAATAAAGGAGGTCATCTCAAAGGGCTCCTATTAGTTCTGCAGCATGAGGAGGGATGAAAGTAACTCACATATGGATGAATAAGTGACTACTTGGGTTCTCTCTCTTTATTGGATCTACAAGATCCAGTAATTAGTGTGGAAGGTGAGAGGCAACATTCTGGAGCTGAAGGACTTGTTGCCACAAGGGTCTGATCCTCTTTCACCTCAAAGCTTGAAGAGCCTTGCCTTCAAATCTGCAAGATTCCAGAGGAAAAGGGCAATGGGCACATGTGACCCAGGGCACCCTTGCTGGTCTCTGCCCCTGTGGCCTCAACCTCCTCACCCCAGCACTGCCTCCAACCAGTCCAGACAAGTCTCTGGTATTTTCAGCCACCTTTATCTGATCGGAAATGTTTGGAATTCCACAGCAGAAGACAACAGCTCTGAAGGATCTGGGGGTGGGAGCAAATCTCTGCTTCACCCTTCCCTCCCTCTGTACATGTGAGTGCGCGTGTGTGTGTGTGCACGCGCGCGCACACACACACACACACACTCCTGTAACCAAAAACTCAGAGCCAAAGGCTCCCACGAGGCTGCATTTCCTACATTCCTGTTCCTTTAGTCTTCTCCCCTGTTCATCTCCGCCACAGTCTACCAGCCCCCTCAAGGTGCAGAACAGCAAGCTGTCTGAGATGGGGCCAAGAAAGCTGGAGTCCTCTGTCCATAGCTGGTGATGCTGAGCCAGGGGCCACCTGGAGGTTTGCTGTTCATAGTCAACACCCAGAGAACCAAGAAGCTGCAGAAGACCACCACCACCAGCACCACTAGGAGGCCCAGAAGCAACTCACAGTTCCACCTGATGTTGCATGAGGACCACCCAGAAATCATGTGTCATGATCTGTGGTTCACAGAGATGTGAAAATGAGACCCAGAAAAGGGAACAGACTCCCCTGCCTTAAGACCCCTGGAGTCTGACAGTGTATTCCAACCCCAGCACTGTGACTGCCTACTTGCTGGATCAGGGGCAAGACTCTTTACCTTTCCAAGCTCAGTGTCCTCTCTGTAAGTGAGAATACTGTACTTCATAGGCCTGGTAGCAAAAATTAAATGGTTCATGCAAAGTGCTCAATAAATGTTAGTTGTTTATTTTTTCAATAGCTAAAAATGAGTGGTCTCATTTGTGTGTCTCATGGTGTATCGCATTATTTATAGCTACAAACAAAAAAGTAACAGCTAATATTTACTGAGTCCCTGCCTGAATTCTCAAAATCTTGCAATCTTACCAATGAGGAAACTAAGACTCAGAGAGGTGAGACTTTGCTTGAGATCACTGGTTACTGAGTGAGGGTGTCTGACTCCACAGCATATTGAATTTGTCAGTGCAATAGGATAGATGCAGAGGGATGTTACTATGCTCTTCCCGGCTTCCCCATTTTACCCGCCCATCCACTATTTCCTGGGGATCTGCTATTTTGGGCCCTGGAAATCAGAGATGACTTTGAGAACAGGGACGAGGCATCATGCCCCCTGGTTCTCTCAGGGCTGAGAAAGAGAGAGGTGTGCTGATGGCTGCTCTGTGCTTCCCTCTACCCTCAACCCAACCTTTGCAAGGCCAGTCCTTGCAGCGAGTCCCTCCCACTATCTGGTCATTACCTTAGAAACAAAAGTGATGCCAAGTAGCTTTGGTAGAGCTATTAGCTGAGTTTCCTAAGATAGACCGTGACCCCTTTGTGAGTCGACCTGTGGGGTTGCAGGAAGGACCAGACAAGCTGCCTTGCTTAGCTCTGGACACTCATTCATTCTATAAATCTTTATTAAGCGCCCACTAAATGCCAGACACTATGCTAAGTGCTAAGGATAAAGCAGTGACTAAATCATATGAAAATTCCTACCTGCATGAGTTTATAATTTAATGGGAAGAGACAGGCAACAAATAAATGTGTCAGATGGTGATAAGTGGCAAAAGGAAAAATAAACGAGAGAAAAAGGGTTAGAGAGAAACATAAAAGAAGGCAGGATTAGAACCTGTGGTCAGGGAAAGCTTCTTGAGGAGGTACATCTGATCAGAGCCCTGAATGAAGTGAGGGAACAGGTACTGCAAGGATCTGAGGAAAGGCAGAGGGATTACCAAGTGCAAAGGCCTTGAGGCAGGTACATAATTGGGGTCTTCTAGGAATAGTTAAGAAAATAGTGTGGCTGAAGCCAAGTAATGAGGGGATAATAGTAGCAATGGGTTCTGGCAGTAGCAAAGGCCGGATTGTTCAGGGCCTTGAAGGCCATTTAAGGCCTTTGGCTTGTCTTTTGAGTGACATGGGAACACTGTGGGGTTGTGAGAAGGGGAGAACGTGATCTGACTTTGGTTTTAACAGGGTCCCTCTGGCTGCTGGGTGGAGACCTTCAGGGGCAAGGGTGGAAGCAGCAAGAGGTCTGGTGAGGAGCTGATGCAGTCATCCAAAAGAAATACGATGGTGGCTTAGCCGGGACAGTGCCAGGGAAGCTGGTGAGAAGCAGTCAGTTTCAGAATTTATTTTTAAAAGTGGAGATGAAAGAAAGGATTTGCTAATGAGTGGGATGTGGACTCCGGGAGTTTCTTGCCTCTCGGGCCTTCTGTTTCTCATCTACAAAAACCAGGAGAAGAGTCTTAGATAAATTTTTTCCAGCTTGATAACTACAGGAATGCAATAAGACAAAACCATTTCTGCTCTCATGGAGGCAAAGCCATTTCCTCTCAGGCTCTGAAGGATAGACGGCAATAAGAGAAGGAAGGAATGACTGGACAGAGACCAAGGGAGGGCAGGGTCTGTCTGGGCTGCAACTGCCCACTTTCAGCAAACATATCACCCAAGCTCCAGGTAAGTGCAGGGCCATGGAGAAGCCAGGCCTAGGGTGAGGGTCGAGGTAGAGATAGTTTGCTTTATATTAGGAGGGAGCGAGCATCAGATCTGTGCTGTGCCTAGGCCCTATTAGGCAGAAGATGCTCATTGAGTCAGTGAGTGAGTGAATGAGGCAGTGCCCGGAGGCCAAGATGTGTGCAAGAACCTCCCAAGTCCTTCTAAATTAACAAGAGGTGAGCCTGGTCCAAGGGATTCCTCTCCTGTCATTCCTTCTGTATTGCTTACAGTCTAGGCTGAGCCTCAAGTTCTCATTCTTTATGAATGGGAGATTGTGAGATCTGAAATCACCAAAGCAGAATTTTAGAGCTGGAAGGAAACACAGACACATCTGGTCCACTCTTATCCACAATATTAGCTGTCACTGTGTTGGTCTTATCCATGTATCATTATTATTATTATCATTATTAACATTTTTCTATCAACTGACTTACTTTCTAAAAATTCAAGTAAATGTATTGAAAATTCTTACACCACCTCCCCCCACCAAAACCTGTTCTTTCTGCATCTTTCTCCTTTTTTAGTAAACGGTGGTAGCTTCGTCCTTGCGGGTGCTAAAGTCTAGAACACCCTGGAGTCATCCTTAAATCCTCTGTAGTTTTGATCTGTCAGCAAGTTCCTTTGGATCTATATTCAAAATTAATCCAGAATCCACTACTTCTTACCACCTCCACTGCCATCATTTGGTCCAAGCCAACATCATTTTCTGCCAGTAACAACCACCTTACTGGTCTCCCAGCTTCTTATCTCCCCCACTATGGTCTCTACCACACAGTAGCCAGAATGGTCTTTCTAAAAGCAGTCAGATCCTGTCTCGTCAAAATATTCCACTGCCTTCTCATTTTGCCCAGAGGAAGAGACAGAATGTCTCACCATGGCTCACACAAACCGTCACCTTCTACCACTTTCTCCTCTGCTCACTCTGTTCTAGCCACACTCATGTCCTCTGCTCTTCCTCAAACAAGCCAAGCATATCCTTCTCACCTTGAGGTCTCTCTACTTGTTCCCTCTGCCTGGAATGTTCTTACCACATATTGTTACATAGTTTACTCCCTCAGGTCATGCATGCCTCCTCCTCAGAGAAGCCTTTCCCAACCACTCTTTATTAAAAACAATTTCCAAAAGCTGCCTCTCTGGCCCTCCACCCTGCCATCACTCTGTCTTTTCAGAATGTAAACTCCATGAAGACAGATATCCCCAGCAACCAGAACAGTGCTTGGCATACAGTAGATACTGAGTATTTGCTAAATAAATGAAATGAAAAGGCAAAATATTACTACTACTATAAATAGAAAACCAGTATCATTTGCCACAGATGGAAATCAAAATAAAAATGCTATTAAGATAAAAATGTCCATTTGCATATCACCTTTAAGTTATCTTGAAGACCAACAGTACATGTACCAATCTTGGTCCCACATCTTTAAAAAGGAGATACATAAGGCCCAGGGCAAGAAAAAGATCAGGACAGAATAGCCAGCCAATAGAAGGCCAGTCCAGAGCAGCCACACAGGTGCCCTTTCTGTGTCTTAGAATCAAAGCCCCACACCCCCAGACAAAGAGACTGAATCTTGGGAAGGGTGCAGCCAGACTGGACCAACAAAGTTTGTCTGAGGGGCCAGGAAAGCTCTCCCCAGAGGCAGGCACAGAACTGGCAGCTGTGCTGAAGAGAACAAAGGCCAAAGAGGAGTGTGTGAGGTTAGGGGGGCCTCATGGGACTGCATCGTGGGGGACCGGTACGCAGAAACCTGTAGGTGATGTCCATGGAGACCAGACAGCTGAGAGCAGAAATGAAAACAGGCTAGGTCCCAAAGGGTGGCAGCTTCAATCCTGTAAACACCAGACAGGCGTGGGGGTTCGGGAGCAGGCCTGGGAGACAAGGGGTAGAATGGGACCTTTCTAGTCTTCATCAGTGATGATGACTCTGAGCTAAGCTGAGCAGAGGTACTCCAACCCTGCTACTAGTCATAGCAGGTATCAGATATTAAAGGAGAGAGACAGAGCCACCACCCTCCTAGTCCCCACATTCCAGATGGTCTCTTCTAGCACCCTCCTAAGTCCCAGCCAGCTCTGCTCACACAGACTCTTGAGGATTCCATCCCTGTTTGGAGGGGAATATCCTTTGCCCACCCCTGTGGAGCTCAGCAAACATGGCTGCAGGTGCAGAGGGTAAAGCTAGAGCTGTTGTAACTGCCAGGCCAGCAATGCCTGACCTACATCTCCATGGTTGGTTGCATGCGAAGAAAAATACCAGGGATTTCCGTTGGTGTTCACCAGATGCAGCTGCCAAGGGAAGGCTGGGCCTTTTGAAGGCCTGTTGTGTAGGGGGCAGGACAAGTGGTGAGCTAGCTGGAATAGGCAAGGAGGCTGGCCTCTACACTGTTTCCTGGCTTTGAGGAACTCCTTAGATTTCAGAGACTGTAAATTTTTTTTTCTACCACGGTCTTCTACTGACATTCCCCCCTCTTGTAGTATATCGTCCTTATTAAGAATTGAGAGACAGTCTACGGCCATGCTACCCTGAACAAGCCCAATCCCATCTGATCTCAGAAGCTAAGCAGGCTTGGGCCTGTTTAGTACTTGGATAGGAGACCACCTAAGAATACCAGGTGCTGTAGGTGTAAAAAATAGAAAAATAAGGGATTGTAAGCTGACAAGGTCTTTGCAATCTGTGAGGTCAACCAAAGGTTGCCTCGCCTAAAAAATAAAAAAATAAATAAAATTTAAAAAAATTAAAAAAAAAAAAAAAAAAAAGGAATTGAGACACACACACACGCACAGTATTTGGAAACACACTTCTCAAATCAGTTGTTCTAACTGTAAACTGCTGCTGGCATTTGGAGTGAGGCTTCAGATTTGCCTAGAAAAAGACAATTTGGAAGTTTTGCAAGGCAGTGTAAAAAGGACCTGGGACTTTAGAGTCAGGACATGTGGGTTTACTCTTGCTCTTTGGTAGCTCCACCTGGCGATGGACACTTCGGTTAAACACCCTGGGCCTCACTTCGTTCATCTGTCAAGTGTGGAAGGTGGACCAGATGATCTCTCAGGCCCTCTCTAGCTCCAAAGTGTTATGATCCTATCCCTAGGACTCTACCCTGCACTCCCTCAGGGTAGCAGTGCTGTGTAAGGAAAAAGTAGTAAGCTCTCTTAGGAGACCAGAGACTGAGTTCTAATCCCAACTTTGCCATTTATTAACTCACTGTATGATCTAGAGAAGTTAGTTAACCCCTGGGGGCACTTCACTTTCTTCATATGTAAACCAAAGTGCATTGAAAAAAAGCACTGTAAGAACTTTGGTGTTATGCTTCTTTATGTTGTCCACCCCCTCAGAATATGCCTGCTTCCTAAAGGGCCTGTTCTTTACCTAGAATTGCCCTAACTTGTAAACCTTTATTCTAGAGACACAATATGGAGGAGGTGGGATTCAAATTCAGGTGTGTCTGATTGCAGAGCCTATGTTCCCCACCGTAGGAATGTGGGGGCAGCATGGATAGAATTTAAAGTAGAATACCTCAGTTCCTTCTACAGTAAGAGGAAGCCCTCCTCTACCTCCTAGCATAGTCAGAGGCTCAATGAGATAATGTATGGACACAAAGAAGCACTGGACAAACCTTATTTACCCTGTGCTATGACTCTGCGGCCCAAGCCTGGGCTTCCCCGCATTGGAAAGGAGAGTGGAAGGCACGAGCTGCAATATCTTAGGGATATTATGGCTCCACTTCTTAGTCTTCCATTCTACAACACCTCAGCCTCTCCCCTTCTTGTCCATATCTGGTCCACCCTTCCAGAGTCTCTTTACCGGGAACCTCCAGGCCACTCAGCCCAGAGCCCACAGTGCTGTCCCCTGAGAGGCTGTGGTAGGGTTCAGACACTGACATTTATTTGCTGTATGACCCTGGGCTGTTCATATAAACTCTGAGTCTCAGGGTCCGCATTTATAAAATGGGCCTAAGACCTACCCTATAGTGCTCGATAATGTTTGCTACTGTTATAATTACGTTATGTTTCCTTTCTCCTCCGAACTTCTCTAACCCTTGTAGTCTTTTCATTCACTTTAGTACTTGCAGTCTCATGACCTAAGTTGTTGAGAGCTAGGCCTCTATTTTATATTTCTCTTCTCTCTCATTGAAGCAGTGAGCACATGAAAGGTGGTTAGAGAGCACCTGTTAAATGACTGGGAGATGGGTATGGCGGGGGGTGGGGGGTTAGTGTGTGTGGGGGTCATTGTCGATGATAACCCACCAATCCTCAGGTGTCATGTGGCATCCCACTTTTTTGGCTACCCTGTGCTAAAGCACTAGGGGTAGAGGATATGGGGCAAATGGAAGCTATAGGCCCTTTCCTGTATAGCAGTCAATGTGACCACAAAGAGCCAGACTTACCTCTAGAGAAGGCACCAAACAATACAGAAAAGTGGAAGAAGCAGAGAGAGCCAAGGGAAACCCACAGACACCAGAGTGAGTGAATGAGGGCTTCTGAGTCTAATTGAATTTGGATTCTGTCCTTATTAGAATATGACCTTAGGACTATTATATAACTTATGTTACTTTTAGTTTTCTAATCTAGACAATGGGGACAATAATATGTTTCCCAAGCAGTATTATTGTGAGTTAAAAATACAACAGAGTGCACCTTACAGCATCTTGCATATGGTAGGCACTCAACAAATGGCATCAACTATATTGTTGTTAGTATATTAATCATAGATGGGTTATGTCTGTGGGCCCCTCTGATAGCCAATAGATACATACCAAGAAAAAGTGACTTATGGCTGACTATAGCAATTGGAGCTCTGGGTGGAGAAAGTTTTCTTGATGGAATTCTAATTAGATTTGGAAACTTCATGAAAGGAAGGGAGGCAGCTTAGTACAGACCATACCTCAGATCAGACATATGTGGCCTCCCCATGGGGACTCCACAGCTTCCTGGCTGTGTGTTCTTTTGGCCAGTTACTCTCTTTGAGCCTGACTTCTCATCTGTGTTAGACTCTAAGAACATATATTATTCTTCCTGAGAGGCAGTCAAAGGTGCTCTTTAACAGCACAGGTGTTAGAGGCTTCAAACTTGGGTTTAAATCCCAGCTACGCCACTTACTAGCTTGGGTCAGCGACTAAGTCACACTATTTAATCTTTCTGAGCTTTAGTTTTCTCATTTAAAAACGTTCCTTGTTGGTGGCTATACTACCAGATAATGTGCTGTACTTGGCACGCAGTAACAATTTTGCTTGATACATGAAAGTGTTATCTTTGTATCCAGAGGCAAGGGTGGAAGGGGTGCTCAGAGAAAAGATGCTCCTGTGAACAGATACAGGCTCAGGCTGGCAATACTATTTATCAAAATCATAAGTACACACGCTCTTTGAGCCTACAATTCCACTTCTAAGGATTTATTCTCCACAGATACCCTGTATTCACACATGAGCCAAATGACAACTAAACAGGGCTGTTCATTGAGTATCACTATTATAATTGCAAGACTGCAAAAAAGTGTTGACAAAGTAGAGGACAGTACCATGTATGGAATACTATGCACCTATTAAAAAGACTGAGGAAGCTCTTGATGAACTGATACGGAATGATCTCTAAGAGATAAGTGAGAAAATCAAAGTACCAAACAGTGTGCATGGCACATAATCATTTGTGTAAAAATCAGGGGAAACATATATGTGTTTGCTTGTATCTACAGTCTATTCTTCCAAGAAGTGAACTGGGTGGCTGGGATACAAGGGTGGGAGAGGGACAGCTGTTCTTTTCACATTTTGAACCACAAGAATATATGCCTATCCCAAGAAAATAAATAAAAAATTAAAGAAGAAGAGAAGGGAGAGAAAGGGGCGAGGGAGAGAGAGAGAGATGGAGAGAGAGAGGGAGAGGGAGGGAGAGAGAGAGAGAAGGGAGGGATTGAGATTGACTGACTCCCATGAAAAGCAGCTGGAATTCTCCAGAGAAAGATTCTTTGGCCAATTATTACACTATCAAAGAAAAATGACCACTCTGGTATTTGCATCCTGCAACACCAAAATAACACCAATATTGTGTGACCAACTGCACTAGGGTTGCCATCATCTCTGACCTTTTGTCCCTGGGTGCTAGAAGAGAACCAGGATGAAGTTCCTCTATCTTCTGGGTTGTCTGTCCAGGTGGAATAACAGGGAAAGAAGGTTCTGGTCAAATAAAAATTCTCCCTGACAGTCCTGGAAGAAAAAAGGATGGGAAGGAACCTAGTCCTAGAGGGAGTGGGGCTTGTCAGGCTCCAGGGGAAGGGCTGGCAACTAGGCCTGAGAAACATCTTCCTCCCATCTTTCTTTCTCACTCCTGTTTTCCTTGGCAATTAATCTCCTATCTGCATGCTAAGAACACTCTATCAGGGATTCCTAGAAGTAAATGGAGACCCAACTGGCTCTGGAAGAAATACAAATGGCTAATAAAATATAAGAAAAGATGCTTTTTACCTCATAAGTAACCCTGGAAATAGTCCTTGGATATTTTTAACTTTTTATTATGAAAATATTTGAATATGCACAAAAGTAGACAGAATGATAAAATAAACCACCATGTATGTACCCATCCCTTTGCTTTAACAGTTAACAACTCAGTACCAATGCTATTTCATCTATTCCCCAACCACTCTCCCTCGCCCCTGTAAAATTCTGAAGTAAATTGCAGCCATAGGTCAGTATGTATTTCTGAAAAATAATCTTAAAGAGGAAGAAAAAAACAGACCCACAATATCATTATCATATCTAAAATTGGAAAAATCTAACAAAAATCATGGAAAGGTTTTAAATGTGATCAAAACTC
>NW_006442491.1:18888506-18894775 GCF_000325575.1 Pteropus alecto
CTCTTTCCCAAAGAGGGCATCTTTGTTGAATATGAAAGATTAATGCAGTGTATATAATAAGGTCTATGTACCACTCAAGTTATAAATAATTCAGATTCATAGACATCTAAAACCTACTGAAATAAAGGTATTCCACCAACAAAAATACTAAGGTGACACACAAGACTCAATTCCAGATCTATTAAAGACTTAAAAATGAAAGGCAAAACTTTAAAACTTTTAGAGAAAATATAGACTAACGTACTTAAGATCACAGGTTAAGGAAGGATTTCTTCAACAAACTATAAAAGGTATGAATCATAGAAGAAAAGGCTCAACTACGTTAAAATTAAGGAATTCTAGTCATCAAAAGGTATATATAAAAATTCAAAAGACAAACTACAAGCTGAAAGCATACAATGTAACATATGTAGACAAGATTAGTATTCATAATATATAAAGAATTCCTATAAATCCATAAGAAAAAAATGAAATCAAAAGAAAACAGAGCAAAGCCTTGAACAGGTATTTTACAAAAGAAAAAAATATGAATGGTCAATAGGTATAAGAAAAGATTCTCAACCCCACTTGCAATCTGAGAAATGCAAATTAAAACCACAAGATACCATTCTCACACCCACCAGCTCTATAAAAATTTTAAAGTCTGACCATATCAAGTATTAACAAAGACGTAAAGCAAAGGAAACTCATATGCTGCTGGTGGTGGCGTAAATTCTTACAAATTCATAGAAAAACAATATGATGTTACCTTTCATCAGGTACTCCTACTCCTGGATAAACCAATACCCTACAGCAATGATTCTCAAAGTGTGGTCCCAGGACCTGCAGCAGCGGAATCACCTGGGAACCTGCTAGAAATGCAAATTCTCAGGGCCCCAACCTAGACAGAGAGAATCAAACACTATGAGGGTGGAGCCCAGCAAACTAGTTTAACAAGTCTGGGAGTAATTCTGATATGCAGCTAAAGTCTTCAAAACCACTACCCTGGAGAAACTCTTGAACATGTGCATGTGCAGGAGACACACACAGAATGTTCAAAACCACATTGTTTGAAATAGCGAAAAGAAGCGAACAATCCAAATAACTACTGATGTAGAATGGATATACAATTTGAGACATAATCATACAAAAGGACATGAAAATGAACGAACTACAGGTGTACACATAACATCAATGGATCTCACAATATTGAATGAAAAGAGCAAACTGCAGATGAATACACACAGTATATTGAAATGAAAATTGAAAGCATATGAAAGACAATATATATACATATATATGTAGTAAAACTTTATTTTAAAGGCAAAGGAATGATAAATACGAATCAAATGTCAGGAGAATGGGTAAAAGGTGGCTGTGATGGGAGAGGGGCATATGGGGGATTTCTAAGGTATTCACAAATGTTTGATTTCTTAAACTGGGTAATTAGTTTACAGGTGATCATTTTCCTATTTTTGAAACTTTACATATGTATTAGATATTGTTATATTCATGCTAAGTTTCTTAAAAAAAAAAAAAAAGTGTGCTGAACAGTGCAATATTGAGTCAGAACTGCAACCACAAACCCTGGCTACATGTGTGGTGTTCAAAGAGTTAAGCCTGTTCTCTGCCTGTGGGTGGGAGGGCAGGCAGCAGCTGGGGCACAGTGGGAGTCCCTGGCTCCAGCTGGCTCCAGCCTGGATCTGTCCGGATCAAGCACCACGCCCAGGAACTGGCACGTGTGTATGCTGGGGGGCGGGGGGCGGGGGGAGCGCAGCTCTGGACAGGTGGCACCTGAAGACCTTGGTCACCTGATACATGTGAGGGATTGGGCCCAGTCAGATGGATGGTGGCTTCCTCCTGTCAAGAGTCACTCCATCTGGTAAGGAAGTATCTTGGTGGCAAGCTTGGAGGTGGTGAGAAGGGGAAGAGGGTCTAGGACTCAGGGTGGAGGTGGGGAAGGAACTGGGTGGGATGGGCTCAGATACCAAGGGGGCTGCTAGGATTAGCACCTGCTGAGAATGAGATTAGGTTTCCTGGGAAGGGCTCATCTATCTAATGCCCCTCAAAAGCTGTCTCCCTGTGACTTTTCTCTGCTGGACAGATGGTGTCTGAGCTGCCCTTGGAGAGTGGACTCCTTGAAGGGGTGGGGGAGGTGGGGGTGGGACCTGCTGCCTGCTTGGTCATGGGATTCCCTGCCTTCCACAACAATGATCGGAGATAACTTTTTCTTACTGAGGTCTTATTATATGCTAGGCACTATCCTAAACCCTTTACACAATTACCCCCATTTACCCACAATTTACCCACAATTACCCCGCGCCCAACTGCCTATGGCCTAGACCAAGAGATTTACATTTAAGGAAACTGAGGCTGGGTAAAGTTAAACACTTATCCTAAGTCAGACTGCAAGCAAACTAGGACTTGAATGCAGGCAGTCCAACTCCACAGTCCTCACAGGAAACCACAACTGGCCATGACATCTTCCCCTTCTCATTAAATGGCAGCAAGCAAGCTCCTTCCCATTGCTCAGGCCAAAAACTTGGACTCCTCTCCCTCATTTTCTCTTACACCCCTTATTCAATCATCAGCAAATCCAGTTGGCCTGACCTTCAAAATATATCTGACCACTGCTCACCACTTCTACCCCACCTCTACCCTCTTACAAACCGCTATCATCACCTGCCTAGCTTCTTAGTGGTCTCTTGATCCCACCCTTGCTCACAGAGTGAAAACAGGGACTTTGGTTTATTCACGCTGTATGCCCAACCTATATCTCAATGCCTAACACATGGAAAGTACTCAATAAATATTTGTTAATGAACAAATGCATGAATGACCAACGTGTCTCAGTAAATGACTCAGTTTCAGAGAGGAAGAAGGCCTGCCTGAGTGCCTTTGGCTTTCTCAGTAATGATGACCTCTGGTAGCCCTAAGGCAGCAGTCAATATTCATCACGATTATGAAATGTCCTGGGTGTGCCATCACCACTGTGTCTGTCATCCACGTACACACGCAGAGACATGGGAGCTAGAGCAGGGCTGCTATTGAGAAGAAATGAGCCGCGGGCACTTATTTCTGGGGGACTGTCCTCCATCTGTCCCTGTACTGTATATATTTTGGCTTTTATTCTCATGAATAAAGAATCACTGGAGGGTTCTGAACTGAAGAAGGACAGGTTCTGACTTCTATTAAAATAGAAGGATCACTGGTTGATACGTGGATAACAGGTTCAAGGGGGCAAGGACAGAAACAGGGAGATGGCTAGTTGAGTTGTCCAGGTGAGAGAGGGAACAAGCAATAGCTGTAACCTCTCACATCCCACTTCCAGCCTTTTTACTAGGCTAGTTCTGCTGCCAAACAGCAACAGCACATACTGGGGACTCTACTCAGCGGTTTCCATTATAAATATAGCACCTCATTAAGCCCCTCAATAGTCTTGTGAGGTAGGTTCAACAGTACCCACATTTTACAAAGAAGAAATCTGAGGTTCTAAGAGGTAAAGTCACTTGTCAACAATTATACAGGAGGCTATCAGCATCCAAAGTCTGTTCTCTTTCCACCTGAACAGGCTGCTTCCAGCCAACAACCATCCACAGCCTATCCAGGCTCCTAAGTCCAGTTCCAAGTTCATCTTTTCCAAGAAGCCTTCCCAGTCTTTCCCCAATGGCCTGTCCCTCTTTTAAGAATCTATCTACAGGGCTACCATTCATTGAGCACTCCCTGGGGGCTGGGTACACTGCTGAATGCTTTATATGTTATGTAATATTCTAATAGCCCAAGGAGCCACATGCCCTAAGGACATCCATTTTACATATGAAAATACTGAAGCTGAGAGAAGCAAAGTCACAGAGCAAGTAAGTTATATTGTCCTACTCACTCAGCACTGGGCCTTTTTTTTTAATACTTTCTTTTGATTTTCTTTTTCAAAATATATTTTACTTATTTTTTCCTTTTCGGTAATTGGGTCAAGGGGGATATCCAATAGGTCATAGTGTGGTGGCGGCTCTGCTCTAAAATCTAAGCTGTCTTTCTGTCCTTTTGACCAGACTCTAAATGCTTTAACGTCAAAATCCACAAATAACATTTTGTTTGCAGTTCCTACAGTGCTGGACCTAAGCCTTGAACTTAGGCGAATGCGATCAGAAGGGTCAGGAGTTCTTGCCAAAGTCACAGGGTTAAATGAAGGTTGAGGAGAGGGATGGGAGAGCCCTCCTGTGAATCCTCCTATCCCTCAAGGGCACTCTGTTCCCTTAGCTTGAGAAGACTTCAGGACAGCTTTCTCCAAGAAAATGTACCTTCTAGCTCTTTTAAAGCAAGAGGACTGTTCCAGTCAAGACCCTTGGACAGGTGAAATACCCGCATGCCAGCTTGTTTGGAAGAGATCTGCAGAGTGGGAAGAAAGGGGCAATGACTTTCAGTTCCTGTTAATGTGTCTAGAAGCAGCAGCTGATTCAGCTAGATGATGTCACCTTCCCAAACCTCCTGACCAGCAGCTGAGATGGTGAAAGCAGGAAACTGGGGGGATACTCAGCAGGTTAAGTCTGAACATGCCTCTGTCAAAGGCCAATAGTAACTCTGAGCTCTGAGGCATCCTCCTGCAGATGAACAAAAAGAGTCTTCTCAGTTGGGAGGGCAGTAGGTATCCTTCAAGACTCTCATTCCAAGATGCTTCACCAACTCTCCTTTTGAGAAGCAGCTTTGTGCATGTCCTGAACTAACAATGCTTCATTTATTCCAAGGGTGGAGCAGTGGAAAGAAGCCTGGATTTGGAGCCAGACCAATCTGGGTCTGAATCCAGGTTCCACCACGTACAAGCTGCAGGACCCTGGGTATAGAACTTCATCTCTCTGAACCTCAGTTCCTTTATTGGAAAAGAAACTGGGGCCAAAAGACCATAATACTACACAGGCCAGGTGAGAGAATTAAATGAGAAAATGCATGTAGAGTGCCTAACATGGGATAGATGCTCAATAAATGGTAGTCACTATTATTCCTTTTGGATCTCTTTGAGGAAGATATGAAAGATCATCTTCATCTGTAACACAAAGGGAAATAAAGGCCCAGACTGGGCCCACCAGTGTCAGAGCTGAGTATCTACATGGGCCCAAAGCTCAGAGGAGCCAAGTTCAATCCTGCCTTGCTTATCTGTTTGTAAAATCTTTGCTTCAAATCTTCCCAGGCTGGCTCTTTCTCCTTAATCTACTCTCAGATCAAATGTCACATCCCCAGAGAGGCTTTCCTTGACCTCCCTGTATAAAGTTGCTTCCCTAGACACTCCATCACTCAGTTTTATTTTCTTTACATCGCTTAACCCTCTATCTGAAATCATCTTGTTTGTTTCTCAGGCTACTTGTCTCCCCCACTAATATAAGAGTTCTATGAAAGCAGTGCCCTTGACTATCTTATTCACCACAGCACCCCTTGTACTTAGCATAGGGCCTGGCACACTTTTTTTTGCTCAGAAGTTGGGAATCTATAATATGCAAAGGGCTGACAAGTTTATGTGGATTTTTGACTGTTTGGGGGTGGGTGGGGTTGGCACTCCCACACTCCCCCTCCTATCCTGAGTTGTTCAAGGGTCGACTGTAGTTGGTGCTCAATAAACATACGCTGAATCACCAAATGAGTGAATGCACCTGGGATGGCCAAAGGCTAAAGTGACAATGCCCCCCCCTCATACTTGCTCCTCTGCTCACTAACAGTTCAAGGTCCTGGCTCCCATTTCAGGTGCTGGCACTGCTACTTGGGAATCAGTGGACCAAAGGCAGCCAGGATGGGCACCCGTGCCTGGCAATAACTTATCTACTGAGATACCAGGGCTGCCGAGGAGGGCCTTGGAATCTTTCCCTGGCACTTGAGGCTCCCACAAATCTGGCTCCAGCTGACCTTTCTGGCTTTATCGCCTAGTATGAGAGACCCTTCCACACATACAACACACTGGCCTGCCACTGCTTATGGGGCTCTTGAGAGTCCATCCTAACCTGCGCATCTCAGTTCACATGGACCCCTGTGTCAAGTGTACCAGCCTCCCTTTTCCCTGCCTCTGTTGTAAGGCCCAGCACAAATCTCACCTCTTCTGTGAAGTGGTTCTCTTATTTGGCATTTAGCATTTTTGTTGCCTTTCACAAAATCTCGTTTATGCGCATTATATCTTTTCTCTCTAATTCAACTGTAAGTGTCTTGAGAGCAGAATAATTTTCCAATGACGGTATCTCAGTTAATAAATCTTTTGGCAAAAAGGCTCTCCTTGAATCAAAGTTGGCTGGGTCCAGAGAGGGCTGGGGAGA
>NW_006442491.1:18895097-18904359 GCF_000325575.1 Pteropus alecto
CCTGTCCTCTCTGGTAAACGAGGAGGAAAAGGAGATCATGCTGCCTCAGTCCAGGAGGCCAGCTGATGAGGCAGTGAGGAAGCCAACAAATCTGGCACTATCACATGCAGTCTGTGACAATCATGTGTGTGACTGGTCATGTGTGTGACTGTGTTTTTTAAAAAAACATCACTTTCAAGAATCTGGACATAATTTAGTTATCAATCATAAAGAATGGCAGAAAAACTTTGCTCAGTTCAAAGGGACTTGTGTGGTATCCATTTCTGTGAACTAATCTTAGTTCTGGTTCTTGTCTGCTTAACCGTACTCTCCTCCTTCCACCTGACTCCCCTAGGTATTTTTATCCTTTTGGTTCTACAAATGTTCCTAAGTTGCCTCCAATTCTTTGTAAAACAGAATGAGGTTCCAATAAAAAATAAAAGTTGGTCCAGTTTTCTTTAAAATGCTACAATAGTGTACAAAGATGACTTTCCAAATGATTTTAACAACTAAAAATAAGTGACAAAAATAATGCATGTAAATCACTGAGTGCACTTAGCACACTTGGCACTTAGCATTCAACAGGTAAAGTGAAAAAGTACCCCCAATTTTTATTAGCTTCTCTTCTCTAGGCCTCAGTTTTCTCATGTATAAAATGAAAATGTCTTAGGTTTGTTCATTTGTTCAATCATTCATTCTGAAATCATTCACTAAATGTTTACTACCTATCAGGAACAGTTCTGGGTACTAGAGATAAAATGATGAACAAACTAAAGTCCTTATAATCATAGGGCTTATATTCTAGTCGAAGAGACAGACAAAAAAACAAGTAAACGAAAAGAAAGTTTCATATAGAAGTCAGTGCTATGACAAAAATACAAGAAGGTAAAAGACTAGAGTGATTTAGAAGTAGCTTAGCTACTTTAAACCAAAAGTCAAAGAGAATCTCTTGAAGGTGACCTATGAGCTGAGTCAACTGAAAGAAAGAGCAAAGCAAACACCAGGGGCAGAGCATTCCAGGCAGAGGAAAGAACAATTACAAAGGCCTTAAGGCAGGGAGGGACAAGTGTGCCAAGAATCAGGAACAGCAGGAGCCCCTGAGGCTTGCTTGCAAAGAGAGAGGAGTAGAGGGATGGAGGATGAAGAGGCCGCCAGTACCAGATCATGTAGGCCTGAGAGGCCTTGGTAAGGACTCCGGGTTTTATTCCAAGTGGGTGGAGGGTTATAAGCAAGACTGTGATAAGTTCTGAACTTGGTATTTAAAAGATCACTCTGGCTGAAGTGCTGGGGAGGAGTAATTTTTAAAGGTCCTTTCCCAGCTCCAAATGTCTAACTTTTTCCCTGTCATTCTAGGCTCCCACAAACTGGTTGCCTGAGCAAGAAAGAGGATGTATTCTCCTCACTAGAGAGGGAGCAAACAGAAGGATCCGTTTCTGCCTGGAGCAAGAGTCCGGAATCTGTCACTTTGTACTGCAGGAAATGGAGGGAATGGCTCAATTAGGGAGGGGTGGGAATCCCAGCTTGAAAAACATTCCTAAATCACCTGTATTGTCTCTGCCTCCTGTGTGGAAGTTTCTGCCAATGACACAGTGCTGTGGAATGCTTCCCCCCCCACACACACACCCAATCTTCCATTTACATAGGCACAGTTGTACTTTGCATTCCTCCCAGGATTTAGCTCAAATCTAGCCAGGAAATGGTCGATAAAGAGCTACTGATTGATTAATGAAGAGAGGGAATATTCTCAGCCATTAAGCAAATATTAATGAGTACTATGAGTACTACGTTGGCCTCTGGGGATGCAAGGTGATTAAGATGGGTTTCTTGCCTTCACTGAGCTCAGAATTCAGCAGACAGACCAAAAACCACAGACAACTACAATGCTGGATATGACAGTAACAGCAGCAACATTTATGAGGCCCTCCCTATCCTCAAGTAGAAAAAGTGGGCTTTGGAGCCAGACTGCCTGGGTTCACCACTTGCTAGCTATGCATCTTTGGACAAATTCTTTAACTTCCCTATGCCTCACTTTTCTCCTCTGTAAAATGAGAATAATAAGAGTACCTATCTCAGTGGTACTGTTTTGAGAATTCAATGACCAAACACATATGAAACACTTAAGTGTTAAGTGCTCAATAAACATCAGCTATTATTAAAATTACTTTTAACATCTGTGCTAAGCTTGACATGTATGATCTCATTTCATCCTGATAAAAACCCTAAGAGGCACGTATTATCTCTATTTTTCAGACAGGGGAACTGAGGCTCAGAAAAGGAAAGGAATGTGCTGTAACCAAACAGGTGGTATATGATGGAGCCCAGACTCAAATTCAGCTCTTTTTGACTCTAGAGCCCACAGCTCACATCTGCAATAACAAAATGATCCCATTCTCTTAAAAAGCTTTCAGCATAGTGCCCAATACACTGCGGGGGGCCCCACAGAGGAAGCTGTGGAGCCAAGGAAGAGCCTCTTTCATCTTGATGGGGTCTGAGAAGGATTCAAAGACACTGACCTGGATGCCAACTGTAGGCTTTGCTCTGAAGTTCCATGGGTTTGTAACCCATCGGAGTTCCAGTAACAGGTTCCCCTCACTAAGGCTTGGGGTACTAATTTGGAACTACGACCAAGTAAATCAGACCCAGAAACTGCCCCCAGGTGCCCAGACACCTGCAGACAGGCAGGCCATTTCCTCAAGGTTGACTTCTTGTCTGGCCCTATACATCTCTCAGTTTCATCACTTAGCCACCAGCCTGGGGCCTCATGCTTGCACCTGCTCCTAGACCCTGTCCCAGGAGACCCTGAGCCTTAGACTTGGACACCTCCCTGAACCCTGCACCGAAAGGCCATTTCTAAGTGACTCCCTGGGGACTTTCTTGGTATGGTAACCCCTAGGGTTACATAGGAATGTGGGTGCTGTAAGCAAAGGGAAATTTTTCTTGCTGAGTAGCAGACCAAAAGTGGGTAGAACAAGGGGTGGGTGTTCTTGTTCTGAATTAGAGGTAAGCGTGGGGTGAGGCCTGCTGTGTCTCAGTTTTATGTTTAAGCAGCACTGATCCTGGCCAGGTCAGAGCTCCCATCCTGGGGGTTAGGAGTTAATACTCATTTCTACTTCTCATGTGAGTCATACTCAGAGGCCTGGCCTTGCCTGGTAATTTGACTGCAGAAGGCAACCGATAGCTGAATCAATAAATGACCAAACTTCACCGTGAGAGGAAAAGGAAAGACCCAGCATTTGGTGAGCTTTTACTCTACATAAGGCACTGTGCAGGGCACTTAACATACACCACTCATCATTAGGAACATTTGTTAACTCGGTCACTAAACAGTCAGCCTCCAAGTGCAAGGCCTAATAGTAGCTAACAGTGAGTGAGACACAGTTTCTACCCTCAATAAGTTCAAAGCACCTTGCTTAGTCTTTCTCCCAACAGTCTTGTGAAATAGGTATTATCTACACTTTATAGAAGTCCAGGCTTAGAGAAGTAAAGTAACTTGCCTAAATTCATGAAGTCAGATAAGAGAGATACAATATTGCTTCCACTCAAAAAATGCTCATTAGTTGAAAGAAAGAATGAATGAAGGAAGGAATGACGCAGCTATAGCTGTGACCTCAGTCAAAAAGCAGCAACAAGATCAAACATTTATAGTTTTCAAAGTGCTTTTTCATCTATCATCTCCTTGGGCCTCACAGCTAGCCCATGAGGGAGGCAAGGCGAGTGTTATCTTTCTTCAACAGATGAAGCAACAGGCAGAGCTTGGGCAAGAGGCTTATGGCCACACAGTAAACAAGGAGTGGGTCATCCTGGAAAAACTCCAGAGTCCCTACAGCATCTGTTTAATCATTCAAACATGTGTCAAGCACCTACTATGTGCTAGGTGTGCGCCTACACACTTTAGATACTCAACTCATTAAGTCTTCCAGTCAACAAATAATGACTGAACACCTTCTGTGTTCCAGGTTCTGTGGCAGAATCTAGGGATATAGCAGTGAATAAAGCAGAAGTCCCTGTTTCTTGGAGGCACCTGGCAAAGATCGAAGAAAATATGCTCCATTGCCTAAAGCCTAGTCTGCAACATTGGCCAACCCTTACCGTGTACAAGGTATGACTCGAGGCCCTGGTAGAGAAGGTGAAGCACAAGGTTATGAGCCACAGTTCCCAGCTTCAGGAACTTTAAAATCTCCAAGCTCTTAGTTTCAAAGATATCTACATACTCTGTCAGCCTAAAAGTTTGCTCTTGAAGAGTAGCTCCAATAGTGATCACAGCAACTTGATCATGTGTGAAGGCAATTTGACTATAACAGTAATGGTAGCTGTCATACCGAATAGTAATTACTGTATGCCAGGCTCCATGCTGAGTGCTCCATGTATTTTATCAGTTACTTTTATACTTATAAAAGTCTTTCAAGAAAAACATTATATATTATCATCTCCTTTTTTATAGATGAGGAAACTAAGACTGGGGGAGACTAATTTGCCCAAGGATAACTATAGAGCAAGTAGAATTAGTACTGATTTGCTGAATTTTGTATCTGACTCTTAACAGTGATGTAATTTCTCCCAGGGAGGCACTGGAAAGGCAGTCATCAGGAACACCAGAAGCAGCTGCTGCCTAGAGGGCTGGTGCCTCCAGAGCCCCCAACAGATCCTACCACACTCCCTTCCAACAGGTCTGAACATCACACTGAGATGAGAAGGTAAAGTAGGAATGGTTAGGTATGCTCAAGCTCTTCCTAGGGCAATAAAAGTCTCTCCCTCTCTGTTGAACCTCTAGGGAAGAAGTTTGTGACCTCCATTTGCCACCTACCAACCCCCCAGAGAGAGACAGAAGGGAATAGAGGTAGAGGAGTCTTTCCTCCCTGGGATGAGGACAGAGGGAGGGAAAGGGAGACACACCAGGGAAGAAGGAAAGAAGCCTGATTGGTTCTTTACTCTGTTGGGCAAGAAGCCTAGACATGTGATCTGGTACATGTCATTCACATGGAACCCCCTTGGGGGAATGTCAAGGCACCTTTTGGACCCAAGAAGTCTCAGAGAGGAAAGATTGGCAAAGCCCTGGACTGCAAGCTAAGCTAACAATTTCTAAGCACTGTAACTAGGTCATCAGGTTCCTGGAGAAGCCAGCTGTAGCTGGGGGATGGGGAGGGAAATTTTGCAGCCTACCAAGATCCCTACTTCCCTTCAGGCCCCACCCTCCCCGAAATCTGCACCTGTTCCCAAACTGACCCCTCCCCCCAGCTGGGCCCAGCTGTCAACGGCTCCCAGTGCCCCGCCCCTGCCTTCCATGGGCCAGAACCACTGGGGGCCTCTAGGGCAGGAGGCACCTTACTGCCACCTGAGCCCTTCAGAAAGGAAGGAGTGGCCTCTCCTGGGGGGTGGGGGGCGGGGTATTTCTTGCTCTAGGAGGGCAGTAAGAAAGCTGGGACTCTTTGGGCCTGCCCAGGGTACCTTTCTGGCATTGTTGCCACAGGTGGCAGGAGACAGGTGATGTTTACCCTGCTGAGACCAGAGTTGCCAAAGGCTTCAATCAAGCCTTTAAATCTGCACCTGGCCCAGAGCCCCAAAATAACAACCAGGGCAGCCTACCTGATCTGAAGGTCACAGATGCCTCTGGCTTTTATCCCCTTGTGGCTCTGTCTGCTGAGCCCTGGCTGGCAAAGGATTCTCTTTTCCAGGGGTTACTGGAGACCTACGTGCATCCCTGTGGTGTTGGGCCCAGCTCTACTGTCAACCATCCCCAGCTCTCTACCCAGAGGCCTCCAACATCAGTCACTATACCCTCCTCTTCCACGACCAGCTTTACTGACAATCAAGACCCTCTTCACCCAGTCTGCCTCCTCACTGTCTCCCAAATGCTCCAAACATATTCCACCCACCAGACAGCTGGGTGTTTACCTGAGCCCACCCTTACCACATTCTTTTCACCTACCGAAAGCCTTCATGACTCACATCTGCCTAAGAGGTAACAATGATGACTAACACTGAGCATACTGTATGTTAGGCACTGTGCTGGGTGGGCTACAGAGTCACTCATTCAACAAATACTTGTTGAGTGTCTCCTGTGTCAAACACTGCTAGATGCTGAGAGGATGAAAGAAAAAATGAGACAAAGCCCCTACACTAAGGGAGTTTAGGTTTTAATGGAGGAGATGGACAGTAAACATGTAAACATGGGTGGCCTCTGATGAGGTGATATCTGAGTTGAGATCTAAATGATAAGATCTAAGGGAAGCGTGATCCAGGCAGAAGAAACAAAGCAAGCCTATGAGAAAGAAATAATTACTGTTATCTTCATTTAGGGATGACTGTTATCTTCATTTTACAGATGAGAAAACTGAGGACTCTATGTGAATTATACGAAGCCACACTGAGAAAACTATTTTTCAAGCTTCTAGTGATCTCTCTCCTTCCCGACACTTTCCGCTATTGGCACAGAAGAGGGTCTGGGTTGGTGATACAGTTCTCGAGGGAAAGGGTGCACACTGATGATGCAGGCTGAGGGTGGAGGACTCTGGGCCGAGTCATCAACCGAGTAGCTGAAGATGGAAGCGGGCTGGTTTGACAGAGGTCCAGGGCACCTGTAAGATGAGGCCAGTGGGTCTGTCCTCTTCTGCTTCTGGAGTCAACAACACAGATTTGGCACAGTTTGCCTAGAGCCATTCGCCACATGTTTTGGGCTTATTCCTACCACTTCAAATGAGTTTGCTTCCTTAGGGACAGAGACATTTCGGTAGCCTAAGCCACATCTAATAATAACAATCCTTCATGTTCATTGAGCAGACCCTGGCTGAGCCCTTGCCCAACCCTAGGCCCTGTGCCAGGTACTCAGAGTGAAATAAGCCATTCTGGGCCTGCAAAGAAGCTATGACACAGTGGTTTTGAGGACAGGCTTTGGCACCAGATATATGAGTGCACAATTTACAATGTGTGTTACTGTGGACGTGTTATAGAGCCTCTTAAAGCTCTGGGTTCTCCAACTTCACACCAGAGCAGTTATGAGGACCAAACAAGATGATTATTTCAAAGGCATGAGCATAGCACCTGGCACAGAGCCAGCACTCAACAGAGTATCTGTTATTATTACTAAAAAACTCTTGTGTTTCACTTTCTGGTTTAAGCCTTATCTCTCAGATTTATGAATGAGAATTTGAAGCTGATTTGCCTAGTGTTACGCCACCAGCAAGAAATCAAGCTAAGTTTCAAATCGGAGTCCAGAGTTTTCTCTATGGGTGTGCTGAAGGTGATCAATACACACTAACTAGAATGAACCTTGCCTGGCGTGTCTGGGAGCTAAGGGACAGATGGGTGGTGTACACAGCCTAATTCAGATGGCAGAAGGACACCAGCCAGGCCCAAGGTATGGGCCACAGAAACAGACCATTGAGGGGTGGGAACCAGTTCCATTTACTGTAGTATCCACAACGTCTCTAGCGTTTAGCACATATAAAGCATTCATCAGTGTTGGCTGATTTAACAAATGAAACAAAACTCTAAAGACAGCTCTGGCAATGAATCTAGCCTTAGGGACAGCAGGCAACATTGATAACACTGCCTTACAAGCCAGGACACCAATTCTAAGTCTGACTCTGCCATTTACTGTGGGATAAGCCCCTGTGCCTTAGTTTCCTCCCTGAAATGGACTTGAACATAACCCACCTCACCTACCTCACTGTGAAATGATGTGAACAAAGGAGTCAGGTAAATTATAAAGTGTTATCATGCACATAAAAG
Organism: Pteropus alecto; assembly: GCF_000325575.1. Lineage (NCBI taxonomy): Eukaryota > Metazoa > Chordata > Mammalia > Chiroptera > Pteropodidae > Pteropus > Pteropus alecto. The sequence continues at coordinate 18,902,805 of NW_006442491.1, forward strand.
CAATTACTATCATGCTACAAACTACTAAGATGGTAAAGTGTGAAGTCAAACACCTTGAGTTTGAATACCAAGTCCTTCAGGTACTAGTCTGTGAGGCCCTGAGCACGTCACTGTTCGCCAAGCCTCAGTCTTCTCAACCATAAAATGAAGATAACACCACCTACCTTGTAGGGTTTTTAAGAAGGATTAGAGATAACAGAGGCTTTGGAGTAAGAGCGACTTGGTTTCGAATTCTGACTCTGCCTCCTGCTAACTGAGCCCTCCCAAAATCTGTGCCTATAATGATAAGGTTGTTGGGATGGCAGCAAAGAGATGATGTTGGTAAAAGGCCTATCACACAGTGAGCATTGGATAAATGCCAAAGATCATCTAGACACTGGTACAGTGGGGGGAAGGGACACAATAGAGTGCTTAAAAGTGGAAGCTTGGAAGCCACCCTCCCAGGCTTTGCCACTTACTAACTGTGATACCTTGCATAAGCTGCTTAACCTCTCTGTACCTCAGTTTCCTCATTTGTAAATGAAGATAATAATAACAGGGTGTTGCTGTGCGAATGGAATAAATTAATACATGTAAAGCACTTTGAACAATGGTTGGCAAAGAGTAAGCACTTGATAAACGTTCGGTGCTATTAATAGTAATGTTAACAATAATCACCATGTGGAATAAAAGGGAGGGACTGTTTAATCCTGGGACATGGGCATCCCATGGAATAATTCCAGAGAAGTCCCCAGGCAGCTGTTTGTAGGCAAGTTCTTAGCCTCTGAGAGAACTTTTCTGTGGAAAGGACACAAGGCTGGGGGCTCCTGAGCAAAAATCTCAGTCCTGCTGACTAGGAGGCAAGCCTCTGGGGCAGCAATTAGGCTCCTTGGAAGGGACACGGTGTTCCCAGCCGCCTGACTCAGGGGAACAAAGGCACGTGTGTGTGGCCAGGGAGGAGGGAGGAGAATGTTTCTCTTTCAAGAGCGGAACAAAGGATCTGAGGCATAGTTGAGTGTGTTCCAATCCCCTCCCAAGTTAGCTAGCTCCCATTCCTCAGATGATTGTCCAACAAGGTTTTCAACCTTCTAGCTTCCTCCTGAAAGGTGACTAGCGGGAGGGGGTGACAGCCTCCACTTGACTCTATTCTCTGTCATCAATCTCCAAGAAGCAGGATTTATATGTGCCAAACCTCTAAGATCTCTCTTAGGAGCCTCCATCCTGTGCAGGGGTGGGGTGAGGACCCATAGGAGAACTGAGGGTTAATGGATGACACAAGGCACTACAAATGACAGGCTTAAAGTCCCTCTAGGGGGAGTCCAAGACTAAAACTACTACTGAGTGACAGAGCTATGGAGAGAACCCAAGAGCTCTAACCAACCCTCCAGTGTGGGGTGGGGGGAAAGGTTTGACAGAACTAAATAGAAATGCATATTCTAAATCTGAAGGGGATGATCAGGGCTGGAGAGAGAAGCTAGGTGAAGGATAAAGGAGGAGGGAACAAAGAAAGTAACTGACAAGAGGAAAGGGAGAGACATGTCCAAAAAAAGTAGTTTGTGGAGTGGGGAGCCTTTAG
>NW_006442491.1:18905477-18958984 GCF_000325575.1 Pteropus alecto
TAGTAATGGCATTTCCTGAAGAGCAAGAGAAAAACCTCTAGTTCCGAGGGGAGTTTTGGAGTCTACCCCAAAAGCCTTGTAGCTGTAAGGTTCCAGCTTGGCCTGAGAGTCTCATCAGGGATGAAACCAAGTAGCAGAAGGTTCCAAAGGCAGTTTCTTTCTGCAAAAACACTATTTGCAAAAAATCAATATGTAATAAACGGGAAGCCAGATGATATGACTGAAGGAGCCCTAGGATGCAGCTGCTGTTTGCTGCTGATCCCATAACAGTCACTATTCTGAGAGCATCAAGACATAAACTAACTTACTGAATCTTCAGAACAAGGCACTGTAATTACAGCCATTTACAAGTTAAAAGATTTGCCCCAGATCACACAGCAAGTAAATGGTCAAGTCCAGATTTAAAAGACCAAGCTCTGCATCTTCCTCCTGATATAACCTTGGGCAAGTCACTTCATCTTTTTCAGCCTGATGTCCCTCCCTCCTTGCTTTATTTTCTTCATAGCACTATCACCTAAAATGTTATACCTATACATTTAGATGTGTAAAATAACATGTGTATACATATGTATAGATACATACCTCTTTATGTTTCTATATCTATATCTACGTATACATATATATGCAGTACGTGTTTATTGTCTGTCTCTCCCCACTGGAATGTGAGCTCCACAAGAACAGAAAATTAGTTTTATTTAATGTTGTACCCCTAGTACCTAGGACAGTATGGCACATAGTAGGAGTTCAATAAATACCGTTCGAATCAATTTAGATGATTAAGTAATTAAAGGGGAATTCCCATTACTATTATTCTGGTTTGATAAGTGTCTGCTTCTTCAGAACTTTAGTGGGCATCTCCTGCGTTCAGGTACGTGTTATGTTCAAGACCTCTGCTCAGTGCTGAGGAAATCAGTATGGACAAACAAGTACAGACAAGGATCCTCAGAAAGCTCCCAAACCTGTTAGAGATATGGTGGTTTTAGAAATGTCTTCTTTCTACTAATTTAAACTCTACCACTATTATTTTCCTCTCATTTATCCAAGTTCTGCGGGGTACTATAGCAATAAAAAAGGCTTAGCCCCTCTTCTTTCAGATATTTGAAAACTGGTGATCATATTCTCCTGGGTCTTCTCTTCCCCAGGCTAAACAAAAAGACCCAGTGGAATTGTGTGACTCAAGTCTGCCAACTGGGAACGGAGAAGACAGACTGTCAGCTGAAGGAGAAGAGAAGTGGATCCAGGAGCAGAATGACTCCTTCAAAGAAAAGAGAGGAAGTCCTCAGGAAGGACTCCATGGAATTAGGTTGGAGGTTGGGGGTGGGGACAGGGCCCTACTAATTAAGGTAGTAGCAGATTATGTTTCTGTAGAAGAGCAGCTCTCTGGGAATTACCCCTAAACCTATCCATGCTAAACCAGACAAAACCACAGCTGCTAAAAGAAAGCCCCATGATGAAAGGCTGAGGGTGCTGGAAAAAGCAGGGAGGCTGGGCACAAAAGAGGATGCTCAAGCCCACTGGCGTCAGAACAGACAGATACCTGCTGGAGAAGAGACAGCTAACAATTGCTTCCTGCAGCCTAAACAAATCCGGTGACTAGCTACACAAAAGTCAAGAAAAACCTCTGAGTTCCGCTGGGGTTCCCTGAAAATATACCTGGGTAATTTTCTATCAGAAGCTGAAGGGCTCCGTGGGGCTGCTGGGCTATTAGTTCTAGGAAGTCTGGAAAACCCTGTGATGGTGACAGAATTTTAAGAGCAACTGCAAATGTATATCCAGAAGAACTGAGTGCTTCGAGGGGGAGCCCCTAAGACACTTCTATCTCACTTCGGGACCTGAATGAGATTACTAAAAATTTCCACGTTTGGGGTTTCTAATGGGGTTTCCCCAAGAAAACCGCAGAACTGCCAACAGCTGGCTGAGATCTGCAAAGGTCGCTGAGGTGTTTTAGCTAAATGTATTCATGCCAAAGAAGCCAGAAGAGACAAGAAGAAACCTACAGAAACTAGAAGACTACAGAGCCATGAAGTCTGGGAAAGGCTAAATTATGTTTTCTCCTCTACACGCTGTTCATTGCTCTCAACAATGGAGTTTCCATCTAATTATGAGGTTTCCCAGGGACAGCAATTCCAAAATGGCCTGGCCCACCAAGGTCCTTGCCACTAACTGTCCGTCCACATTCCTATCAGAAAGCCCCAGAAACACTCTGTCCCTTCAGGGAAGGTGACATCACATACCAGTCTGGGTGAGTATCTCAAGGGCTGACTTTATTTCTTCAGAAACTCTGGGGCTAAGTTTAGTCTTCTGAGTCAGGTAGTCTATTCATGATAAGGGGTGCTTCCACCCTACAATTAAGGCCTAGGAAGGGCCTTTGTTCTAGATCCTTTACTAGAGCCAAGCCATGGCAGGTAGCTATCATTATCCCATTTTACAGGTGGGAGAGATGGATGGACAAGAGACAAAGAGGTTCAGCATCTTGCCAGGTGACTCCAGGCAGGTGGTGGTGTGGCTACAAGTCTGGAATTCCAGTCCTTGGAGCATCACCCATAATGAAGTAGACATACCTGGAGCAAGCCACCTTCTCCCCATATACATATGATTCTTATATATTGGTAGGGCTTGAGAGGATTTTAACAATAAAAAAATTAAAGAAGCCCACTATGACTAGGCAAACCCGATACCCACTTGAGTTTTACCAGTACCAGAATCTGAGGCTACTTACAAGCCTTTTGGAGCCCAAAACTGTTAACAAAGGCCCTGTTCTTCCTGCAGCTACCTGAACAATGCCAAAATCACGGACTCGAGCGAGCATGGCCCAAGAGCATCTCTGGCTTTCTGTGTTAGTGTGCTGGGGTCACTTTATTACTCCTAGGAAAACCTGATATGGATGGAAAGAGTTTAGACTTTGGAGTCAAGATGACCTACAGGTAAATTCTCATTCTGTCACTTAACTGGCTGAGGGACACCTGGGGCCAGTCACTTGGCTACCAGGAGCTTCACAGGTGAACTGGGAATAAACCTACTTACCTTGGAAGGTTATTGTGTGGAATACATAAGGGAAGGTACCATGTCTGGCTTATGGGCAGCACCTAACACAGTACATGCCTCACAATAGATGCTCAATAAATTTCGGTTGTAGTAAGTAAAAGGCCTAACACAATGTCTCAAATATAACATGTACTCCATAAAGGCTCATTTCCTTTCCCTTTCCTGTAGAGTTGCTAAACTTAGAGTATATATCCAAGGATGGAATGACCCATAACTCTTACATTCATGAATCCCCCAGCCATAGCCTCCAAGAAGGTTATGCAGAGATGCCACTGCAGCGGCTTGTCAACAGCTCAAACAGGATAGTATTGAGAGGGAAGTGGGTAGGCACCTTCTCCCCAAAGGATTCTGAATCAAATGTTCTTTAACTCCTGGCCTCAGAGAATACATAACCAGAAATGGTTCAGACATAACTGGCTCTTCTGCACACAACCCTACTTTCAGCAAGAGGAAGTAACATATGGCATGTTGTCCAACAGGCTCTGATAATTCTTGAAGAAAGAGAGAGAAAATGGATTTTCAATCCAGTTGTCTAACGAACTTAGCTAGCACTGCTGTGTCTAAAACCTCTTTCCACGTGCAACACTGGGTGACTGGTAAGTCTCTGGTGCCAGACAAACCAGGCACCTCTCCCAGATTGCCTTTTGTTAATAACTGGCAAAAACCCACCTGGTATTAGGACCACTGGCCAAAGACAATAATCATGCAAAGTGGGCAAAAGGCCCAAGTCTCTACTAGGAGATGCCTCAGAGGGTGTGTCTGAAGCACTGCAATCCGGTCCCTCCAGTAATCAGCTGAACAAATATTTGCCCCCAAAGAGAATCAAAGCAGGAGGGAATGAGAGGTCAGCACACAAACCAACAGGAACTATTTAATCATTTATCCCCCCAGGGAGTTCATTTACAGAATGACTTTCAAGTCTGGTCAGCCTTAGCTCAAGAGAGCCCTCCACCTTTACCTCCCCAAACCTCATCCCAGTCCACTGACCTCTACTGACTTTGACCTCTTTGCCTTTTACAAGAACTGGTAATGGGGATAGTTGATGAAGTTGCAAAGAAATGGGAAATAAGACAGAGGGTGGGGTTCCAGGGCAAACTCAGTCTAGCTCAGTGGTAAACTGAAGTGCCTGCCACGCCCTAAGCCCAGCCTAAGGATAATTGCATTCTTGACATTCCTGAGTCCCTGGTGCATGGCCCCTTCCACCTCAGCTCCTTCAATAGATGACTTATTTTCCCCAGCCTGCTAAATTTTGAGGTTTTCTGAGGGGACAGAATACCTCTCATAAGCCCTGCATCTGCCGTAGGCAGGGAGATAGCAAGGAAATAGGACTGAGTTCATTGTAGAAGACCAACAATTGCTTACAATGACCACCGGTGAAGAATCTCTCACCACCATCTCATCCTGACTTGGTGATGGGCAAGAGAATTCTCCCTCCCTGGGAAAGCAATAAGACATGACTCCTGGGCCCAGAAAGTACATCTGGGACCAATAACAACTACTACAGTAAACTTGGTGTCAGTCACTGTGCTCACAATAGCATCAAGATTTACAATGCCCTGCAAGGCAAGGAGGGCTTGCCACATCTTTTTCATGAAAGAAACTGAGGCTCTAGATAAACTGGTCTGTCCACGGTCACAGAGCTAGTAGTTAAGTGACGGCGCTGGGACTCACACCCAAGTCAGTTTGATGCCAAAGTCAGTCACTAAATCTCGATGTCCCACAGAGCCCCACAGACTGGGTTCTTGCTTTGCCTGCAAACAGTGTTCAGTGAAGAGGCTCCAGGGCCCTGGCCGGAAAGCAACAGGCAGAACAGCAGGAGCTCACCAACAGACCCCAGGCAATGAGGTACAAAGTCCAGGGCTTAATGCGTGACACAGCAAGAGATCCACGAACAGGCCAACCATGCAAAAGTTGCACACACTTTAGAGCAAATGAACATAAGGGTGCAGCATAAACACAACCGGCCCCTGCCCTAAAATCAGACAACTCTCAGACATCCAAGCCAATAGGAAATCCTGCCTGACCATGCTCTTTTCTGAGAATGTCAGATATGCAAACCCTGAAATAAAGAGAACTTAATGTGGAAGAGGGAAGCCCAGGGAAGAATCGACATCCCTGGGGGAATAAGAATGGAAGAGCTTGTGGGTCACTGATACTTATCATTTTCTCCACGCATTATACTCATCACCTTTTTACATAGTGAGCCATTATGTCAGGGTGAGGGGAACACTGGCTAACTTCCCACTCTCAAGGGTTTTGGGCCAAATTAACACACAGGCTGTTTTCCTCTGCTGAGAAACCGGAACACAAGTATCAAAGAGTGGGGTCATGAGGGTGACCAGAATGAAAGATGCCTGGTTCTTTAAGAACTAGGTCATCTGTATTTCAGAACAGCTAACCTCTATGGTGCAATGAGGCTAGTCACGTCTCCTTAAACATGTCCAATAATCACCCAACACAACAGAAAAAGATATGAGGAAAGGCTGTTGGGGGTCTCTCTGACCAGAGGTCGAGGAAAAGGGACACACAAGGGGTGTGGTCCTTACCCAGCCGCCGTTCTCCTGGATCCAAGGCTCTAGGTGGTCATTCAGGTAAGTAGCCATCCAAGTTGCAATCCGACTCACCAAAACCTGCATCTCCTTGTCTACGCTTTCCACGCACAGTGCCCCACCGAAGGAGAAAAAGGCCACAATGCGACCCCAGTTCACCCCATCCCGGAAGAGTTCATTCACTACCTGCTCAAAGCTCTGATATGCTGTCCCTGGGGTGATGTGGAGCTGGGATGTCAGGTCGCTGAATGCCCGCCGGTACCTCAGTTCAAACTCATCACCTGCCTCCCTCAGTGCTTGTTTCACTGCTGCCATGGGGATCACCTCCCGGGCATCCAAGCTGCTGCTGTGGCCAGTGGCTCCATTCACTGCGGGGCTGTCCGCCAGGTGCCAGGATGGGTTGCCATTGACGGCACTGGGGGGCTCCATCTCTGATTCAGTTCCTTCTGGGGCCTCAGTTCTGTTCTCTTCCACATCACTGAACTGACTCCAGCTGTATCCTTTCTGGGAAAGCTTGTAGGAGAGAAAGTCAACCACCAGCTCCCGGTTGCTCTGAGACATTTTTATAATAAGGATGGGCTCAACCAGTCCATTGTCCAAAATACCTGCTCACTCACTGAGTCTGGTCTCTGCTTAGTGCTTGTCTTCTAAGATCCAAAGCCAAGATAAGGTTCTGAAGGGAGAGAAAGAGCTTCAGGAAAAAAAAAAGTTAATATGCATACCATTTAACCTACAACCCCTCCAGGTACGTTACACCTCCAGGTCTGAGAACTGGTTTCTTTGTGACTGTTATGAAGGTGTGGGTCTAGCTTCCCAGAGACTTCAATGAAGTCAAATTAAAAGCACGAGTGGGCTCTGAATCATCACACCGACCTCTTTTACCCCAGCCACCCCATTTTCTCCTAAATATCTTCCTCGGAAAGTCATCCCCATGGGCAGTCTGCCCCCATTTCCACCCCCGCACCACCTACATTCAAATCTGTCTCAGGCGACGGCAGGCAGGTGCAGTCCCTAAAGATCTTTTGTATCATAGGTCGGGAGAGGAGGTGGCAGCCCGGATGCCGGTAACTCAACCGACCTCGCGGCGGCTGGCAAATAAACCAGCTCCGGCTGGAGGGATCATGCGACCCGGCAGGCTGGGAGCCCAGAAGGCGACACAGGAATTACGAAGCTCAGGAACCGGCCGCCTCGCTAGCTTCCTCCTCCATCGCCCAGAACGAGCCCAGCCCCCTCGCTCTTGCACGCTCCTTGGCTCTTCCTCCGCCTCCTACTGGGAGCCAGGAGAACTCTCCCAGAGGTGGCTGTGTGGGGCTTAGGTTTTCTTTTTGTTTTTTGTTTGTTTGTTTTATTCTATTTAAGTACCCGCCCAGGGTGAGGCTTCTGAAACCCTGAAGGGACTTCTCAATGGGACTCAACGTTTCGATGAGGGATGGAGGGAAGGGGAAACTGCCTCGGATCTGCGGTCTGACTTCGGAAAGGCCATCCGCGGGCCTTTCCGGGAAGCTGAAGGGCGGGCACCCCTTAGAAACGCCGCTGGGATTCTTTGAATTCCCCAAAGGCCCTGGACGCGGCGGCGGTGGGGGGGGATTGCCGGGTCCTCCATTCCCCGCACGGACACAATGGCCGCCGGCGCCCTGCACAAAGACGGGGTGAGAGTGAGGCGCTGGGCCTCTCCTCCGATAAGGGAAAAGGGTCGAAGCCTGCTCGAGGGCACCCCCAGCTGAGACCACGTTTTCCTGGGGCCAGGCCTGAGGCGGCTTCCTGGTGCCCCCGGGAGGGCTTGGGGGCCGGGGGCTGCACCTCTCCGGAGCCCGGGGTGGGTGGGCTGCGGCCTCACGGCTTCTCTGGCGCGCGGGGCCGGGTACCCGCCTGGCCACCGCCCTGTTGCTAGGCAACCGCTCTCCCTCAGGGGCGCCCCTTAGACCTTTCTGGAAGGAGGGGTCTCGCCCCCGGCGGCCCGCCCCGGTATAGCCAATAAGAGAGCCCAGTCGGCACGAAATCGGGACGGCGAGGGCTCCCATTGGGTGCAACGCCTGCCACACACAGAGGAGGCGGCGCGCTCACCTGCGAGCCCCGCGAGTCGTGGGGGGCCACATTCCCCCTTCGTCGGCCAGGTTGTTTCCAGACGCGAGGGCTCTTCGCGGCCGAGTTCCGCGCAGCAGACTCGGGCCGGCCTACCTTGCTGGTGGCTCGCGCTGTCTCTTCCGAACGAGTGGGCCTCAGTTTCCCCTGAAGAGACCGGGGGAACTTGCAAGCTCAGTCACTTCCGGTGCCGCGACAGCGCGCGCGAGCCCGAGACGCAAAGGGAGTGCGCGCCTTGAGGGCTGGCGTCAAGATCTGGGAGAGAGCGCCCCCTTCCGGTAGAGCTCGGAAATCCCGAGACGCAAAAATAACGTTTACATTAACATTTCCATCCATTCAGTTTTAGTCAGTTTTATATCAGCTTATATATCGAAAAAGCGTCGCGTTGTGGCCAAGAACGTTGTGTTTGGGGTTCCAATTCTGCCGGTTGGTCAACTTCCGTGCTTCACGTTACCTGTAAAAGGGATAAAAATCTCCCTCAGTAGTTGTGAGGAATAAAGGAGTTATTTGTAAAGTCCAAAGAACAGTTTATGGTCCATAGTATATGCTGTATAAATTCATTCATCAAATTGTTTGGGTTGCTGAAGATAGAGTTGAGAACAAGACAAGACATAGTCCCTGCTTTCATGGAGACTTAACCTTTGAGATGCAGAGAGACAGTAAACAACTAAGAAAATATACAAACAAGGTAAGTTCAAATTGTGACTGGTGCTATGAAGAAGGTAAATCAGGGTATTGTCATAAAGAGAGTGAAGGCAGAGGTGCCACTTTAGATTGGGTGGTCAGGGAAGTAAGCCCTGCCCTCCCTGCCTTGTGAGAGAGAGAGAGAGGCATTTATTCAACAATTGTTTATGTAGGGTGGCCAGCGATGTCCTCTTTGAAGAGATGTTATAGAACTCAAGACCTGACGTATAAGAAAATGCCAACCCACCAGAAGAGTCTAGAGAATATCTACCTAGGCAGAGGGCACAGCTTGCGCAAAATGTCCCGAGGCAGGAAGATCTTGACATGTTCCAGAAACTGAAGGAAAAGCAATGTTACTGGAAGATAGTGAGGGAGGGCAAATGTGGTGCAAAAGGAGGTTGGAAAGTTGCCCGTGGGAGTGAATTGGACTTGAGAAAAAATATTGAAAAGGGTTTTATTTTGTGTGAACTTATTGATCAGAAAATAGGTTAATAAGAACACCGAATGTTAAAAACATACCAAAGAGTGTAGAATTAAAAAGTAAGTCCTTTTCCCACCCTGCTTTTCAGTTCCCAGCCCCCCTCACAGAGGTCATCATCACTCTTAAATCCCTTCATTTGTAGTCTTTCAGAGACGGTCGCTATATTCATAAGGAAATTTGTATGTACACAAAGGGTAGCTTTCTATAAATGCTTCTACATATTGCTTTTTTTACTGAGCTCTACATTTTGCATCTACCTCAAATTTTTAAATGACCACACAACAAACTTATAAAGACATGCCATAATTTACTTGCCCGGTCCCCTGTTTTGGAACACTTAGGTGGTTTCCAATCCTCTCCTATGACAAATAATACTGTAACTTATCCATTTGTTATTTTACATATGTGGGAGTTTATCTGTTAGGTAAATTCCTGGAAGTGGAATTATCGGTAAATGAGTATATGGATTTACTTTTGGTTTGTTTTAATGGATATTGGCAAAGCGCTCTCCATGGCAGTAGTACCAGTTTGTCCTCCCATCAATAAAAGTGTGAGAGTGCTTATTTCCTCACATCTTGAACTACACAAGGTATTATCAAACCTTTTTCTCCTTGCCAATTATATAGATGAAAACCGAGAGGCACTTTTATTTTTTATTTATTTTTTAGTAAGAGTGAAGTTGAGCAATTTTTCATATCAATGAGTCCTTTTTGGGGGGGTCTTGCTGTGGTAAATTCATTTCGTTTGCCCTTTTTTCAGCTGGTCTTTCTCTTGAACTTTTTTTCTCATGGATTTATAGGAATTTTTATCCTTTTCTATACATATAAGTTGTAAATATTTTCCAGTTTATTATTTATTACCATGGAGTTTTTAAATTTTTTATGTATTTTAATTTATCAATCTTTTCCTTTGTGGTTTCTGGATTCTATGTTATTCTTAGGAAGACCTTTTCTAGTTCAATATTATAAAAATAATTGTTTTCTTCTAGCTTTTATATGGTTTTATATTTTAGATTTTAATTTTCATTCTGTTATAAATCCACTTTGGTGTAAGGTGTGAGGCAGGAATCCAAGAAATTTTTCCAAATAGCTACCCAGTATTACCATCTTTTTCCAACTCATTTGAAATGTCCCCATTATTATAATCTACATTCCCAAGTGTATTTGATTCAATTTTTGAACTTTCTATCATGTTTCGTGGAAAGGTTTTAAACTAGGGAAGGACATGATCTGCTTTCATTTTTAAAAACCTTGGTGTCATGATTATTTCAATGTGAAAATTAACATTATGAAAGTCTACAATGTGTTTTGGGAGCCCAGCAGAGGGCATATCATTTCTGCCCAGAGACATGGGATTCATTGAACTGGCTCTTAAAAGGAGAATAGGATTTTGCCTAGGAGAGAAAAGAAGGGACATTTTAGTTGGAACATCCTGCATGAGAATAAGCATGGAGATTAAACGTGGGAGCCCATGATGTGTTCTAGAGATAAACTGGGATGGTTAAGAGGGATGTGGTGGTAGAGGAAACTGACTGTAAGTGTGTATCCAAGTGTGCAGGACACTAAATAGGCACTGGAGGAGCCAGCCACGCTTTTTAAACAGGCTAGGCAGAGGTTTATATTTTGGAAAGGTAAACAGAGTCTTTTGGAAAAGGAACTTTGCAATATTAATCAAGAGCCTTGAAAACAGCTTTTGAAAGATCATTGATAAATGATGTTTGACTGGAATCTAAAGTAGTGAATGCAGCTAAATATTTATCTTTAACATAGATGTTTATGCGAAGTTACTTATAACATAGGAGAGAAAAATTAAAACTGAGAAGTTCAATAAACAGGATGATGTTTTATTGGAGTTAAATCCACACATTAAAATTGTAATTGAGGAATATTTAATGATGTGGGAAAATGCTCAAAACATAACACTTTGTAAAAAATAGGTTACAAAACTATACTGAGAATTATTGTAATTTATAAAAAAAATGTATATTACATGCAAAATATAGAAGAAGGAATTATAGCAGAATGCAAAAAGGTGGTTATTGCTGGGTAGTAAGATTATGGATGATTTTATTTTATTTTTTATATTTTTCTGTATTATCTAAACATGACTATATTTTTAAAATTGGAAAACAGTGTTTTAAAAACTTGTTTGCTGAGATTTAGGTGATGAGAAAATGCTTATGGTATAATGTTAAGTGGAAATAAAAGTATACAAAAGTAGATGTGTGACATGATCTCAATTCTAAATAATGCTATGCATAGGAAAAAGAGTGGAAAATCAATATGATAAAGACAAAATAAAAATGGAGAACCCCCTCGCACAGATGCTAAAGAGAAACAGAACCAGAGTGGTCATTAAACTGAAAAGATGCTCTACCTCACTAGGGAAAATGCAAATTAAAACCTCAGTGAGATGCCATCTCATACCTCTAGAATGGCAAAACTAGAACTTCTGATCAAATCAAGGGTGGTTGGAGAATGTGAAATAACTTTAGAGAAAAAATTTATTGTTACCTAGTCAAGTTGAAGATATCCATGATCTATGACCCAACAATTCTATTATTTGATATATGCCCCGAAATAACTCTTGTATATGTGCAAAACACAAGTATAAGAATGTTATAGCCTTACTACTTGGAATAGCAAAAATTGGGAAACTACCCTACTGTCCATTATAACAAAATGATTCAATAAATTACTATTTGTTCATACACAGTAATAGGATACAGTGAGAAAATAAGTGAACTTAGCTACACAGAGTATGAAAGATCTCGGAAACGTATTGCATGAAAAAAATTGCAAAAAATAATGCAGTCCGATTTCATTTTTTTATAGTTTGAAAACAGGCAAAACTAAGCAACATCTGTTGAGGATTTGTGGTAGCAGCCTTTTCCGAGATGGCCCCCAAAGAGCCCTGCCTGCTGGTATTCATGCCCTTGTGTAATTGCCTCCCACATTGTTACCAGAGTTGTGTATGACTGATAACAAATGGCAGAGATGATGATCTGTCTCTTCCAAGACTAGGTTATACCTCTGTCTGTCTGTCTGTCTGTCTGTCTGTCTGTCTCTGTCTGTCTGTCTGTCTGTCTCTCTCATCATTCACTGTGCAAGTAGCCAGCTGCCGGTCTTGTGAGCAGCCCTATGTAGTGGCCCCCGTGTGGTGAGGATATGAAGATTCCCAGCAGTCAAGTGAGGATCCTACCCCAGTCTAGCCTTCAGATGCCAACAGCTGACAGTTTGACTACAATCTTATTTGAGACCCTGAGCCAGAAACTGTATTAAGCTGGATTATTAAGCTGGATTCCTGACCCTTAAAAACTGTATGAGGTAATAAATGTTTATAAATTTAAGCTGCTAAATTTGGGGGTAATCTGTTCTGCAGCAATAGATAGCTAATACAGGGATATATGCATACGTGGGAAATTATAAAGACATGTTGTTATGTTATTATATAATAACGTTATGTCTCATGTTATTATAAAAGAATAATAAACATGAAATTCAAGATAGTCATTATACACCAATAGGGGAGCATACAGGATAAACCAAGGAACAGGATAAAATTGGGAGCTTGAAAGGTTGTGGTAATGTTCTTACTAAATTAAATTGTACATACGTACACAGAATTTGTCGCCTTGTTATTCTTTTTATATATGTGTGTGTGTATTTTTATATATGTACTACTCAATATCTAATACAATACATTTTTTAAAAAGAGGAAGGAAATATACTAAAATGTTAATAGCGGAGATGTAGCCTCTAAAGGCTGTTATAGTTATTTTTTCTTTATTTATTATTTCCAATATTTTCAAGTATTACAAATAAGGCATTACTTTTAAAATAAGAAATAGATAATGTATAAACAAACAAATATATAAAAATGTAAAAGTACTTATATATGTGCATGTATAAATATAGCTATATATGAGGGCTAATGTTTGCATTAAAAGATCTCTAAAAGATACCCACTCATCTTCTAACACTTATTTTAAACTGAGGAGTGGGCTTTGGTGATGGCATGTGGTGGGAGGATTAAGGTATTTTCACTTTTTACTTCATATATGTTTATGAACCCAGACGGATCTGGCTGCAAATCTTAACTGTGCTGTGTGGTTTTGAGCTTCAGTTTTTTTTAACCCATTTCCCTTTTGCCCTGAAAATACTTGCTGGCCGTGCTTGCGGCTGCAGCATTTACCCTGAGATAACTCATGGATTACAGTCCTAACCTTACCCCTAAAGTTTGCCATACATCTCCCATACTTTTCAGAGAATTATATCAAAACAGATCTGGAACAGTTCAGACAGCTCATTTGAACGGAAAACAGATGCCGGATGATCTGAAAAAAAGGGTCGTAGAGGGGACGACTGTAGCCAGATTCCGTGGTGAACTTATGGCACTGAAATGGTGCAACAGAAGGTGACAATGTTGTCAACATTCCACAATGATACTGTGATTGAAGCAGACAATAGAAATGAGAAGACTGAGAAGCCATGTGTCACTGAGGATTATAACGAGAACGTGGGAGCAGTGGGCTCGGCTGATCAGACGCTTTCTTCTTATCCAACAGTGTGCAAAAGGCACAAGTTTTGATATAAGAAATTCTTTTGCCATCATCTAAACATTACAGTGCTGAACTCCTACATCCTATTCAAGAAGGACAATCTTGAGCACATGATCAGCCATGTAAACTTCGGGCTAACATTGATTGAAAGAATGCTGGAAAAGCATTATGAGTCAGGACAGCAATGTATTTGAGGTTATCCATGCTCTGATGATGTCACACCTCTTCACCTGTCTGGAGGACATTTCCCCTAGAGCATACCACCAAACATCAGGGAAACGAAATCCAACTGGTCGCTGCAAAGTTTGCTGCTCGCACAGGGACAAGGATGGCGAGAAGATCTGGAGAGAAATGTGATATTTTTGTGCAGAATATAATGTTCTGCTTTGTGTTGTTCTGTGCCTTGCAATTTACCACACACACACACACACACACACACACACACACACAAAAGTTATTAAATACTGATCATCATATACATTTCTGTTACATTAGGATTAGAGACAAGTTCTGTTCAGAAATAACTCCAAAGAACAGTTTTTATATTTTATTTTCGAATTGAAAACCAGTCAGATTTGCTTTAGCCTCAAAGAGCATGTTTATGTAAAATTAAATTAATGCTGGTCGCGAGAAATAGGTTAAAATCTGGAAATCAGAAATACTAGCGCTTACCTGGTAAGAGTGTTGCAATGATTAAATGAAGTAGTACAGCACCTACCATATACTCTGACGCTATCATAAACATGTACTATTTTGCAATTTAAAAATACTTTTTAAATAGAAAAATCTGAAATATTAAAGAACCTTGACTTAGGCAATAAGTCAGTGACCACTGCAAATGCAGAGTGTGGAATTTTAAGGGATTTCCTCCTTCCTACTCTCAAAAGAAGACAAAGGCACCACTTGAGCCTGCCTACCACTGATCTTACATGAGCTTATTGAAAAGAAACCCCTGTATCAATAGTCTCTCTCCATCCCCCAAACCCCCATCCCCTGGCAACCACCAATCTGCTTTCTGTCTCTGTGGATTTGTCTATTCTGGAAATTTCATATAAATGGAATCACATAATAACTGTCATTTTGAGTCTGCCTTCTTTTACTTAGTATAATATTTTAGGTTCATCTATGTTGCCATATGAATTGGTATTTCATTCGTTTTATTATAGAATATTATTCCATTGTATGGATTTACCACATTTTATTTATCCATTCATCAGCTAGTGGGCACTTGGGTTGTTTCCTGTAGTCTATTACTCTTAATCACAGTGTGCTAAAGTCTTTGTAATCTTTCCCCACAAATAGATTCCACGTCAGCCACAAAAGAAGAGACTAGGAAACACGCTCAGAGCTCTCTTTGCTTGGTTGATGGCAACCGTGGGAGACAGAGTGATGCCCCCTTCCCCAGGGATTCTTTTAATGGCTGTCACCATTGGCTTAACACAGCAACCTTCTACAGGGACCCAGCTCTCTACAGGGGAGTGTCCTTGGGTCATCACAGTCACCTCACCTGGAGGTATCTGATGGTTACATTGCCACCCAGAGCCAGTGACCAGCTGGCATCTGTTCTTTATGAAGTAGAAAGCCTCCATGGAGCTAGAAGGCAGGTCCAGAGTTCTGGCCTGGTGACCACTGATTAGATGGTAGAGGGAGTGACAGACACAGTGTGAAGGAGTGGATTTGGAAGGGGCTGGAGTAGAAGTTGATTCTTTCTCTCTCACTTTTTAAAAATAGAGATTGAAGAGCCCAAATAACTTTCTACCCCACTGGCTTCTCCTCCTCTCTGCAGACATCTCTCCCCTACCAGACTTCCATTATAAAAAACAATAAATTTAAATCACACAAATAATACATGGCTACATTCTTTTTTAAAAAAATTAAAAGATACAGCTCAAATTATTTATCCTTTCTGTCCACTAGTTCAATTTAATTCCTCCCCTCTAAAGTTCCCACACTCATCATTTTCTTTGAGTTCTTCCAAACCTTTCTCTCCATGTATACACCCATGTTTAGGACAGTGTAGGGCAGTGGTTAACAGTTTGACCTCTAGAGCTGGCCTCCTTGGGCTCAAATCCTGGCTGAGTCACAGATAAACTGTGTGACCTTGACAAAGTCGCCTAACCTCTCTGAGCCTAAATTTTCTTAATCTATAAAATAGAAATGATAACATTATCTACCTCATAGAGTTACTGTTAAGATGAAATGAGTTAACGTGTGTAAAGTACTTCAAACAGTGCCTGGCATACGATAAGTGCTATATGTTATTACTTATATATACCCATAGGAGTATTGTTTTGCATATTTTTTAAAAGACATAATGGTTTCATAATGTATTTTCATCGATCAGCAATTTGTTTTTTAACTCAAAAATGTGTCTCAAAGATACCTGTCAGTTCAGATCTACTGAACTCTTTAAACGGATGCTTAATATTCCATTCTATAGATGATTTATTGAAATACCCTCCTACATGGACATTTAGGTGGTTTCCAATTTCTCACAACTATAATGCAACAACCTACTAATTGATTTCCTTATTTCTGCTCTCATTCCCCTTCCCTCTGTTTCAGCACAGAGCCAGAGTTATTTTATTAAAAGCAAAGAGTAAATCAATGCTTAAAACCCTCCCAGGACTCCGATCTCATTTAGAATAAAAATCAAAGTTCTTATAATGGCCTAGTTGGTCTGCATCCTGCCCAGAATATCTCTAGGCGCATATCCCGATACACTCTCCTTGTCCATTTGATCCACTGTTACTTCCTAACTAGTTCTAAAACATGCCTGTGATGGTCCTGCTTTTGCACTTGCTGTTCCTTGTGTCTGTTCCTCAGTTATCTGCATGGCTCACTCCTTCATCTTTTTCAGATCTTTGCCCAAATGTCCTTGAACTACTACCCTATTGAAAATTGCAAACCCCTTTTACGTAAATAGGGCAAAACAGTGATAGCTGAAATTGTGGATGGAATGGATCAGATGTGTCTGTGCTGCTTTCCAGCTCTAAAATTCTGCTTTGGTGATTTCAGATCTCAGTCTCTCTCATTCATGAAGAACGGGAACTTGAGACTCAGCCTAGAATGTAATCAATGCAGAAGGAACGACAGGAGAGGAATCCCTTGGACCAGGCACACCTCTTGTTAATTTGGAAGGACTTGGGAGGTTCTTGCATACATCTTGGCCTCCTGGCATTGCTTCATTCACTCACTCGCTGACTCACTGAGAACCTTCTGCCTGGACACAACACAGATCTGATGCCCTCTCCCTCCTAATATAAAGCAAGCTATCTCTACTTCCACCCCCACCATGGGCCTGGCTACTGTGTGGCCCTGAACATGCCTGAAGCTCTGGTAGTGTGTTTGCTGAAAGTAGGCAGCAGTAACCCAGGCAAACTCTGCTCTCTATTTGTTCACCCCACCTCTCCCTTATTTTTTTGCCATCTACCATTTGGGGCCTGGAGAGCAAATGGCTTTGCATTTATCACCTTCTAATACACTACATCATTTATTTATTCACCTTATTTAGTGTCCGTCTTCTTCACTAGAATGTCAGCTCCTTGAGGTCATTTTGTCTGTCTTTTCACTGCCATCTCCTCCTACTACTCAGTGACTGACACAGAGTAGGCTCTCAGTAATTGCTACAGTGACTATGCCTCTGTGTAAGTAGATGAGTATGTCTCTTGGAACTAAACTTAGAAATAGAAATCCTAGGTCGCAGGGCATACATATTTGACTCTTTAATAGCTGTTGTTAAGTTGCCCTCTAAAGCAGCCTGAGTCCATTTACTCTCCCACCTGCTGAATTACCTTACAAATCTTTGATACTATCAAATTTTTAATTTTGGTCAATCCGATAGGTGAAGAATGATACCTCCTTGTTGAAATTTCCCATACCACTAGTGAGGCCAAGCACTTTTTCATGTCTTTATTGGCCAGTTTTGTTTCTTCTTTTAAGAATTGTGTATTTTCTCCATTTTTTTCCTATTAAATCTTTTTTGTCCTTTTCTCACTTATTCATAGGAGTTTTTTGTTCTTTTACATTCTGTGTTCTAATCCTTTGTCATATGTGTTGGGAAGAATTCACCCCAAAATCTTTGTTTTCTTTTTGTCAACAGAATTTAAAATTTTTGATTTGGTCAGTGTTTTCCCTTTAGTTTTTCCCTATGTCTTACTTAAAAATTTCCTACTCCAACAATATAAACATATGCTTTTAAAACTTAAAACTTTTTAATTTTTAAATATCTTTAGGGTTTAATTCATTTGAAACTTGTTTTTGTAACTGGTATGGGATGGGATAAAAATCTAACACAATATTTTTCCCAAACGGAAAGCAAATGTCCTAACATCTTTATTTGTCTATGTCCATCTGATTTGAAATTTTACTCAGCATTTACTAAATTCTGATATACATGGCGTCTGCTTCTGGACTCTTAAACTCTTTTGATTTTTTAAAAAAAATTTCTATGGCAATACCTTACTTAAAAAAAACTTCGTGGAAAATTTCAAACACTTATCTGTATATGAGGATGTCTATGAATATATGTATCATGAATCTGTCACTCAGCTTCAACAATTATCAATTTGTGGCTAATCTTGTTTCATCTATACTCCTTCCTACTTTCCTCCTGATTATTTTGAAGGAAATTCTAGAGTCGTTTCACCTCTAACATTTCTCTATGTACCTCTAAAAATAAGTATTAAAAACCAAACCAAACTAAACCAAAAAACAAACTTCTGCAGTTTATTTTTTGAATAAACTACATCTTTTGTTCTGTAGAGCAGCGGGTCCCCATTAGATGCTCCTATGAGAATCTAATGCCTGATCATCTGAGGTGGAGCTGAGGCCGCAGGGCATACATATTTGACTCTTTAATAGCTGTTGTTAAGTTGCCCTCTAAAGCAGCCTGAGTCCATTTACTCTCCCACCTGCTGAATTACCTTACAAATCTTTGATACTATCAAATTTTTAATTTTGGTCAATCCGATAGGTGAAGAATGATACCTCCTTGTTGAAATTTCCCATACCACTAGTGAGGCCAAGCACTTTTTCATGTCTTTATTGGCCAGTTTTGTTTCTTCTTTTAAGAATTGTGTATTTTCTCCATTTTTTTCCTATTAAATCTTTTTTGTCCTTTTCTCACTTATTCATAGGAGTTTTTTGTTCTTTTACATTCTGTGTTCTAATCCTTTGTCATATGTGTTGGGAAGAATTCACCCCAAAATCTTTGTTTTCTTTTTGTCAACAGAATTTAAAATTTTTGATTTGGTCAGTGTTTTCCCTTTAGTTTTTCCCTATGTCTTACTTAAAAATTTCCTACTCCAACAATATAAACATATGCTTTTAAAACTTAAAACTTTTTAATTTTTAAATATCTTTAGGGTTTAATTCATTTGAAACTTGTTTTTGTAACTGGTATGGGATGGGATAAAAATCTAACACAATATTTTTCCCAAACGGAAAGCAAATGTCCTAACATCTTTATTTGTCTATGTCCATCTGATTTGAAATTTTACTCAGCATTTACTAAATTCTGATATACATGGCGTCTGCTTCTGGACTCTTAAACTCTTTTGATTTTTTAAAAAAAATTTCTATGGCAATACCTTACTTAAAAAAAACTTCGTGGAAAATTTCAAACACTTATCTGTATATGAGGATGTCTATGAATATATGTATCATGAATCTGTCACTCAGCTTCAACAATTATCAATTTGTGGCTAATCTTGTTTCATCTATACTCCTTCCTACTTTCCTCCTGATTATTTTGAAGGAAATTCTAGAGTCGTTTCACCTCTAACATTTCTCTATGTACCTCTAAAAATAAGTATTAAAAACCAAACCAAACTAAACCAAAAAACAAACTTCTGCAGTTTATTTTTTGAATAAACTACATCTTTTGTTCTGTAGAGCAGCGGGTCCCCATTAGATGCTCCTATGAGAATCTAATGCCTGATCATCTGAGGTGGAGCTGAGGCCATAAGGTGCTGGAGCGGCTGTAAATACAGATGAATTAGCTCTATTAGCTTAGCTCCCTCACAGGCTACTAACGTCTTGCTGTATTGGTTCCTAATGGGCCACAGACTGGTACGGGTCCACGGACTGGTAGACCTGTCCATGACTTGGGGTTTGGGGACCCCTGCTGTAGTTTTCCCATATGGATTTTGCTGATTGAATGCCCACGGAGTCAATTAACCTCACTTCAAAAATTACTGTAGTTTCATTATATGTTAATGTTTATAGATCTGGTATGGCAATTCTCCCTTATTATTTTTTAAAATTCAGATGCCACTTCTTGTGCTTTTTTTCTTCTATATATATCTTAGAACCACCTTGGCAAGTTCCATAACAAAACCTGTTGGGATTTTCATTGGAATTGCCTTGAGTTTTTAATATGAAGAACTAACATCTTGAAAATATTGGATCTTCCCATCCATTCATAAGGTGCATCCATCTCGTTTAATTATTTTTAGAGTTATTTAACTAAGTGTTAGTTTTTAATTTTCCCATAAGGTCTTAGGTTTATTTTTTAAATCTTTGTAACTTTTGTTTATTATGATCCTTTTGTTCTCGTCCTTGTTACTGATGATACATAAGCCCAGACATTCTAAATTCAAATCCCATCTCCTCCACTTAAGTGATTTTAGACAAGTTTACTCAATTACTGAGTCTTTGTTTTCTCTTCTACAATACGAAGATAACATCAGCGACGTAGTAGTAGTAATTAAAACGGAAGGACGACGCACCCATTGAAGCGCGGCTTTTAAAGCAATATCAGGGCGTGGACTGGATAAAGAATTTGATACACTCCTTCAGGGCCGAGAAGTTGAGGGTGAGTCTACGTTGCCTGCAGAGGACTCCATATTAAAAAGAAGTGAGTTCCTATGAATATTCAGGCACAAGCACAACTACAGGAAGAATAATAAACAAATAAAGAATTTTCTTCCGTGAAAGTTTTGCGGAGATCCAGGATGAGCGGTGTTCTGTTCTGTTATCTGAATCGACTCCCCCATCTCTTCAGTTGGTCCCACCTTTCTCAAATAGTCTGAAGGCAAGCATCCTGGACTTTGTAGTAAATTCCTTATTAGAATTGTTCCAATGGGCCCACGCAGTCGCCTGAAACTACATTTCCCAGGAGCCTCCGAGAGGCTTGTTTGCTGTTCCTCATCCTGACTTCCGGCGTCCTGCGATCTCTAGAGCCAATAAGGACGCTGGGATTGCCGATTCTCGGCACTCTGATTGGTGCATTCGACTGGAGAGCCTGGGTTCAAATTTTCAACGGTACTGAATGAATCCCTCGGCGGCTCTTGCGGGTGCTCCGTTGTTATACCCGAGACGAGGTGAGCTATGGGGAGAAAAGGGGAGCCGCTGGGTCGCGGGGTTCTCTCCTCCCTGACTTTTGAACGGCTGGAGGTCGCCTCCAAGCCCCGAGCGCTGTCCATGTCGATAGGCCCTAGCTTCTGAGGCTTTTGTTGAGGGGCGCAGTCCTGGCTGGGCGGAGTGGGAAGCCGAGCGTCTGGCTACCCTTGTCTTTGTTACAGGATTTCTCCGGGAAGTCTGTTGGGACCGAATTTAGGCAGCTGTGTCTGGAGGTAGAGGTGGAGGTCAGCCGCGGGAAATGGGGAAGAAGGCGTTGCGAGAGACTGTAGGCTAATAGTAACGGTAACAAGTATTGCTATTAGCAAGAACACATGAAGTAAGCATTTACTGGGCTAAGCACCCTGCGTGCGTTTTCTCGTTTAATTGCGCAGCAAGCGTTATAGTCTACGTTATAGAGCAGGAAACTAAGGCCCACAATCTAGATAAGTTTCTTCGAGAACTGGGAGAAACAGTAGTCCCGCCCTCAAGAAATGTAGCATTTCGTGGAGGAAAACAGATGTCACAACCAACTACATTTCTAAACTATTGTGGAAGATAGAAAGGCAGATGAGGTGGTTTGAGAACATAATTGAGGGAGAGTTTAATTCCACTTGAAGTTGTCTTTCTATTAGGGATTTTATATTCTGTTTTACCCATATCTGCCCAGCCCTCCCCCTTTGTATAAAATAACTAGGTATTATCCCATTCTAATTTCTTGTCCTAGAACAGTGGGCCCCAACCTTTTTGGCATAAGGGACGGGTGCTTCTATGAGAATCTAATGCCTGATGATCTGAGGTGGAGCTGAGGCAGTGACGCTAGCACTGGGGAGCAGCTGCAAATACAGATGAAGCTTCCCTCCCTCTTCTGCTGCTCACCTCCTGCTGTGTGGCTAGGTTCCTAACAGGCCATGGACTAGTACCAGTCTAGAACATGTAGATTGGAAAAGAAAGAAGTGTGAATCAGGCTACAATATTGTAGGATTGTTTTGCCCCTCTTTTATTTATGTATGGTTTCTTTTTCTCACATTTTTCTAGTAGTTAAGTACCAAGGACTTCCCCCAAATCAGACCTATATAGGACAAGACAGCATCTGAGTGCTCTACTGATTTTGCCTTAAGGCAATTGCTTGGTGTACTCCCAGATTCAGCCTTACCTTGTCTTGATATCCTATGGCTTTTTATTTACTTCTATAATAAGGATATCCTTGTGGTGTGGCCTCAGTGTATCACACCCCCTGTCAAGTTTTTTGGAGTAGCATTGTTGGGTGTGTCAGCTCAGTATTAAGCTCTCACTCTTGGGATCAAAATTTATTGTGGCTCCCCACTCATTTAGCTAGTTAATTGACCTTTGAGGGTATACTGTGTGCTCAGGTTGGTTTTAGATACTGTGGGTGTATAGGTGTATGATGTACTCAGGGTTTTCTGGTATGCTTGAGGACAAAAGACTGATTCAAATTGACAAGTAACAATCAGAACAAGATAAGACAGCATCTGAGTGCCCTACTGTTTTGTATTTTAAGTGTCCTGGCAATTTAGAGATGAGGGGAGCTCAGTGAGGCTTAAAATAGACAAGAGCGGCTTTGTGAAGCAGGTGAGACATACACTGGCTCTTGATAAGCAGAGTTTGGTGAGACAAGAACTAGAACAGTCTTAGTGCGTAGAAATCACCCACTTAATATCTGTTGAATTGGATAGGCAGGAGGGCATTATCTAAATTGACTACAAAACTGCAGGTATGAAAAACTGGATGTTTTTAGCTAGGTTGGCAAATTTGTTTAAACTTTCAAATCATATAAATAAAATAGGGTTATTTTGGCCAGCCTCATGCTTAAGTCTGTGTATTCTAACCTTAATAAAGTTAATTTATCCTACAGTTGCAATTAAACTTCTCCAGAAGACGAGATTATGTGGGAAGTTCTTTCATTTCTTGTTTACATACCAGGAGAGGTTCAGAGTTCTTCGAGATCTCCTGTTTTTTCTTCAGCCTTTCCTGGGTCAATTCCCGAATTATTTTTGAATTCCTGGGGAAGAAAAGAGAAAGAGAGATTTAAATGCCCTTTGGCATACTTAATATTCTTTGCCATGGGTCAAGGTCGGAAGCAGAATTGACTACAGGGAGATTGAACAGCCCAAGCAATTCTGCGAATAGATCTGTGTGTGACAAGGACATAGAGATCAGCAGCCCAAGGTACTTTGTGAAAAAGCTATGGATAACTGGGAGGGGTTCCATTTTTGTGTGTTTGCATAGAGAAACTTGATTAGAGGGAGACTAAATATTAGTGAGAAAGGTATAAAACTGTATGTAGGAGCTTACTTTAGAAAATTTTTTTAAATGTTATTTCTACTTTATAAAATAAAAAAGATAGAAAAAGTTTTTTCATATTTTAAGTATGCCTATTTGTCCTGTTTGAATAGGATGGAAGTGCACACTACCACCCCTTGGTGTCAGTGTTTATAAATTGCACATTTTGGAAAGTTTGCTTTAAAGTGGGAATAGGTAATATCAAAGACACCAGGAGACAGCAAATGTACACTGAAAAATTTAAAAGAACACTTTACACTGTTGAACAACTGTCTGTTAAGTTTGGCATTTGGTGGGTGTGTGTGAGGGAATCCATGCTATTTAGACTTTAGCTCTCAGAGCACTCTTTGGTTTTGAGAGTGGATATCCCTGGTCTTATAGCTCCTTCCTGTTCTCTGTTAACCTTTTTTACTACAGAGAATTTGAACCTGTTTCATCACCTTTCTGCTTCTTCCAGGTTCTTGATAAGAAGTACTTGCTAAATTTCAAGATTTCAGAAGAGAAGTGAAAGAGTATGTTGCAACTGTGATTGGACTGACAGATTAAACCCCAGGTAAGGTTGTGTTCACAGTGAGTTAACATTAAAAAGGAATAAGGGGAATATTAATATATTAGCTTCAAAAGCGTTTAAATAAGTTTAACATATCTTAAAGTAACGTGTTTTGGAAGAAAATTTGTTTAATATTAGAAAAGCAAAAGAAAACAACATAACCCATTATCCATCCCACTTCTCATATAAATTATGGCTGACATTTTGATAGATATCTTTTCATTGTTTTTCTCTGCCTATATTTGGTTCTAAAGCACCATGCACAAAAACCTTCATTATTTTTTCTTAATAATTATGAACTTTTTTTATGCCTTTCTGCATGAAATACTATGCAGTATTCCATTATATGGTTCTACTGTAATATTTTACCCAGTGAATCATTGGTCAAAAAGAATGCATATTTTTTAAGACTTTGGTATATAACACCAAATTGCCTCATAGGAAAATTATGCTGATTTACATACTAGCAGTGTATAATTCACATGAGCATATTTTAAAAATATGTGATACATTCGTATTGTGCAAAAATCAAAATAATATAAAAAGATTTATAGTAGTTAAAAATCTTCCAACCCTGTCACTATCTACCTCACTCCCTGCCATCCACAGGTAATCACTTTTTTAGGTGTGTATGTCTCTACTTCCCAAATCTTTTGAAGGATACGAATCACTACAAGACTGAGTGATTGAGATTTGATGAGGGTTGTAACCTGCAGCTCCACTGTTAACCGTTATAAACTCTTTTAGTTTCTTACTATTGGAACATCAGAACACTTTGATATTCTACAAAGATTTCCTCTTAGTATTCTACAAAAATCTACAAAAATTCTACAAAAAACATTTGGCCCGAGGTAAATGGCATTATTGATTTCTATCCAGGTCCCATTAGTCGTGTAAGAGTGGATTATGGTTTATAGAGTCTGGATAAATTAAATAAAGCAGAACTGAGTTTGTTATTCTTCAGAGAGAGTGATATGAAACTTACAAATTTGAGAGAGAAGTGATAAAAAATATATTTGCTTGAAGTTTCTGGACAGTGATGAATTAGAACAAGTGTCCATGTATCCTGTGCTGACTTCTGAGTGCTTGGACGGTGAAAGATTGTCATTGGATTTTAAATTGACCCAATTTTGGAAGCTTCTTAGATCTGTTTCTGTAAACAGATCCGATTTCAACATAGAAGTTAGCGAACATAAATGTGGAAACACAAAGTCCATTAACTTCCTTCAGACTTAGTTTGTGACTTTGATTAATAGTTAAAATTGCACACTGGATTATGTTGCCATTTACTGCCTCCTGCTGACCTCCTTTGTTCAAAAAAAAATGTAAGTGTTTTCTCCCTGGGTAAGATGAAAATAACTCAACTCTATTTAACTTGTGGTACTGTAATAAGATCTCTTATCTCCTGTGAAAGTGGTAGAGGTTGTCTCTGGGGAAATGGCACTGCTTGGGATGGGACCAGCTTAACAAACTATACTTCTAATGAAGTCTTGACTTGCTCTGTTTAGTCTTTTACATTACCAATTGTTTAACTCATGATTTTTCCTCCAATAGAAATAGGCAGGACACAGCTCACAAGTTGGCTAGTGTTAACTCGTGATTTTTCCTCTAGTAGAAATAGGTAGGACACAGCTTGAAAGCGGGTGCCCAGTTGAGAACATCTATCACACTAGTCTTTGTTTTTTTTAGGAGCTGCTAGTCTACCAGTTCAGGCTTGCTTAGAATGCATCCTTTTGCCACTTCCCTCCACTCCCTCTGAACCTGCACCTTTTGATTTATAGAGCTCGTCAAAGGCTAGTTATTTTTGGTTTGAGAGTGAAGAGAGGAGGCAATGGAGGTTCATTTCAGATGACTGTAGAAACAGGTTACATTGCTCCTTTTTTAATTAAATTTATTGGGGTGACATTGGTTAATAAAATTTATAGGTTTCAAGTATACAATTCCATAATATGTCATATGTATATTGCATTGTGTCTTCACCACCCAAAGTCAGATTTCCTTCTGTCACCATATATTTAACTCCCTTTACCCTTATCCACCTCTCCCTACTGCCCCACTCTGGTTACCACTAAACTGTTGTCTGTGTCTATGAGTTTTTGTCTTGTTTTTTTTTTTTTGTTTTGTTTTGTTTTCAGGTTTGTATTCCAAATATAAGTGAAATCATATGTTTTTTTTGCAGTTTTCCTCAATTGCATACTTTTCCTCTTTTTGTTTGGCCTTTCCATTTATCTCTTCCCCTAGAACAAGTCAACATTCATGCTTAGCCTGTAAAACTCCACATGTCTATGTCTTTTAGGTATCGCTTCCATCAGTAAACCTGCTCTGACCCTTCTTCACTTTGTTCCCCTTCTCTGCACTTCCATAGTGTATTCTTAGTTGCCCTTGGTTTATTACCCATTACAGCAAGGATCACCCTGTATCATAATTGTATTCTCCGTTCAACTGTGAGTTTCTTAAGGGAAGGGATTATGTATATCCTTTCAGTCTTTGTTTTTTGGAGACCAAAAAAAAAGCTATATGATATGATGGATGGTACTTAATAGGCAGTTTTCAAAAAGAACCTACCTAGTTCATAACAGATGGGAGAGAATTTTCCATCATGTCTATTGTGGGATTATTGGTCAGAAAGAGCTATTTTTTAACTTATAATGAATGTGTCTAGATTTGCAAGAGTCTGAAGCTATTGTGGATTCAGATAATTTTGAAATGTGATGCTGATTCTCTTGCCTGGCAGCTTAATTTGTTTGGGGGAATGTGGTTGACGCATGTGCTTTTTTTTCAGTGAGACCTGTTGACAGAAATTCAATCTTGATTAAGGGGTGCAGGAAGGCATCCAGTTCCCACCGTGCATGAGGCTCTCTCAGTTAAACAGTTGACTTTGGCCCTGGCTGGCTCCATTTTCCACTAAGCCTTGAGCTCTTTCGTTTTTGAAGGTTTTACATCCTAATATTATTTATGGGAGAGGCAGTGGGGGTGAAACTGGCATAATCCCATAGTTACTTTTGGCTTTGTTCATGTGCTTATGCTGTCATCCTTTATTAAGGAGAATCAGACTTCTCAATGGACATGTATTTATTTATTTGTTGTGGGGAGGGGACACAGGGATGGTTGCCTTAGTTGGCCATACTACACCAAAAGATAGCTCAAAAGAAGCTTTTTAAAAAAGAGTTCATGCTAAAAAGAGTATTGAGATTTAAAAATTTCACCTAAATAAAGATCAGGTGTATTTAGCTTTCCTGGTGTATTTAGAATAGGGTTTTTAATCTGTCAGAGTGTTCTTTATGATTTGTCAGTGATGCTTAGTTTTTGTATAGAGCAGAGTTTATTTTTTGTCTAACTCGTAAGATTTGGTTACCTACCTCATTTTTGAAGGAATATTTGTAGAAAACCCTATGTATTATATTGACCCCTGGTCTTAAAACTCAACGCTGCTGCACTAGTTGGTGATCTCGGAGTAGCTTAACTTCTCTGAGTCTGTTTCCTTATTTGTAAAATAGTGAGGATGATATCTACCTTCTGTGTTGTTTATTTCACTTAAATGAGATGATTTATGTGAAGTGCCTGGTAAGGTGCTTGGCTTGTAGTAGACAGTGTTTGGAAGTTATTATTACCTATAAATGGTTTTGTCTCTTGTTCCTTGATATTTGATATTGATCTATACAAATGTTTATTTTAAAATAAATAAGAGAGGCAATGGATGGTGCAGTGGATTAGGACCCTTTAGGGGCTCACTGGGTTCAAATCCTGGCTCTGCTACTTGTTAGCTGTGTTACCGTGAACAAATAAATCTCAGTGCCTCAGTTTCTACTTCTGTAAAATGAAGGTAATAACAGTACCTACTTCATAGGGTTATTATGAGGATTTAGTGAGTTAATACATGTAAAACATTGCCATCAGTACCTGGCATGTCATAAGTACTTAGTAATTAGTAGTTATTAGTTTTAACTCTTTTCCCAAGTTTATGTACTTTTTTTATTAAGTCAATTCCTTGGAACATTTTATTTTTATACAGAAAAATTATAAAAGAGAATGTGTAACATTTGGATATGTGAAGTTAGAAGCCAATTTATAAAACATGTAAATGTGAAGCAATATTTCCAATAATCGAGAGGTTTAATAATTATTGCTGTATTTAAAAATATTTTCAAAAATTCCAGAAAGCCCAGTGACTTCTGGACTGTAAACACAGATTTTGGGGGAAATAAATACTACTTAACTAGTTCTTTAAACTAGAAATGTATGCATTTGTATAATAAAACATATTCAAAGAGTAGAAAAGTTCATATAGTGACCCAGAAGTCCCAGCTCTCTTCTCAGTCTGAAATACTGTTAACACTTTTGTGTCTCCTTCTGCAATAGTCTTATGTCTCTACAAGGGTATATATTACCCTTTTCCTCTTTTTAACATGAATGTAAGCACACCCTTCTGCATTTTGCTTTTCTTATTTGATAGCTCTTGGAGCTCATTCTGTACATATAATCACATATGTAAAGTTATCTAATATTAAAGTTACTATTTCATTATACATTTGTGCCATAATTTTTTCAACCAATCTCCTATTGGTGGACTTTGGGTTTTTAGTTTTTTGACTTTTATGAATAATTCTACAGTGAACTTCCTTATACTTACATATCTAGAAGATAAATTTCTATGTTTGGCAAAATTTCTCAAAAAGAAAAAAGCAAATTGCCCTCCAAAGTGGCTAGCCGTGTAGCTCTATAGTTTAAAAAAGAGAAAAGAGCGTGAGGGGTTAAATTTGAATACTTTCCAGGTGGTTTTCAGCAACATTCTTTGATGGAATCCTGGTTTTTAGGAGGCTAAGTGGGGTTGCTGCAAATGACATTCCTGCCTCTTTCCTCCCCCAGCTTTAGTTGTCTTCATTACATTCCTGCCTGGGAAGTGTTCCCAGTGACCTGGGTTAGGCATTAAGATCATGGGAATCCAAGATTTTCCCATGTCTTCCAGCATATTTGTTCACAAAAACAGGAAAACTTCCTCTTAGCAGAAGGGGAATTTTAGCCACTGTCAGTCACTGGGGAATCTTTCATTAAGGGTCCTTTGAATAGAAATTTGGTCAAAGAGAGGAAAGGTATCAGTAGGTCAAAAGACAGTGATAAAATCTATGATAGTGTATGTCATAGCATTTGAAATATCTTCTTTTTGTTCATGGGAAGAAAGGTAGAGTGACTTGCCCCTTGCCACATACATCTAGTAAATGGCCAGAGACAGGGCTAGAATTCTGTACTTCTGTGTTTGTTGGGATTGTTTTTGGCTATAAGTGACAAAATGTAACTATAATGGCTTATACAAAAAGAATATTAGTGTCTGGACTTAGATGATTGCTGACATTTGATCATTACTGATCAGTAGCTCAGTGAGTCAGGGTCAATGTCTGTTATACTCTTGGCCATCCACTCATGTGTACACAATGGCTGCTATAGCTCTAGCCATTACATCTGCCTTCAAGACAAGAAGAGTGAAGGAAAAGGGCAGGAACAAGGACTGTAGCTATCTATATCAGGAAAGGTCTCCTATGCATCCCTCAGCAGATTCTACTGCCTTTTCATTGGCCACAACTGTCCTGTGGCTGCTCCAGGTTTGGAAGGTGGCAATCAAGGAGGTGACTTCCATTAGAGTGTGCTTCCTACTTTTTTTTTTAATAACAAAATATGTCAAGTTTTATTCATGGATTCGTGTCTACATTGACAGTTAAAAACACAAATGGCCTCTTCTCAAATGTATTATGAGGGGATTACAGTAGATTAAGATGAATTAAAATCATGTAGATACATAAAAATAAAATGCCACATGGCATTGTTAAACTGGGTTACTTCTGTGTTGCTGCTCATTGTCCAAGGGCACAAACTTCTAGATTTCACAGATGAAAGGTTGGGTGAAATTCTTTGGAAGGGAGTAATTGTGTGGTCCATAAAAAGGTGTCAACTAGTGTTCTTTGAAGTGTGCATAGCCACATATCACACAGTACTTGTCTCGTACCAAGAACCATTGTTGAGAAGGTGGGGGTACAACAAAGATACTGCTTAATTCAGTGTTGTTAGGTGCAACATAGGAGCTGGGAACCATACACTTCAAATGAAGTTCAGCAGAAATTGATTCCTAAGTATATAGGTAAGCCAGGACTAAGTGAGAGTTCCATCAGAGAAAAGCTGTTACAATTCTACAGAGACTAACAGGATAATCAAATTCAAGTTCATCTAGTCACACTTGAATTGCCTGACAGCCAGTCCCCAGAAATAATTCGTCAGGGCCTCCCGATTCATCTTGATAAAATAGTGCTCTTTTAGCTTTATCATGAAAATTAAAATGACTGCATTCCACCAAGATGAGAAAGAACTGTAGCGGCAGCTCCTTGAGCCTCTTCATTTGCTGGAGGGAGAGAGGTCCATGTCTTTACTAGGGCACCCATTCTAGGTACTAAGTTCCCTAATACCCGGTGTCCTCGGAAAGCTCGAACTCTTTCAAAATAGATCCCATGTTTTAACTTTTTCCCAATGGCAGTGTGCTACACAGTAGCAGATGTTTAATAAATACGGGAAGAATAAAGTGACTCTTTCTGGATCCAAGAACTAATAAAGAATTGGGGCTGAAAATTATGTTTGGGTCAGTGCTCTTTAGACTACATTACCTTGGGAGATCAGAGTGTTATGCGTGACCTGGACCTCTCCTGAGATTTAGAGTCATCTCTCCAAGTAGCTGCTAGGTACCCAAGTGGATACTTGATATAGTCCTCTCAAAAGGTGACAGGTGCTATATAGAACCCCTGATTTTAGCCCCTTCTGTTTGTTTTCTCTCCATCTCAGTCAATAATGCCACAGTCCATCTAACTTCCAAGCCAAGAGACACTAGGATTTACTCTCAATTCCTTCTTTTCCTTCATACCTGTATCCAGTCTTGCACTGAATCTTCTCACTGTTACCTTCAAGATTTATTTCATGTCTATTCACTTATCCGTGATCAATACCCTGGCCCAAACTACCACTGTGTCTCTCCTGGACTTCCTCAATAGCTTGTTAATAAGCACCCTGCTTCCAGTTTTGTTCTCTGTCTAGGGCAGTTGGCTCTTGCCCAGAACACATCCAAATCAAAGGAACGGGTAGAAGCAGAAGGTCTTTATTATGCTAGGTCTTGGCCTAAGAGCTCCTTAGGCAGCAGGAAGTTAACTGCTTCCTACTGTTTTTGATGATGAAAAATATTTAACTGTGGCTTGATTTAAGCCATGTTAATCTATAATTCTCTTTATGCTTTTAGTTCATACTATATAACTTAAATATTATATGCCATCTTATTTATTGAGTGTGATAGGACTTTAGCTACAGTCTAGATTTGAAATTCCTTTGTGTCTGAGACTAGATCTACTTTTTGTATGAGACTTGGTGTCTCATCCTTGAATATTAGTGAAAAAGAGTTTAGATGTCATCAAGCCCACATCTTATGGCTCTTGGTAAGTATATAATATGAGTGGACTGCTAACAAATAGCTTATTAAGTTAAATTGAATACTGAAAGTAGAAAAGGGGAGAGTGAAAAATTTAGAATGGAGATAATAAAGAGTCTTCTATTCAGGGCAAAAGACTATGGGGGCAGGATCTACTTGGAAAAAAATATAGTACTATTTTCAATGAAAACAGAAACCTGAACTACATTAGCATGCTTTTCTAACTCACAGAGTTAGAAGGCAAAATGATGTGGAAAGAACATTGTACTAAAGTCAAGAGCCTCAGTCTAGGTCTCCTTCTGCCTTTATATAACGGCAGTGTTGCACAAGTCATTTAATCTCTCTTAGCTTCAGCTTCTAGGATGGGGATAATAATTGCTGCTTTACAGGATTGTTGAGAGTATTAGAAATAGTACGTATTTAGTACTTCATGGTGCCTGGCACATGTAAGTACCTTTGGTAATTGTTTTTACCATAGTCATTTGTATTATTATTGTGTGGTCTTGGAGGAACCCTTTTTTGCATTAATTAAACCTTATCTATAAACTGCAAATGTTAGATGTTATCTAAGATTCTGCTTCCCAATTCTAAACTGTCATATATCTACATTAAGTACCTCAGCTGGGACATTGTTAAAAAGATTTCTGTGGAGTTATTAAGGTATCTGTGAGTGCAGTGAGTTCATAGGAGACCGTAGGAAGATGAAGTTCTCTGGTGTGTAGATTTATGTCACTATGTAAACCAAATAAATACGTATCAGAACAAATGTTTCTGAGGCACTGAAGTA
The DNA here is from genome assembly GCF_000325575.1 of Pteropus alecto. Taxonomy (NCBI): domain Eukaryota; kingdom Metazoa; phylum Chordata; class Mammalia; order Chiroptera; family Pteropodidae; genus Pteropus; species Pteropus alecto. The sequence goes on from NW_006442491.1 coordinate 18,937,318, forward strand.
CCTTCTGAATTATCCAAGGCCACTGAGAGAAGCTAATGAAATGCTGGCTAAACCAAGAGCAGCAACGAGGTTGGATATAACTTACCTTATGATTTCTCTCAAAGAGTATAGGTATAATGTTATAATATAGAGAAAGTCAGCACTGAGGGCTGTCAGTACCCATAATTGGTGACAGTTTGGGGCATGGCACACCTCTCTGGTAATGTCAATGGGAATTTACTCTTCTGAGGAACATTTTCACAGTATATATCAAGAGCCAGCAATTCCATCTTTAAGAATTTATCTTAAGAATTATGGACGTGTACCGAAATTCAGCTCCAAGGATATTCTTCTAGTAGTATCTTTAAAGTGAAAGTATTGTATAAAGCCTAAAAAATAGGGATAAGTAAATCATCGTACAGCCATCAAATGATAGTATATCATTATCTGTTGGCATGGAAAATGCTCACAATATGTGAAGCAGATGCAAAATGTCAATGATCCCATTTTTAAAAAAGATTTATATATATCAATATATATGGAATAGTGTGGCATTGTAGTTTTTTTAATAAAAGCTTTTTTGTGATCTAATTTTTTATAATCATATATTTTTGTAATAAAATAGGGCTTAAGAAAGATACTTAATTCAACAAATGTGTATGCAAGTGATTACTGGTATCTACTTCTAAGATAAAGAATACTTTAAGTACATGTTGTTCTCTGGATGAAGACAAATGGTTCTTTGAGTTTCATAGGAAATTATTTGCCAGTGAGTATGGCCTTTAGATTATTTTTCAGGCTACTTACAACTATTTTCTTAACCATACAGGGCTGGATTGGGGGCTGACGTTAAACCTACACAGGTTTCCACAAGACAGAGTGTAGAAGTTTGTACACAGAAGTAGGCTGGGTCTGTCTTTTATTTGTTCCTTTTACTTAATCTGTATGTTGTACCTTTTATGTATTTTTTAAAGCCATTTCCTTCTTGCCCAGGGACAATGTTTTTATGAAAATAAGGAAAGAAAACCTATATCGGCAAAACTGTTTGCACTTTCTTTAAAATACTGTTCTAAGCACGTTGATGGATGAGGTATACACAAGTGAGTAAAATCCATCCTTGTCTTCAGGAATTTACAGTCTACTAGGAGAGACGTTTGCATAGTTAATATAAAATCGGATGGTAAATAAAGCACTATGGCTTTGGAGAGGCAACAATTTTGTGTGATAGGTAGAAATTAGGAAAGGATTTGTAGAGAATTGAATTGGACTTTGAATGATGAGTAGGATTTTGGTTGGTAGGTATAAAATTTAATGGTGTGTTTCAGAAATTGGATTATTCAGGGCAGAGAGTAAATTTGATGTGGGGGTGGCTAGAAGTGAGGAAATGGTAGGTTGAGAGGAAACTAAAATAATGAACATAAAACACTGAGCACAGTGCATGGCATGTTGTAAGTACTCATCAAACTTTTCCTCTTTCTAATTCCAACATACTTACCTCAGGGAGTACCTTCAAGTTACCAAAAAGAACAGTTAACTTTTAGTTTGATTTAAAAAGTAAGACATATTGTTCAGACGATTTTCAGAATTGCAAATGTGGTAGTAAAAGCTAAGTAATTACTAGGGAATCAGTACCTTACATTAAGGTGCATACAATTTTCTGAACCATTTCTTTCCATAGAAGGTGACCTATTGAGAAAAGTGATACCAATACTAGTAAAAAACAGCTCTCCTGCACCGAGGTGGGGACAATGTCACAAGTTAAAGCCTCTTATTCCTATGATGCTCCCATGGACTTCATCAATTTTACATCTTTGAATGATGAGGAAGATACCCAAGACATAGATTCTTGGTTTGGTAAGTGTTTGCTTTTCCCTGGCCATTTTAAGTGTTTTGAAGACTTTTCAAAAAATAGAAGGGGTTATAAGGAAATAAAATATAATTCCTGTCTGCACGAAGGTACTTTGTCATCCATGATATGAGACAAATAATTGAAGTATTTGGGGAATGGACTATAAGTACAAATTAATGTTATTTTACAGTTAAGAATGACAAGTATTTAAGCTTTAGAGACATATGGGAAAATCCAGAAATCCATATTTCTTCAGAAATATGATGAAACAAAGTTGAATGAAACTCTAGAATTCAAAAACATGTCTGTACTTATGACAGCCCCATAAAAACTTGCTCTACTTGTCACTGGGCATAGAATATAATATTACAGCTAGGATATTGGCATTATATAATCCACCAATCTTACTCAGATTTCTCATTTCACTTGTACTCATTTTTGTTTATGTGTATTAAGTTCTGCACAATTTTATCACCTGTGTAGGTTCATGTATCTATTACCACAGTCAAGATACTGAACAGTTCTAACATCACAAGGACCCTTGTATTGCTGTTTTATAACTACACTCACCTTCCCCTTGCTACCTCTTCCCAATTCATTTTTAAATGGAGGGATTATGCTGCTCAGAACCCAATCCCCAAACAGAGATAGGATTGCCTGATGTTGGGTAATATGGTATGGCACATACCCTGACACCAGGCTAACGATAAATAAAGATGTGGTTATGTTTTTATATTACTTTGGAATAATATTTGATATCAGGCTAGTAGCTGCTGGGGCCCCTTTATTCATTCTTTTTCTTGCCCTTATCCTCTTTATTAAGAGAAATCACTGTGTGCTGGGGGGACAAAAATGAGTCCTTTGTAGCCACACTTGTCACTGATAATAGTGTCCAAATATGATGGCATATGCCATTCTCTTGGAAAAGGACTTTAATTGTATCCACTGGGGATCCCAAGAGGAGAGGTGTCTTGGAAGTGGTGTGGGAAGAAAGGTGGATAAGAGGGCCAACTGCCCTATAGGGGTCTTCCTCCATGCCCTTGCTCCACTGAAACTCCAAAGAAATGGCTGGATTGTCTATCTCTTTTTCTAAGTTTTTCTTTAAAACAAAACAAAGGGGAAATAGTATTAACAATACTATTAAGTACAGTTTGGAAGAAAAAAAATCCCACTCTTTTTTTCCAGACCACCTTAGCTCTAACATAACTTTCTAATTTCTTCCAAATAATATCTTTTAACACAGTTGCAATCCATGTACATGCACAGTGTTATTGCTGGGGCTCACCACATTTTTGACACTTCTATCTATAGATAGGCGGTTGGTAGAACAGGCATTTCACTGCTTTGCACTGACTTTTGGACACGGCAGAATCTAAGATAAAATTCTTTGAGACAGCCTTGCTCTGTTCCATCCTCACACCCCACACTCCCTTCTCACCACCCCAGTTGAGGGAGAACCTCAACGCAGATAGGCTATGAGACGCCCCTTGTCAGCCCTGTAGATCTTGGTGGCTACAGTTTCTTAAACAGGAACATCATGTATCTGGGTGTTGATAAGGCCAGTTCACACTCGTATGGTCCTAAATGTGTATCAAGCAAAGATAAAGAGCTATTCACAATACATGCAGAGTCTGCACTTCTTTTCTATAATACATTGTTCACTGTTGCCAATGTTTTAGCGATAGTTTTTATAGTCTCTATCTCTGATGTATAATGTGTATTCATTTCTTTTTGATCATTAGAGCTTTGCTTTTACTTGCCAAATGAATTAGAAGTGTACTGGTAGGGAGCTTGAGACTCCATTTTAAGTGCATGGCACTGACTTACTTTGCTTCTTTGCTGATTGTTTAGAGGATGACACTCTTAACTTTTCACAGAAGAGAAGGCCAATTTGGAGAATAAGTTTCCTGGGAAGAATGGGACAGGAGCGCTTTTTCAGGACAAAACTCCTTTGAGGAAAGCGAATCCTCAGCAAGCTATTGTCACACCTTTGAGACCAGGTGAGAGGGAACTTGTTGATATAAAGCTCCTTGGCAGAATGGTGGAATAGTGTATTAGGAGCCTGAGAGATCTGGGGTGAATTACCTAAATGCCGTATCCCTTGGTTTATTATTGGTGAAATGGGCTGATTCATTTTATGGTGAATGCGAAACTAATGATGTGCTACACTTTTTAAATAATCTCTTAGAATTAAAGGTAAAGTAGAATTGTTTGCCAGATACATAATTGTCTTCTTTTTATGATAAGATTTAAGATAACTTAAATGGGTCTGGTTGGGAAATAAAACAGTAGGAGAGAAGAATGTACTGCTTGCCATTGTAAAAGAATTCTTTGAGTCACGTGTCTGATTTTAAAAGATGATTGACATTTGAACTGGTGGTTACTAAATCTGTAGAATATTGTCTGTTAGATCAGGACAAAAAAGGCATTCTTTAATAGGTCATAAATCCTTGAAAATGATTCTTTTTTAAAAAAAATAATAGCTATATTTAGATATAATTCATAATACAATTCACCTTAAAATGTACATTTCATTTTTTTTATAGTATATTCATAGAGTAGTTGTACAAACCACTACAATCAATTTATCATTGATTTTTTTTCTAGTCTGTTTTTTATTTCATTGATTTCCATTCTGACCTTTATTATTTCCCTTCTACCTACTTTGGGTTCAATATGCATTTTTTTTTTCTTTTTTTCTTTTTTAGTTTCTTAAGGTGGCAGCTGAAGTCATTGATTTGAGATCTTTTTTTTTTTTAATGAGTTTACTGCTGTAAATCTCTCCCTAAGTACTGCTTTAGTGGCATCCCACAAATTTGATATGCTATGTTTTCATTTTCATTCCATTCAAAATACTTTTAATTTCTCTTTTGATATCTTCTCTGACCCATGGTTTTTTTAATTGAGATATAATTGACATATAACATTGTATAAGTTTAAAGAGTGCATATTGATTTGATACATTTACATATTGCAATGTGATTAACACCTCTATCATATCACATAATTCTTTTTTGTTTGAGAAATAATTAAGGTCTAGTATCTTAGCAGCTTTGAAGTTTATAATACAGTATTGTTGACTGTAATCTCTATGCTGTGCATTAGAGCTCCAGGATTAACTACTAGTTGCAAGTTATTTATGTGTTAGTTTAGAAATGTGTTATTTAATTTCCAGGTATTTGCAGGGGTTCTAGAAATCTTTTCTGTTATTGATTTCTTTGTGGATTTAATTCCATTGTGGTCAAAGAACATACTTTATGATTTAAATTTTTTTTAAAGTATTGAAACTTGTTTTCATGGCCCAGAATAGGGTCTGTCTTGGTAATGTTCTGTGTGCACTTCAAAAGAATGTGTATCCTGCTCTCATTGGGTGGAAAGTTACATAAATGTCAATTGGGTCAAATTGCTTGACAGTGTTGCTCAAGTCTTATCTTTCCTTATTGATCTTTTATCTAATTGTTCTATCCATTTTGAAAAGTGAGGATATTGAAGTCTTAAACTATTTTTGTTGATTTGTCTATTTCTCCCTTTAGTTTTGTCAGTTTTTTCTTCATATGTATGAGGCTCTGTTGTTAGATGCATATATGTTTATAATTTTTAACATCTTGCTGAGTTACATATTTTTGTAAATGAAGTTTTATTGGAATACAGCCATGCACATTCATTTATATATCATTTATGACTATTATATTCTTAATGATTTTTGTGTCAACTTCTTTCATCAATTAGAGAAAGAAGTATGACATTTTAGACTATAATTATGGATTTGTCTATTTTTTCTTGTAGTTTTTGCTTCATTTATTTTGAAGCTCTTATTAGGTGCATCAATATTTAAGTGGTCTGCCATCTTGATGACTTGACTACTTTATCTTTTTGAAATGATCCTCTTCCCCTTCCTATCCCCCTACCCAATCCCATTTCTCAAATGCTACATCTTTTTACTCTTATTGTTTTAAATTGTGGTTATACCCATAATATCTCGTAATTTGTTTATATCAGCAATATTTATATTACTATGATTATATAAATATTGTACAATGCCAGATCAATTAGTATGATGCCAACTACATTTCTTCTTGGTTCTCTTGGTTCTCCACAGTTCCTTGTTACACCTTTGAGCCACATAACGATAACCTGACATCAAGGTCAAGTAGATTCTCTTTTCTTTAAGCTTCATCAATTATTTAAATTTTGTCATACTTATAGTTTGTTTCATATTGGACAATGATCCTTGGGAGTTATAACTGCTTTTGGAGGGGACATTATTTTTCTTAATATCTGACTATCTCTGCTGCCTCATTCCCTGGCTCTTATGCCTTCTTTTTTGTATTCTTTCCTCTGTCCTTCATTTTGCTGGAATACATCCTCAGGGAACTTCCTAAGATTAGGTGCAGGAGAAGAGGACTTTGCATTTTCACATGTCTGAAAATGTCATCGTTTGGCCTCCATATATAATTGAAAGTTTGATTTAATATATAATTATAGTTTAAAAATTCTTTTGACCACTCTAAAGGCATTTTTCTTTTATCTTCTGTTATCCTGTGTCACTGATGAGGAATCCAGCTTATCCTATTTTCCTTACAGCTTGGGTAATTTCTTTTTCTCTGTGGAAGCTTTCAAATTTTTATCTTTTTAAAATGTCATGAGGATGTATTGGGGACAATTTTTTCTTTAGGTAGTCCCTTTGGCTGGCAAATGGGCAGGGCCCTGGATACTTCATTTCTACTTCAACCAAAGTAGCTTTTATAAATTGGTCTTCTGTGTAAGATTTCACTGGAACTAAATGTTCCACTGCTTACACTCACATATATATAAAAATGTCAATCTAGAATTTTGTATTATGTTGTGTGTGTGTGTGTGTGTGTATGTATGTTGTATCATCTCCAACTTATTTCTTTGGGATTTCAGTGCTGACTAGTTTTTACTCTCATGCAGTTGACAACACTAATTACAAAGAGGCAGAAAAAGAAAATCTGGTGCAACAGTCCATTCCATCAAATGCTTGTTCTTCCCTGGAAGTCAAGGGAACCATCTCCAAAAATACTCCCGCCCAGTCTCAGAGGTAACACTGTCTTGGAGCTTGAAAGTGGTGGTTATTTTAATAATGTTTAAAGAATGGTTACTAGACAGAGCACCTAATGTGTGTCTCATACTATATTACACTCTTTATGTTATGAGTTGTAGTAGATAATATGTCTAATTCATAGATAAGGACTCAAAGGTACTAAGTTACTTGTCCAAGGTAAGTTTATTTCAGAGCCAGGATCAGTTCGGTTCCAAAGCCCTTACTGTTTGCACCATCAACATGAATTGCAATTTTACATTTATTTGTATGAATATTTGACAGATTTTTTTCCCCATTGTAAGTAAACAGTGCTTAACGAATTCTGGCAGAAGCTGAATGAACAAATGGATGGATGGGTAGGTTAATCTGTAATCTTGGCACTAGCAGTCTCAGAACATCTAATGTCTTTGAATGCTGCATTTTGTATCAGTATTATCTTTTTGATCACAAAAACGTAGTATTTGGTTGCTGTGAGTCTTAACATTGCCTTCAGATGGCGCTAATCAAATATCTATTCAAATTAGATTTTTAAAAACTTTTTACCATCTAATAATTACCACCAACCCACTGTTTATTGCTTTATACTTTGATGCTACCTAGAATATCCTCAAGGAAGAAAAAGACAGGATATTTATACTATTATTGCTCAGAGTGATGAAATTACCCTTTGCAAAGCCTATGCTGGCATAAGGGTATCACCTTTTGAGGATGGTATCATATAAGCTTATAGTAATCTTTTCTGGTAAAGAAGCTCATTACAGTCAAAGAATTCTTTGAAATCTCAACCAGCTAGGTATATATCACAGGAGTCTTAAGAGATTGCTAATGGTTGATTCTATGGTTTCTGTTCCATGTTTAAATTGTGAAGTAGGGCATGTGGAAAAGGGACCCAGTATCCTATAGATTTCTTCAGAATCTAAGAAAGTGTTAATATTTTGTATATGTATATGATTTTGTATACGTATATGATTATTAAATTTGTCCCTTATTTCTTCTCCATTTTGTATATGTATATGATTACTAAATTTGTCCCTTAGTCTGCTGAATTCTCCATTTTGTATACGTATATGATTACTAAATTTGTCCCTTATTCTGCTGAATTCTAGAATGCTTTTTGGAAATCATTGTATGACAGGAAGCCAGCTGCTTTGAGTCAGAAGACTTGAAATTTTTTTTTTTAAGGCAGGTACCCTTTACCATTTAAAACCTCAGTGTACTGAGAATAATTATTCTCAGGCTAATTGTAAGAAAGGGCCAAATAAGGTAGTATATGACAGTACTTTGTAAATGATACTATGTTTTGAAAATGGGTAATAAGAGGCAAAACACTAGTGCCATTTTATCAGGTCTCAGATTTATCTTAATCCAGAGATGCCTAATCTAGAAAGGAACAGCAGATAGAATAAAATGGTGTAGACAATCATACAAATTCCCTACTGTTTTATTTTCACATTGTTTTGATGGATAGGCTAAAAGATGACAAAACTCCTTTGACACAGAATAGTTAACAGTCAAGGCTGTAGTCTGTCATAATAATTTTTCCATGGAAGAGGTGAATGGATAAATAAATTTTACCACAAATGTATGTTTTAATGTTTTGGAATCTCGTCTCCTAGCCGTTTCTCCCTGAAGACACCCAGCAATTATTCTTTTTAGTTTATAACATCATTATATGTTAAATTGAAGTAATAATCCAATATGGTCATGTCTTCGTGTGCTTTGCCTTCTTTCTAATTTTTAGATTTCCTAGTCTTTTTAAAAATGGACTGATTTTGTTGGGGTATAATTTGCATATAGAAAAATGTATATATCTTGAATATATAGTCTGGTTAGTTTTGACAAATATATACCTCCAAGCAACTACAACACCATATTCAAAATGTACAGAACATTTTTATCATCTCAGAAATTTCCCTCATCCTGCCCCTTTTTACAGTCAATCCTGATTGCTCTTTCTACCTTCTTACTCTCCCACCTTCCATCCAGAAGCAGCCGCTGTTCTGATTTCTGTCACCACAGATTAATTTTGCCTATTCTAGATAGTTGTATAAATGGAACTGTATAGTATGTATTCTTTTATATCTGACTTCTTTCACTTAGCATGTGCTTTTGAGATTCATCCATGCCATTGCATGTATCAGGATTTTATTTCTTTTTATTGCTGATAATAAATTTTATTGACTGAATATACTACAGTTTATCCATTCACCAGTTGATGGACATTTGAGGTGTTTTCAGTTTGGGGCTGTTATGAATAAAGCTTTTATGAGTAGTTACCTGTAGGTCTTTATGAGGACAGTGTTTCTCTTGGGTAAATACCTAAGGAATAGAATTGATGGGTCATACTATTAAGTATATGTTTATAAGAAACAATCGGAACGTTTTCTAAAATTAACACTGTTTTATATTCCCACTAGCAATATATGAGAGTTTCAGTTGCTCCACATCTAGCCAACACTTGGTATTGTGAGTCTTTTTAATGATATTTCATTGTGTTACTAATTGGCATTTTCTGATGACGAATGATGTTGATCATATTTTCATGTGATTACTGGCCATTTATATGTTTGCATATATAGCTGCTGCTTTTTTAGTCTGGCTCCCTGGAGTCTCCCCTATGCTAGCAGTCAGCCAAGGCTGAATATAAACTCTTGCATCTGGAGTTCTTAAATTTATTTTTTCAATAAGAGTTTATTTGAGCCAAACTGATGACGTGTTGGGGAGCAAGATCTCAAATGTTCCTGCATCTGGAGTTTTCCCTTTAAATTTCCAGCTGTTCTGCCAGCCCCGATGTATGTCTTCTGATACTTCGTGCTAGTAAGACTTTAGCTTTGTGCTATCCTACTATATACACATTGCAGAATGCACTTAACAAAAAAGCAAACTCACCAGTCTTAAACCTAGTGTAATTATGTCTTTTTAGAATGGATTCCTCATTAGTTTCTGCTTGCTTTTTTGCTAGGCCCCCTGGGTCTCCCCTAAACATGCATAGTTTTAACAATGAAGTAGGAGTTTGTGCAGAGTTTTGCTCAGAATTTGAGTGACATTTTCTGTAGCTCTTTCACTTCTAGGATTTTTCTAGCTGCTACATATTGGCATTGAGTTCTATCATCTCAGAAATTTCCATCCAGTAAGACTGGAGTTCTCTGATATTTGGGGAGCACCCTCAGGCAAAAAACCTACTAACTCATAATTCTTAACCTTTGCAGTTGCTATTTTTCATGGACAAATGTTCCTCTGTTTTCTGTCTGCTTTTGGTCATGTGCCAGAGCCTTCAGATATTCAGATTTTTATATTTTGTCTACATTTTGTAATGATATATAAATAATTTGCCTGATAAATTCACTCTTCCATGTAATTTTTAGAGATTAGTATGAAAATATTTGTAGATGAAAGACAGGATATTTGGGATTTGCTTCAAAATCTAGGAGAGTGGATGGAGGGAAAATTGATGCCTGATTGACTGAGTTGATAGTTCTTGAAACCGGATAACAAGGACCTAGCAGTCCGTTTTATTATTCTTTTAATTTTTAATGTTTTAAATTCTCCATAATAAACATTCTTAAATTAGGTACTCAATGCAATAGCATAACAATTTGAATATATAATAATGTCTTATAGTGTTTAGGACTTTTATACAAAAAGGCTTGAGAGAAATTATACAAGATCCCAATAAATGGTAGGACATACCATGTTCACAGATTAGGAGCTTTAATATTATAAAGATAACAATTTTCCCTAATTGATCTATAGATTCAGTGCGATACCGATACAAATCCCAATGGTTTTCATTTTGGACAATGATATGTTGATGCTAAAATTTATATGGAAATTCCAAGGTCCAAGAATAGCCAAAATACTTTTGAAGTATTCGTAGATAGCAAGATATATTATAAAGCTATAGTCATTAAAGCTTTGTGGTATTACCCAAGGATCAGTGAGACCAGTGGAATCAAATAGAAACTCATTTTCTCATGTATGTACATGATATATGACAAAGGTGGTACTGTAGACCTGTAGGGTAAGGGTGTTTTTTTTCCCTTCTCTCTTCATTAAACAATGATTGGACAATGGATATCCAAAAGAACAAAATGAAACTTGGCCTCTACATAACTCCATAGAAAATAGTCAGTTCTAGGTAGGTTGTAGATCTAAATGGTAAATCTAAATATGATAGCTAAAGTTCAAATAAGGAAGTATAGGAGAATATCATTATGACCTTGGAATATGGAAAGAATTTTTAAATAGGATACACACAGAAAAGCACTGACCATAATAGAGAAGAGGGTTAATGTATTCGAGCACCTTTATCTAATCAAATGATACTATAAAAAGAGTAAAAAGCCAACCCCCTTAGTGGGAAAAGATATTTGAAACAGATAAAACCTACATATTTATAATATTTAAAGAATCCCTACTAATCTATTAGGAAAGGATTGAGAACCCATAGAAAGCAGGCAGGCTTTATGAAACCGCTTTATGAAACCACTTTATGAAAGAGGATAATCAAATAGCCAATAAACGTGAAAAGTTGCTCAGTCTCACTGGTTAATCAGGGAAAAGCAAATTAAAACCACAGTGAAATTCTCCATACTATTATGGCTAAAATTAAATCACTTGATAATACCTAGTGTTCAAGAGGATGTAGAGCAATGCAACTCTTATAAATTTGCCAGTCTAAGCATAAATTGGTTCAGGTATCTTGGAAAACAACTTCAGTTGTGCTAGTTCTATGACCTAGCACTCTTATGACTTAATATACCCAACAGCAACATGTGCACATGTGCACCAAGAGACATATATGAGAATCAGCAGCAGACTTATAAATAGCAATACATTCCTACAATGCATGCTACAGCATTGAAAACAGTGAATTGAAGCTACATGAATCAGTGTGGTTGAATCTCACAAATATAATGTTGAGTGAAATAAACCAGATAAAACAAAATACTTGCAGCATTCTCGTTACATTATATAAAGTTTTTGTTTGTTTCTTTCCTAACTAATATGCTTGTCTATGTGGTACAATGATAAAGAAAAAGTAATGGTTATTGTAAGACAAGTCAAAATAGCAGCTGCTGCCAGCGTTGTGTTTTATAACCTAGGTGGTGATTTCATGAGTCTTCACTTTGTAATCATTTAACTTAAATTTTGTTTTGCATACTTTCTGTTATGTGTTATATTTTAACAAAAAAAAGGAGGCATGACTAAAAAAGGAGAAAAGAAATACTATAGTCAGTTTTTAGGAGACCTGATCTATAATTTCATTTCTAACTTTAATTAGCTCTGTAACAGGGTCGATAAAGTCACCTCACCTTTTTAAACTTTCATTCTTACCTGTAAAAGGAGGGAATTCTCGGTGATTGCCAGTGCCTTTAAAAAAATCAGCTTTATTGAGATCTAATTTCTACACACCGATGCATTTAAATACCAACATTTTATGATGAAATTTCAAGAACTGTCAGACAAGAAGAGATTTGATTTTGAGTGGAAATAATACCACTAAACTTTTTATAACCCTTTGTAGTTTGACATACTTTCATATTTCTGAAGAACATTTGCATATGGTAGATGCTTTCATTTTAGATAAATCTTGTCAATTCTTCTACCATAGAAGATCTGCTAGACTCTCTGCTCGGAAGGATCTGGCACAGAAAGAAAAACACCATGTAAAAATAAAAGCCAAGAGATGTGCTACTCCTGTAATAATCAACGAAATTCTACCCTCCAAAAGAATGAAAGTGTAAGTAGCCACAGCCTCTGTCTGGCATAGGTTTTACCCTTGTTTGCTACTGTAGTTAATAGCAAACAGAATATATGGTACTTGTTCTTATTTTTATCAGTTGGGAATGTATTTTGCTGTAGCCTCTTTAGCTAGAATGGTTTATAGAATAGTTATTTGCTGTTGCCTTTGTTCAGTGACTGAACAATGTCAGGGCAGCATCTCTGTGAGTCTTAGCTTTTATTTCATACTTGTTGCTCAAGATGGCTGCTCTCTGTTTCTTAGTTTCTTCCTTGTGCTTGTTGCCTCTTTTTCACAAGATAGCTGCTATATCTCTAGGTATCATATCTATGTTCAAGGGAAGAAGGAGACAAAGGAAGAGGGGCATATCACAAAAGTGAAATATTTTCCAGAAATCTTTGTTTTATCTTAGTTGCCCAGCTGTGTCGTGGATCCCTCCTAATTGCTGTTAGAGGCAGTTGTCGCAAGTACAGTATTTTTGCCTTTGTACATTGTTGCTCCAAACAAAATTGGAGTTCTATTAATAAGAAAGAAAATGGAATAGATATTGGATAAACAGCTGTCTGTCTGCCATTTATGCATTTGATGATGAGCAGTTGGAATCCCTCCTACTCTCCTGAACTATCACCAGACAGCTGTTACCTTGACTTCTATTGACGTTCTCAAAGTTTACCCATTGTGGCCATTGGTATATGTAATCTGGTGTTACTATTGGAAGAATTTTGTGGTTGAAGCATGCTTGTTGTCATAAAGAATGAGAAAATTTAAGCCATATATGGTAGATTTGGGAAGGAGGGTAGAGCAGAGTATACTTTAAGGAATTAAGAGATATTTTTTCATCCTTTTGAACTCAAGTTCTAACAATAAAAAGAAGCCAGAAGAAGAGGAAGAAGGCAGTGTTCATCAAGATACTTCTGAAAAGAATGAGTCTTCCCCAGAGAAAGCCAAGGGCAGGAATACAGTGTCTTATATACCACCTGTGAGGTATGCTTCTTTTTTGAATTTAAACGTTAGAGTCAATAGAATAAAATTACAAACAGGTGCATCTGTAGTCTGTTTGGTACACATGGAGCTTGGGAAACTCCAGAAATTATAACCATGGTGAGGTGAATTGTTTTATGTCCTGGTGGGTGCTCAAGTCTTAAACATTAGAAAAAATATACTATTAAAACAAATTAAAAGAAATATAAAAGGAAAAAGTTAGTAAAGGTTCTTACTACCTAAATTGAACAGTTTTTATTTTGCCAAGCTCTCTTCTGGTCTTCATTCAAGTAAAATACATATTTTCACAATCAGTCTATAAATAACCTTTGGGTTCTTTAAAGTCACCAGAGACTATTTTTTTTCCTGTACTTTATCTTCACATTTATACTTTTTCAGTAGATTGTTAATATTCTCAATAGGAAATATTTTACTATTTCCTGTTGAAAATGCATTTTCCAATTTTTCACTATTGGAAGTATTCAGTGAACATCTTTATAGACAGAGCCTTTTCCTTGACTAGTCCTCAGGCTAAGGAAAGAGAAATTCCTCGATCAAAGGGTACGTACGACTGATTTTATGGCTATTGATGTTTATTGCCAATTTTATTTTCGACATGAATGTATGCATTAACAGTGCCATCAGCTTTGAATGAATATTTTTATTTCCTTGTAGTCTCATGTGCATTGAAATTTTTTTCACTTTTAAAATTGTTTCAAATTTAATTGATAGAATATTTATGGCATCAAATTATTTTAATTTTTATTTGCTTGATTGCTGAAAACATGTATTACTGTAGCTTCTTCTTGGGTGAATTGTCTGTTTCCTTTTCTATTCATTTACAAGTACTCTTAGTAATATTCTCATTACTAATAATTACTACTAAATTGAACTTTTACTATGCATTGGGTATTTCAGAAACATCTGATTTAATAGTGACAAATATTCTGTTGATGATGAGTATATTCCTTATTTTACAGTGGAGAAACCTGAGGTTCAGAGAGGTTAAATTGTTTTCTCAAGATCACATAGGCAGAAAATGAAATGACAGAGCTGAGATGTGAACTCTGGTTGGCTTTACTCCTATGTCTGTCCTCTCTATCACAGTATATGTTTTGTATATATTATTAAACTTTAACCACATTTGTTGTAAATACTTTCCTCATTCTACTAGTATTTTAATTTTAGTTTTAGCTAATCATTAAAGAGTCAAATTTGTGGGTCTTTTGTAATATCGTCCATAGTCTATTTTAGTTATTTTTTTACTGAGAATTGTTCAATATTTTGGTATAAGTTGTGCATCTCAATCCCCTCCCCACCACCATAGGTTATCTAATTAAGCCAGTATCAATCTATTAGATAATACTTTTTGGTTTGGATGATTATTTTATCACAGATTAAAGATCTAATCTAATGCCTTTAGATTATTTTGAATCATTGAGCCTCTCATCTCTTTTATTGATTTGCCCTTTAGGCAGAAGATTCTGAAAAGTACTGAGGAGCAAGAGTTGGAGAAGAGCATGAAAATGCAGCAGGAGGTGATGGAGATGCGGAAAAAGAATGAAGAATTTAAGAAACTTGCTCTTGCAGGAGCAGGTCAGCTTGGGTCTGGTTGAATCTGATTTATGAGGAATGCCTCTCATAATCTTGGTAGGGTTTTTTAAGTCTATAAAGCAAAAAGTCTTTCTCAGCCAGCAGTTGGCATAAAAAGATATGTTTATTTAGAAGGCTGGATATGGGTACCATTTATATCACAAATATTATTCCCTAGAATGTTTATATACATTGGCTCTTTCTTACAGCGTGCTGTTCTTCTCCTCTGTTGAAGTCACACCCATCTTTTGAGGCCTTTTTCCATGAGGACTTTCCTCATTTCTTCAAGTATAAATAATTCCTCCCTTTTTTTCCTTTTAATTCTTTTTCTCTGTTTTAGGAAAAGAAGGGACTAGGATTAAGACAGAATATAAAGTAACTGGGCAGGCCAGTTTTTGTTGTTTTCCCATTTTACGCTAGGCAGAGGAAAAAAGAGCTGAGTGAATCCAGTTGTAGCTATGGAAGAAAAGTATGACGGAGGGAGCTGAAGGGGTCAGAGTTCCGCTTTGCTCTGGCATAGAGTATTATTGATGGAATTAAAGCTAGAAAGCCCTGCTTACGGGGTTGGAAAAAGTGCCCCTTGAGTTTATAGAGTTTCCCTCTTAGAGATGTTTAGTTAAATGGCTTTTAAAGTCAATTCAGAGCTTTGCCTATCAAAAGTATTCTAGTTACTCTTCAGAGCTATGACCACATCTGAGAAATGGGATTTTTTCCCCCTGTGCTACCTCTTTACAGTTTGCATCTGACCAAAGGGCCTCAAACCCAACAGAACTCAATGAATATTGCACATATATTAGTGTCCTTGAGGACTGTTTCAAATTTGGAGTTATATGTAGAGAGTGAACAAAGTTAGATCCATGGAAATACAAGTACCAAAAAGACTAGATGAAGGGAGATTTGCTAATGTTCTCTATTCTTAGTGTTACCTGTGTGTTTTACTCTGCTCCTCACTCAGGGCAACCTGCGAAGAAATCAGTGAGCCAGGTAACCAAATCAGTCGACTTCCACTTCCGCACAGATGAGCGAATCAAACAACATCCTAAGAACCAGGAGGAGTATAAAGAAGTGAACTTTACATCTGAACTTCGAAAGCATCCTCCATCTCCTGTAAGTTAATGGACTAAATGAATATTCCTGTTACAATTTCAATGAGGATTTCAGGTGTAGCATTTGTGGTCACTACTTATAATAACATAATTGAGTTAAAATAGAGCTAAATCCTCACTTTGCCCCCCGTTAGCTTTGTGATAAATCACTGTCTTTGGGAACCATCTTACCAAGTTGCTGTGGAAACTGAATTGAGAATATACATAAAACATAGAATTATGTGTGGCAGATCGTAAGCACAGGCTTGTTACAGCTTGTGCTGTTACAGATTTCTTGAAAAAAATCCGTGTCTGCAAAGTTGTGTACAAAATATAACAAAGTTTATGGGACAGCGGGTTTGGGGCACTCCACTCAAAACCTGTGCAGTTTTGTTACCAGACCACTAACAAAAACAGTCACAAACCTAAATAAAAATTCTAGTACTAAGAATCTCTACTTGCAATTTTTGTCATCATTTGTTGAAGCCAGTCCAGTCCTTAAAGTCTTAATCCTTGCAGTGTGCTTCTTTCTTTGAGAATTTCATTTCCAGTCAGAGGCCAGTTTTATCAAAATGAATGATCCTTCTGATAGTCTTTTTCAACAGTCAGTTTTTGGGTCGATGCGTGAGCGTGGCATTCAGGCGATTCAGGCAGCTCCCTGACCTGATCCAGACTCAGAAGCCTAATCAAATTTTTTTTTTTAGCTGGGATTGGGGGTGAGGTGCCTTTCAGCTTTTTTTGCTTACTTCTAATTATAAGACAACTCGCTCTTGATTGCTTCAAAACATTAACATGCTTGTGAAAAATCAGTGTATACGTACTCCTGTAGGACAGACAATTTGCTAAATGCTAGATCTTGTCTTCCTTTTTTATTTAAAAAAAAAAAAAAAGATGGAAATAGGCTGGTTATAACTCATATTCAAGGACTGACAGACTTAGGAATAATAATCTTGGTTTTGCCTGGACCCCTGACTTTTGGTAGATCTGAGCTTCTATAACATTTCATTTGAGAAATAACTTCTCTCTTTACAGGCCCGAGTGACTAAAGGATGTACCATTATAAAGCCTTTCAACCTGTCCCAAGGAAAGAAAAGAACATTTGATGAAACTGCTAGTCCTTATGTGCCCTTTGCACAGCAAGTCGAAGCCTTCTATAAACGAACCCCTAACAGATATCACTTGAGGAGCAAGAAGGATGACATTAGTAAGTTTCTTACCAAAATCATAGCTAGCTGGAGTCTCTCCTGGAATTTCCTTTGCTTACATCTTAGGCACAAATTAGTCTTTAGTTGTAATCCTGACTTTTAAACTAAAGTATGGCATGTGCCATACAGATAACTAATGTATTGTTGAGCACTTCTCAAACCACCCAGCTATCTGTCCACTTGTGCCCATCAACCACCTTGATCTTCCTGGTTAGTAAATGTCCAAGGGGAATCAAGGTTACGTGATGTGTCATTATATATCAAGGATACCTTTGCCTTGTGTCAGAATGTCACAGTACACTTACTTACCTATAGAAAATGAAGGCATTCCATTCACTCAAGGTTGTGTGCTTTTATTCAGTGATTCAACAAATTTTTTTACTACTGCAAACCAGGCGCTGTGTTGGGCGTAAGGGATATAGAAATGAACAAAATGGACTTGGTGCTACTCAATATCAAGTTTCTAATTCAGTGAGAGAGATAAACAAATAGATTATTACAAATTTTGTTAAGTGCTGTGCATGTGGAGGGAGATGACAAAGTCGAAGGAGGTGCGAGATAGGTAGAACGTTTCTACATGCTGAGGAGTCTCTGGCAGAGAAAGGAGATGGCCAATGGTTAAGTCCCTGTACAGGCAGATAGGGGAGAAATACTTAGCACAGGTGGAGTTCTTCGAAAAAAGAGGTTGGAAGAGAGGAATAGATGCAAATGCTGATGGGTGTGTGGATTTGGTGGTGAAGAGATGAGAGGATTCTAATCTAATAGCTTCTATTTTTATGAAAGTAATTACTACAAGAAGAAAGGGAAGGAAGTTTGAAACACGGAAGTGGTATAAAATAGTTGTCCAGAGTATAGGGCTAGCATTCTGGATAAGGCCGAATCTGAATCTGATCGTTTTGCCTTTAAGGTCTCAGGTTTTTCTGCCTTGCATAAACATTGTTTAGTGCTGTGTTAGGTAGCCAGACAAGTTCCTATAGGTATAGCATTTCTTAATACTGTTATTATATTGTTCTAGTAGCCACTTGTCAAGTTTTATATTACAAAAATGTCTTTTTTTTTAATCCTAGTGGAAATTTAAATATTAAATGTGACTATTCAAATAGTATATGACTGTTGGAGTCTAATATGTCCTGCTCTTAGAATTTTGGTCCTGGCAAATAGAAATAAAAATTAAGCTACTTAGAGTTATAGCTAAATAATGGTTATATATATACTTGAAGCCTGGCTTATTTCTAAAATAAATAGACTTGGTTTCTATCTTCATATCTTATGTGATAAGATCTAAATTAGAGGATTCATTTATAATTATGAAAATCGACAAGGTTGCCCCTGGCTAGGTAAATCAATGTTGTCTATGAGTGGTAATGATGGTCTTAATATTGATGCTTTGACATAGTTTTTTTTTTTTCCTCCATTCTACTTTCTCTGAGAGACAGTCTTGAGGCTTCGATATAGTGCTTTTAGGGAGTTTATAAAATTTAAAATTATTATTTGGTCTTTAGGAAGGTCTTATTTTAAAGCCGGAATAAGCAAAAATCTCATTTGTCAATAACAAGCAAAATAGTTATCCATAGAAAAGCAGTACAGGCCCGTGCCATCAGTGATAAGGAATTCATTAGACATGAGTGGTTTTAAGTTCAGAAGACGATAGTAGAGTTTACTCAAAGGCTACTTTTGTCGTATCCCCCAATAAAGAGCGATAGGGAAGAAGGGACTGAATGTTTGTCAAGTTGACTGACATGAGCTGAGTGTAGAGGGCCAGCCACTCTGTGCTTGGGCATCTCTGGGCTGCCACCCGGAGTCAGCACCTACCGGTAAACAGGGTCTTGGAAGCCAGGTGAATATCTGTGATCTCCATTTACAGCTCTGTTACCCTCCAAATCTGCTGTGGCCAAGATTTCCAGAGACCCACAGACTCCTGTCCTGCAAACCAAATGGCGTTCAAGGCCTGTAACCTGCAAAAGCACGGCAGATCAGGAGGCCGAGGAGCTAGAGAAACTGCAACAGTAAGTCCCACTGGCAGTATTTGAGAAAGAGTTCTGAGAACCTGCCCACTTTCTTTTCTGTTCTAGAAGGGGATAGTTGGTATTTTTCTTGCCATGAGAACTTAATGGCATTTGAGTTACTGGCTCTGTAGGCTGTGCCCCCACGCCTATGATTAAAGGGTTGAAAGTGGAGCTATAGAAATGTCCTGAGTGTAAACTGGTAAAAAACTAATGCAGAGGTTGGGGTGGGAGAGCCTACCATTCTAATTAGGGAGTGTCCTTCCAGGTTAGTTTAAGTAGGTCCCACACTTTCATGGCCCCCAAAGGATTGTTCAGTGGAGGAAATTGGAACTTAATATGGGTGGCACTGGAGTTTGTCTCTTGTATCCTTCCATTTCTTTTTGTACCTGAACATATGAGGAAGCTTCGTCTGTGAAGAGAAACTCCAGTTTTTAAAGTATGGTGGAACCATTAGGACTTTCTCATTTATTCTTTGCTCTAGAGGTACAGATAATAGCTAGCAAGAGCTGAAATTTTGCTGTGCATGATGACTAATCTTTTTTTTTTTTTTTTTTGGCTAATCTTAATGATTATTATTTTTCTGTTTTTGGCCTACTTTGTCGTTTGTGTAGTTTTCGTTTTATTAAAAAAAATTTTGTTGTTGTTGTGGTTTTCTTTTACACTCTCACTTACAGATACAAATTCAAAGCACGAGAACTTGATCCCAGAATTCTTGAAGGTGGGCCCATCTTGCCCAAGAAACCACCTGTGAAGCCACCCACTCAACCTATTGGTTTTGATTTGGAAATTGAGAAAAGAATCCAGGAGCGTGAGTCAAAGAAGAAATCAGAGGATGAACACTTTGAATTTCATTCCAGACCTTGCCCAACTAAGATCTTGGAAGATGTTGTGGTAAGAATGGTTGAGGCTCTGCGAGCTGGCAGAGGTGCCCTGCTCATGACCAAATACCCACCCATCTACACGTGTTTGAGTAGATACTATGATCAGGGCACCTGCTAGGAGCTGTAAGTGATAAGTAGACATTATCAGAGGTGGATTTTGCTCTCAGGAAAGTTAAAGTCCAGTAAGGGAGACAACATATGTATAAATAATGTAAAATGAGACAGAAGTGTTTTAAGAGAGATGACAGTTGAAAGTACTTTAGGAATTCAAATGAGAAAATGATTTCTTCCAGGTAAAAGGCTCAGGGAATGCTTTGTGGAGGCATTTGACCTGAGCCTTAACAATGTATAGTAGTAGTTGTCCTGGTTGTGTTCACATTGTTGTCACTGTCATGATAGCTGACACTTTTACTACATTCCAGGCACTGCTCTAAGCCCTTTTCCTACGTTAAGCCATTCGTTTTGACCACAAGCCCTCCAGGTGGTTAATCCTAATGACCACTAGTTTGAGATGAGGCAGTTGAGGGACAGAGAGGTTAAGTAGCATTCCTAGGGCACTCAGCTAGTAAATGATGGAGCAAGGGTAAGAATTCAGGCACTCTGGCTCCAGAGCCCATTATCTTAATACTTAATTATATTGTCTCTCCATTATATGTAGAATTGGACTTGTAGAAATGCAAATGAAATGGACTGATGGGGCATTCCAGGCAGTAGGAGTGATATACAAAAAGCCTAAAAGGGCAGCTACTTGGAACTGTGAGTGGGTTGGTTAAGCTGGAAAAAAGAAGTACGTCAAGAGGAACAACTGGAAACTATACTAGAGAAGTGGGTTACTGTAGTCTGATGGTGGGGAAGAGATGCCACAGTCTAAGAATATTAGTAATGGAATTTGGCACCTGCATAAGTACAAAAATGGTTTTCAGTTCTATTTCCTTGGAGGTGGGGGAACATCTTCTCCCCTCAGTCTGGATTAATTTTGTTCAGGTACTAAGAACTCTCTTTTCCTGTTCTCTTTCTCTTTGCTTGCCCTTTAGAGTCACCATGGTTTCAAGTGAAACTGTACAAGTACTGGGTTCTTAACTTCTGTTTATTCTGTTTTCTTAGCACTAAGTCAGAAGCAACCTGAAGTTATATTTTCCAGGCTTTAAAAAAGCATGATGATGCTTAGAAATGGTTCTTCTCCTCTTCTGGAACCCCATATCTTCTTTGAATTGAGAGCTTTCTGCATGTGACCTCTTTGCAAGTCACAATGGTTTTTTTCCTCTTCTTTTCTTTCCCTT
>NW_006442491.1:18959631-18993787 GCF_000325575.1 Pteropus alecto
TCGTGATGCTCATTTGCCGTAAGGTCCAAACTCTGTTACACCAAATTTTAAGAAAATTTTCCCACCTAAGTTATTTGTGCTGCTTTTGTCATTACTTGCTGAGGAAACAGTATTCTAGATACAATATGGGAAATGTATGTTATATGCAGACTTAATAATCCTAGAGCCAGAAGGGCTCAATGTTTTCATTTTACATGCTAGAAAACCAAGGCTCGGAGAAGAGAAATGACTTTCTCAAGCCTTCTGTAATATTCATTTGGTACCTTGCTTTTAATAACATCTTCTCTAAGCTCCTGACTTTTCTTCTTGCCACAAGTTTTTGGTTTTTTAATTCACATACAACCCTTTTGATTTTTGCTATATCTTTGTATCTCATATACCAGTAATGACTTTATATATTCTTAAAAATCAATTCATTTTTAAAGTGATTTTAAAGGGAACATTAAATCACTATGTAAATGGAAAACCAGTATATTTTGCCTTGAATAACAACAATAGTAGCTACTACTTACATAAAGCTTATTATGGGCCAAGTTTTAGTCTAAAATATTTACTTTATATAATAACTTACTTAATTCTCATAGTAACCCTGTGAAGTAAACACTATAGGTAGTATTATCAATCCATTTTATGGTTAGGAAATATAGAGGTTAAATAACCTGCCCCAGATAACAAACTAGCCAGTGGCAGAGCTGATATATGAATATAGGGAATATGGTTCTGGGATCCATGCTCTTGTATTAAAACAGAAGGTTCTTAGGAAAATATGCAATTATTAAAAAAAAAAAAAGTCTACATTCCCACCTCCCATCCTCTTCCATGTCACCAGTCATACTTGAACTCCACTTTTAGAAACACTGATTTAGGAAATTGGTTTGGCAGTTTGTCGTACTTTAGAAACACTCAGGTGAAGTGGTAATGACATTCAGGTGACTGGAGCTCATTAGGAGTTAGCTGAGTTCTTAGAGTAGCATTGTACCAGGTTATGCTTTGTTGAGAATTCTGAATAAACAGATCAGGAAAGCACTTAGGAAAGTAAGATGCCGCTGAATTGGTGTGTGTGCTATGCAGAGGGAAGTGTTTGCCAAATTCAGCTGGTTCTCAGAAGCCTCTGGGGATCTTATTACGTAAACAGATTCCTGGGCCCCACCCCTGGAGTTTTGATTTGTTAGGTGTAGCACAGATTCGAGCTGGCTGAAGAATGAAGTGTCTGACACACAGTGAGCAGTCGTGTTGTTAATAGTAATAACTATCATTTTATTGTCTGCTTACATTGTACTGTGTTTTTATGTAGATTATCTTATTTCTCATAATAACTTTTAAGAGATAGGTGAGGAAAAAGGTGTCTAGTATACAGAACCATGATTTGAACTGTCATCTTCTTAAGCACTATCATTCTCCCCCACAGTGCTGTTAACCATTGTTTATTTTGGCAAACACTGCTTTTGAGTTGGCTGTTTGCAGCTCTCCCAAATTTCCAGTGATTTCACTTCAACTCTTGGTTTCTAGTAAATCAAAAGCATAGGAAACATTAGATGTATTCTCTTCCACCCTCTTCATTTTTTAGAAAGGGAGGCTGTGAGAGAGGAATGTGTCTTGCCCACTTTTGAAAGTTGGTGGCAGAACTGAGATTAGATCTCTTAACTTCTGGTCTTTGCCTGCCTCCCAGAGCCCAGATGCAGCTTGTCCGTCTGTCACTGTTGTTCCCCCTTTGTGTCCTCTCGGTGCTGAAGCTCTCTGTCCGTGGGTCCTTATGGTGTTTCTTGTGCTCTCCCGCCTGTGGTTGATAGGTGGCAAGGAGACAACAGGGCTGATGAGAGATGGGCTTGGGCAGCAATGGGCCATGAGGCAGAGATGAAAAAAGGGCTCTTGGGGCAGAGGTGGAGTGATGAAAGCCTTGAGCTCCAGGGTGTGAAATGTGAACTTGGTGCCGACATCTGGTGGGGGAGCTGGGGCACCACAGAGGTAGATGTGGTGTCAGTGAGGCCAGCGAGTAATTTTAGCAGTGATATTTTAAGGATGACTTGGGGAGATCAGTAGACTCCCCCCCCCCATACTCCCTGAGATAACATTGCTTCACAGTAATTTCCTAACTGCTCTGGGACAGGCCTGAGAACTTATCCCAGGGTGCTTGGGGCCATATGCTACCTCAGGGAGAAGTGTTCACCCCTGACACCCCACCTCCGTCTTGGGCTGCTTTTCCTATGCATCATTCATACATCTGCATTGCCTACTTGTAACCACATATTACCTTTTTAGAGATACCCTCCCTGAGCTTCCCATTGGAGTTTCCCCAGATTACCGTTTAGTTCTATGTTCTGCTAGGTATCTTCAGAGCACTTGTGAAAATCAGGAAATACTTAGTTACTTTTTCATTGTCTGTTTCTTACACTAGAATGTAGGCTCCCTGAAAGCAAGGACCATGGGTATCTGTACGCTTCTGTATCCCTAGAATGGACCATCACAGCATAGGCACTCCAATATTGGATAACTGAGTGAGTGACAGTAGAAGCTGAAATGCTCCAGCCTGTGTTAGAAACTGGGAATTCAGAGATGGCATATGAAACAGCCCTCGTCCTCAGAGCTTTCAGTCTGGTAGAGCAGACTCACATGTAAACAAATAAGGACAATAATATTAATCAACCTGTGTTCGCGGAACATTACTACTTCTTGTAGGTGCCATGGAGAATGCAAAGGAATGCAAATGGCAATATCCCTGCCCGTAAGGAGCTTATAACTAAGAAAACTTAAACTAGAAAAACAAGATTTCTTTGTTTCTAGAAATCCAGTTTCCTTTTTCCCCCCTCTTTCTTTATTTCTGATTGAACTCCTAGTTGGCTTTGATTGCAGTGGGGATAGCATGTGAGTGGATAGTTGCTACAATGATGATTTTCATAAATTGCCTTTCCCTCTCTCTCAACTAGTTATGAGTATTGATCCCACTCATAAATAATCTCTTTCATGGCTTTCTCATTAGAGATTTCCATTGCTCTTCTTTTAAAATGCACATCTGTTTGGTGGATGCAGAGGAGAAAAATAGGAAAAGAGGGATTATTTTAGAACAAAATGAGTCTTCAGATATTTATTTCTAATACTTTGTTTTATGAAAAGAAAAAAATCTCGAGGTGTGAAGGCTGTCTAATTAAGGTTATCCCTACTGGAGTCAGAGCTGGGCGAGAACAGACCTCTGACTCCCTGCTCAGTGTTCTTCCCACTCCCACACGCCCGGGGTGTGTTCAAGCATGAGACTGATGTCCGTCCACCTGTCTAGGATGTTGTGGAGAACAGATTTTGTTGTTGTTTTTTTGGTAAGTATTATTTGAAAACCCATTTTACGGACTTTTCTCACTCAGATTACAAGTTTTGCTATATTAGATTTCACTGTACTAGTGATCCTGGCTTTCTTTAGGAAATGTCTAAGAACTTTCACAGCAAACTGAGCATTCCGTTTGCAGTGGTCACTTTATACCCACCTTGGAAGGGTATAAATTCTTTCCAATGATTGATATTGCTCAAAGCATTTTGGAAAAGCCACTTGTCTTGGATCCTGTGGCACAGTCTTTTGGATCTCTTCAGTGATGGCAAATCTTCATATTTTAAAGATTAATTTGCTTTTAGAAGCTGATCAAAAGTCATTTGGAACTAAGACTTCGGAGTAGTCCAAGATAACAGATCTGGAAACAGTTTTATTTAATTAAAGGATTGAGTGACTGCTTTCCATGGCCCGCAAACTGGCTTTGAAAGCCTCTCTAAGAAAGACATTCCAAACATGTTTTGAGCAGTTGTGGCATTGTTGGAATTAAGGAGAAGCCTCCCAAGGTATAAATGAGAGTCCAAGAGTCTTAGAGTCCAAGGTATAAATTCTGTTATTCATAGTATATTCATTCAACAAACATTTACTGAATGTTTGGCCTCATACTTGTCGAAGTCTGTGTTGGGAGCTAGGGATTGATGTAATACCAGTCCCCACTCTCAAAGCACTCTTAAGCTAACAGGAGCAGATGCACATCTAAATAAACAAGTACAGTGAAGTTTTGTATGTACTGTGATAGAACTATATACAGGGCAGAGAGGGGTCACTTGTGTAGGTTCTAAGAGTAGAGAGACCTATTGAAAGAAAGGCTTTGTAAAGAAGAGAGGCTTGAAAAGAAGGGTTAAGTGCTTTCAGGCATCCAGGGCATTTCAAAGAGAGAGTACATACAAAGGTATTGAGTTGAGAACCAGTGCACATTTTGGCAGCTGCTAGTAAGTAGTTCATTGTGGTTGGAGGGTGATGTATAAGGTTGGGTGAGAGACAAGGCTGGAGAGTCAGGCAGGATGCCAGATTATGAAGCACCTTGTACTTCATGCCAAGACATTTGTTATACTGTTGAAGGCAGTAGGAACCATTAAAGAATTTTAAGTCAGGAAGTAACATTATAACTATCAGATATGATTTAGAAAAATAATTCTGACTATACAGAAGATGGATGGAAGGAATGGGAAGCTGAAAGACTAATATAAGACTGGTGGAATGGTAAAGGCAGTAGATGATGTGGTCTGTGGTATGGCTGTGAAGAGTTAGGAAGCAGAATAGAGAGCTAGGGGGGCAATGTACACATGTGAGAGAGGATTTTTTAAAAATGGTCATACACTTCATTCACAACCACAGCCCAAGAGATACTATTTTGTAGTTGGTATTAAAGGTCAGATTCATGGTAGAGTATAAATTCTATGAGAATCAGAAAATGCTTATGGAGGAAACATCTTTCTAAAATGTCTTAGTTTTTAATGATATACACAGTATGGTACATATAACTCAGTGTGCAAGGATTTGAAATGTTGAGTGTTTTGGAATCAAAGGGAAAAATATTCAGAGCAGTTGAGTGTGTTAGAATTATGGAATATAAAAAATTAAATGCCTCTCAATTCACTCTCAAAGAGATGTGAGAGTTAACAGCTTGGTGTTTTTTTCAGATTTTATTTTCTATGCTTAGATTGATTATATTATACATTTTTAAAATACACAAAAATAATATTCTCTGTTTTAGCAACCTGTTTCTCCTTCCTTGATATTACCAGCACTGTTCTGTGTCAATAATAAAGACTTTATTACTTTATTCTTTTCTGATGGCTGTATAATTTGTGGTGTGGATGTGCCACCATTTAAGAAGGGGTTTAACTGATCCTTTATTGACAAATAATTGAGTTATTTGCGATTTCCTATTCTTTTAAAAAATGTATTGAAATGTATCAAAAACAAAACTAAACAAAAGATCAAATACTGGAGGTATAATATTGAATGAAAGAATATGACCATTTAAAAATTTAATAGCTAATTCCCAAAGATTGTACCAATTTATGACTTATACCCTCACCACTTCTCTTCTCACGTGCCAACACTAGTATCAGTCTTTTAAATTTTAGTCTTATAGGTGAGAAATACCTTTTTAAAATTTATATTGTTAAAAATTATTGAGCTCGAGCCTCTTTGTATATCTTTGTGAACTGTTTCTTTTTGATCTTTGTTCATTTATTTAGCAAAAGGAAATCAAACTAGTCCTTGCCCAATACTTTTTCCTATTTGCCTTTTGAGGGTATTGTTTTTGAACATAAGTTCTCATTGTAGAGCTGTATGCGGAATAGGTTTAAGAGAATGGACAGTATCTGCTCTGATTCTAGATACATTTGGAAGTTTTGTTTGTTTGTTTTTGAGGGGTTGGGGTATAGAAAGGAAGAGAAACAAAATACTTGCATTAGTTTGTTTTCTGTTGTGATGAATGTTTTTCATAAATACCAAAAAAGATTGTGATGAATTCAAGTTTCACTGAATATACAAATCTACATCTTTGTTATTCGTTCTCTTCTGTCATGAAAATTCACCTTTGAAGTGCTACTGCAGACCAGATATGCCTTTGTCCTAGTTGGGTAAATAACAACATACTAAAATTCTAGCCGTTTTTTAATTCCTGGTATGTGAACTTTCTTTTAAGAAAGGGGTTAATCTTATCACACAGCCTAGTGGAGATTGTTCTGGGATGTCTAATTGAGTTTCTTACTCCTAGGGAGTTCCTGAAAAGAAGATGCTTCCAATCACTGTCCCCAAGTCACCGGCCTTTGCATTGAAGAACAGAATCCGAATGCCCACCAACGATGAGGTGATGCCCTGAGATGGGGGTTTCTTCTTTATTCTGCAGAATCAATTTAAGCTTTATTCTTTCTTAAACTTAATGGAATTGAAAGGCCCTCACTCATGTTTGCAGTGTTCTTTAACAGTGGCTATGAACTTTTGATCATCTTTTTTGCTCCTCTGAGAGCGAAGTAATTGGTAAGGGTATGACTATTTTGGCTTTCAGTGGTAGGTCTATCCACTTATTTGAGGCCTGTCCATTTCTGTAGCATTGAAAATCAGCCTATCGTAACACAGATCAAAAGTTGCCGATCCCTGTACTCTATTTTGCCTGAGCTATTGTCATCATTCAGTGAGAGGCCTTTAAAATTCACACTGAGCAGTTACATTTACCCTGTCCTATCTTCCATTAACCCAAGGGTTGAAAAGGTGATTGTGTGGTGACAGTTCATGAAACTGGAATACATAAACTCATTGATCAGGCTAGTTTCTTGTTATATCTCCCATTTTATATATAAATATCCAGAGTAAGGGTAATTTTATAGCATATCTCGAGCATAAGCCTTTTAATAGGTTAATTTGAAACTAAAATACACAGTGATCTTATTTTACCAGCTTAAAACCAAACAACTTATTTGGTCCTATTCTGGGTTTGGCAACCATTAACTCTCAGTCACATGTTTCAGTGGAGTCTAGATGCAGGGTGGGTCAAAGAAAAGGCTAAGGTGTGTGCTTGGTTACTACCTTTCTTCATTTTATTCACATAGTTTGATCACATTTAGTTTTTACAACCTTCCTGTGAAAGACTAGATCCCTTAAGAGTGGTTGTGTTAGTCCTTTATCAAATACTTTCACATTGGCCTCACCCCTGTGAGTTGGTAGGGGACTTAGTTATTATCCCTCTTTGATAGACAAGGAAGCTAAGACACCTAAGAGGTAGAGTGACTTGCCTTAATTAATGATTTCTCTCACATAATGTCTTCTGACTCCACTTTCTAAGGAGGTGAGAAAGAATGAGGAGCCTTGTTTCTAAACTGCAATTTTTCCACTAGGAAGAGGAGCCAGTGGTGATAAGAGCTCAACCTGTGCCACATTTTGGGGTGCCTTTTAAGCCCCACATCCCAGAGGCAAAAACTGTGGAAATATGCCCTTTCTCTTTTGATTCTCGAGACAAAGAACGTCAGTTACAGAAGGAGAAGAAAATAAAAGAACTGCAGAAAGGGGAGGTAGGTGTTCCATTTCTCCAGATAACATAGTACTATTCTTTGGTTCCTCAAAGATAATCTTTCATGTTGCACTTTTAACTATGAAATCACTGACTTCCTTTGATCCCTTTAAGAACCTTATGAAGTATAAATAGGGCAAGTAATTTTAATAACCTTTCTGGCACAAGGAGGTTAAGTAACTTACCCATGATTATGCTGCCATTACTGGCAATATTGGGAGGAAAACCTAGATTTCCTTTTAAGCCCATTACTCTTTCTGCTATACCATGTTACTTTGAAAACTGGCCTTTCCTATTTTCCAGGTTCATTCAAATTTTCTAGAGCAGCTTTTGCTTTCTGGCTAGAAAGGCCTTATCTTAAATCCTATGTTTCTTTTTTATCAGGTGCCTAAGTTCAAGGCACTTCCATTGCCTCATTTTGACACTGTTAACCTGCCAGAGAAGAAGGTGAAGAATGCAACCCAGACTGAGCCTTTCTGCTTGGAGACTGACAAAAGAGGCGCTATGAAGGCACAGACTTGGAAGCACCAGGTGAGTGATGGGGAGAGCAGCTAGGTTGTTAATTGCTTGATAGTTGGTTTGTTAGAGTGGGTAGACCTACTACATTGAAGTTCAGCTGGGAACTAACACACTGGATTATTTCAGGGTCTCTCACTCTAAATCAGGAGTCAGCAGACTTTTCTATAAAAGGCCAGATAGTAAACATTTTAGGTTTTGTAGGCTACATCTGGTCTCTGTCACATATTATGTATGTGTGTGTGTGTGTGTGTGTGTGTGTGTGTGTGTTTCAACTCTATAAAATTGTAAAACCATTCTTAGCTCAGGGCTGTGCTAAAAGAGGTTGTAAGTGGGAGTTGGCCTGTAGGCCGAAGATTGCTGATCTCTGTTTTAAGTGCTCATCTGGGGAATGTGAGAACTGACAGGCTTTTTGTGTGTGTCAGGAGTTTCTTTAAGATCTCATCTATTTCATGTATTAGACTCGTTCATTAAATTTTCACGCCTTTCTGTTGGTGCTTTGATAAGAAACAGTATGGTGAGAATAGATTCTCAATATGGTATACTGTTTTCTCAACACTCTGTGCTGTTTGTTCTTTATAAATGACAAGTGATTAAAAACAATTGGTTGTTGGCTGGTTTAACTGGGGTCTAATTCTACTTTATCTGGAAAAAATTTTCCTGATTTTGTTGGTAATTTTATATTGTCACATATCCTGAACTCTGACCAAAAGGAGCTCTGGGCCAATTTTTGTAGGACATTACCCCTCTTGAAGCCCAAGAGACATGATTGCTAACATGACTGAGTATAGGCCCCTTGTTAGCGTTCTCCAGGAAAACAGGTCTGTACTTGCTTTGAAAGTACCAGTAAATCTCCCTTTCAAAGACTTGACACAGAATGTCTGTGTGGGGAATTTTCCATAATCAAAAAAAAATTTAGGGTTTTTCAGATACATACAGAAGTAGAGAGAATAGTGTAATGAACTTCTGTGAACCTGTCACCTGGTTCTGTGATGATCAAAACATGGAAAATCTTATTTCATCTATACGTCTACCTGCTCATCTCTATACCAGATCCTTCTACTTATACGTGATTACTTTGAAGCAAATCCTAGGTATCATCTCATTTCATCCAAAAATACTCCAGTGCCTATCTTTAAAATATAAGGATTAAAAAAAAACATAACCACAATACTATTATCATAGTGAAAATATTAATAGTAAGCCCTTAATAGTGACACATAGCCTTCATATATCCCCAAAGCTCTCATAACTTGTTTTAAACAATTGAATTATTCAAATCAGGATCCAAATAAGGTCCACATATTGCATTTGTTTGATAAATCTCTAACTCCCTTTTGCTCTATAGGCTTCTCCACTTGCATTTTATTTATTGAATAAAATGGATTTTTTGTGCTACAGATTTTCCACAATCTGGGTTTTGGTCCTTGTGTTCCCATTGGGATAGTTTAATATGTTCCTCTACCTCCTCTATTTCCTATAGATGATTAGTTAGATATGGAGGCTTGATTAAATTCTGGTTAGATTCTTTTTGGGATTGGGTGGGAGAATACTTTATAGGTGATTATATCTGGGAGTATGTAATGTCTACTTTTTTTTTTAAATGCCAGTTTATTTTTAATGTCTACTTTTTGAGGGGAAATGTTAAGATAGGCTTTACAAGTATAGTTGACCCTTGCACTCAGAATTTGAACTGCACGTGTTTTTTTTTTCCAGTAAATACTGTAAATATATTTTTTGTTCCATATGATTTTCTTAATTTAAATTAAATTCCATAAGATTTTCTTTTCTCCACCTTACTTTTCTGTAAGAATGCAGTATATAATATATATAACATACAAGCAATGTGTTAGTCTGTTTATGTTAGCAATAAGGCTTCCGGTCAACAGTAGGTTATTAGTAGTTAAGACATAGAAGGGCTTTCAACTGCACAGATGGTCGGCGCCCCTAATGCCTATGTTTTCCAAAGAGCAACTGTATCTTAAAGGTACTTTCTAGTTTGTAGTGGGTTTAGGTAAATGGACTGTAACTGGGGTTTAGATTAAATCATCTGCTGTCTTTACTCTCGGATCAGTTAGAACCTGAGCCATGGAGGTGGTAGTCATGGAAAGTTGTCTGACAGACTTTCTTTCTAATAGCTAGAGGAAGAACTGAGACAACAGAAAGAAGCAACTTGTTTCAAGGCTCGTCCAAACACTGTCATCTCCCAGGAGCCCTTTGTTCCCAAGAAAGAAAAAAAATCCGTTGCTGGTAGTATTATATCTGTTCTTGGGGGACTGGGGCAGAATTGTATGTGGTTTACTCCACCTGTCTTTCAATAAGGCTTCCTTAGAGCTTAGCCCTTCTGTTGCGTGCATGTCTATGCCTCTTGCTGGATCTTTGGGGGCTAGGTTTATGCAAGGCTTGCTTGTGCACCAATATTCTCTCTCTTTCTGTACTCAGAGGGCCTTTCTGGTTCTCTAGTTCAGGAACCTTTTCAGCTGGCCACTGAGAAGAGAGCCAAGGAGCGGCAAGAGCTGGAGAAGAAAATGGCTGAGGTAGAAGCCCAGAGAGTCCAGCAGATGGAGGAGGCCAGGCAGCAAGAGGAAGAGCAGCAGAAGAAGGAGCTGGCCAGGCTACGGAAAGAACTGGTAATTGGACGACAGGAGTGCTGATTAACCCATAGTCGTCTCTGTTTTATCTGTACCTTGCATTGTTCCAGAAAGGATCTAAGGTGGCCTGCAAAGATGAGTGACAGTAGGAAATCACACAAACCAAGGGTGGTGATAAAGTTGACATGCGAACGAGGCTAAAGTTTTATACATTGTGATGCATGTATCTGCTAAGTTTGATCCATAATTTCGGCCTTTTTTAGGAACCAACCTGTCAGTTAACGAAACTCACAATGTTCATGAGATATATACAAACTAGTTGTTAACAAATTTAATTTATCCTAGTATTGAATTCTGTAGACAGACTTTCTTCCAGAGGTCTTCATAGAAGGAAAAAGGAGGAAATCGTGTGACATAACTGTAAATAGTGATGCATTATTTAACTTTTATTATTTCCTTAAGGCTTAAGAAAACCAATGTGTTTTACAATTAGACAAGAATACATAGGTAGAGAAGGACAGGAATTGGGCAATATCTGTATTTTTATTTTTCTTTTAATACTTGACTCAGATTCTTTTGCGTTATAGTGCATACCGGTCCAGGTGCCATGCTAGCATTAGCATAATGATTTAGAAATTAGAAATTAACCAAAAAGAAAGGTTAATTCACATTAAGAATTTTTTCACTAGTAGAGCAGCAAGCTGCATTAACTGCATTAATGAGGAAGAAGACAGTCTTAGATGGAACTTCATATGATTAGTAAAAAGATGAATATAGAAATATAGAAGTTGTTGAGGTTTCATCTAAAAGTGCTAAGCTGCAGCACACACAGCGGTTGGCAGAGGCGATTATGACTGCAGGTAAGGTTCTAAGGACAAACTGTTAAAAGGACAAACTTCTTGGCAAAATTCAAGCTACTGTTTTTGATTAGATGAAAAAACAATACAGTCTCCACCTCAGATATACTCACACAATTAGCCCTTTTTCCACCTTCAGGTTTTATTAATTTTCTTCAACACTTGGTACCTGTTTGTCCCCGTCATAGAGCTGTTTCTTACAGTGATTCTCACTAGGCCGATTGCAGCATTCTACAGCACAGTTCAGTCAATGCTAGTTAGCTCTGTTAATCTGCCTTGACTCAGGATTGATTTTAGACTGCCCGGAAGGATGGATGGGACCTTCTCCCAGTGACCCCTTCTAGTTATTGTTTTTTTGTTTTTGTTTTGTCTATACTTTTGGTGAATATTAAGACTCAAGCTTAAGATTGTACTCTAGCAAACTCTTAACATGTATCTCTTCTCTGCTATAATTGAGTAAGGCCTCATCATACCCCAGTAATAAACAATGAAACTGGAGATAGGTTAAGTATAAGCATAGTTTTCTAACATCCGTATTAGTGGTAACTTTATTTTTCTTACTTTGCAGGTGCACAAAGCAAACCCAATACGTAAATACCAGGGTGTGGAGGTAAAGTCAAGTGACCAGCCTCTGACTGTGCCTGTATCTCCCAAGTTCTCCGCCCGATTCCACTGCTGAACTCGGCAGACACCACCTGGGAATAGGAGCTACTTTTTGCTTCAAACCAGAAGCCTTCTTTCTTTGTCCCCAGGGCATGGAGAGAACCCATTTCTCCAGACTTTTACCTACCCATGCCCGACAGAGCATACCTGACAAGTGTGAACTCTAATTTTGTTGAGAATTGTTTTCCTGCTTTATTGAGGCTAATAATGAGACTCAACTCATATATGTCTCGATCAGACTCCATGTAGTTATTTCCTTTGAACCATCAGTTGACCTTTAATATGGGTCTTAACTCTGACTAAAATTTAAAGTCTATATCAGTAACAGTGTAATTTCTATGGTCCCTTTCTTCACTCTTTTTTTCTATTTTAATCAGAAAATAAAGATAGTTAAATACTGAGATAGGATTTAAGTCATGGCTTCAATGAGGAACAATCAAGATATCAGATTTCTTTCCTCTTCTCTGCACAAAATGAATTTTAAGGAGCTGTTTGCTATGAGTGGGAAAGCCTCATTAACTGCACAACAAAAAGACTGCATGGAGTGATGGGGAACCTCTCAGCCATCCGCAAGCTTTGGGCAGAGCTGCTGTGAAGGCACATTCTTCTCTTATCTGTGCTGATAATAACGGAACGCTGTGCAGCACATTTTTAAGTCCCCCAGTAGCCTGGACTGGAAGAAGAAATATGTTTGTCTTCCCCTCCCTGATTTTGTAATGGTGATATTTTTAAATTTGTCTATCCTCTTTGGAGGTCCCGTTTTATTGGAGAAATGGGTACTTTGAGAGGAAGGTCCAGCAGCTTTGAAGCACAGGCTTTCCCTTTCTGCCTGTGTCAATATCCTTCCATATTTGTTGACTCCCTCCCAGAAACCACTCTGAAAGGCAATCGTGTGTGATGCCTTTGCACAGACTGTTGCCTTCTTCCCTAAATGTGCTTTTTTTCATCTAGTAAACTCTTCCTTATAAGACTCAGCTCAAGTAATGTCTTTCTTATAAATCCTTCCTTGACTGCCTGACCTCCTCAGGTAAGGATGATCACTTCCTTTTTAGTGCCTCCCAAATGTTTCCTGTATATATCTCTCTAGCACAATAATTACACCAAGAGTTACTTGTACTTATTCACAAACTAGAAGGGAGACAGATATTTAAAATCATCTTAGTCCTAGTCGTCTCTGTATTTGTTGTAGCTGGCACAGAATTTGCTAGGTCCATGTTAAATCATATATTTTCTTTTAGGCTTGACATTATTTATGAACCCTACTCTGTACTAGTCATCTACTCCTGTGCCGTGAGATATAATAACAACCATATTCTGCTCAGGCCAGTCCTAGGCACCAAATATGATATTAAACCTATTTTATATTCCTTTCATTTATTCAGCGAGCATTATGTACAAGCCATTATAATTCAGCAGCATATGATTTTCAGATCCCTGGGCTTCCTAAAGGCCCATAAACTGATGCAAAATATGGTTTCTTTATTTTCTGGGCAAAAAGGATATGCAGTTTCTATATACAGTTCCACGAATCTTTATTTATTTAACAAATATTAATTGAGTGCTAACTCTGTATAACTTGGCACTGTTCTAGTCCCTGGGAATACAGCACTGAGCAGAAGTAGACTTTGTCTTCATGGAGCTTACCTTTCAGGAAGGGAGATAGACAATAAGCAAGTAACTGTCCTCTTCCGTCAGGTGATCCATGTTTCCCTGACTGCTGTGGGGAGAGTAGACGGGTGGGAAAAGGGGGTCTGCGAGGTTGCAAATAGGAAGGTGAGGTTCTTGCAGTTCTCCAGGTGAGAGCTAATAGTGGTTTGGGCTAGGGTGGTGGCAGTGGAGGTGGTGAGAAATGGTTGGATTCTGAATGTATTTTGAAGTAACTGACAAGACTTGCTAATAGATTGGACATGGAAAGAGAGAAAGAGGAGTTAAGGAAGACACTCAGGTAGCAGCCCCAGAGACAGAGTTCTCCATCGCTTATTCTCAGATATCCAGCTCTCTTCAACCCCTCTTATCTCTTGTGGATTCTCGGGGGGCTTTCATTTTTTTTTCAGGTCACCTCTTTTCAGACACCCTCTCTGCGTCCTGTGTAGCTTTTTTTCCTACCTCGTATCAGCAGTTCTCTTCTAACAGTTCACTGTCCTTCACATATTTTTATCCAATATCATTTTTTCATTGTCTGTTTTTTGTTTTTGATTGTTTCAGGTAGGAGAATAAATCTGGCCCTCAAGCTAAAGGTTTGGGAAAGAGCATTATTGAGAATTATGGGCCTATTGGGATCCT
Organism: Pteropus alecto; assembly: GCF_000325575.1. Taxonomy (NCBI): domain Eukaryota; kingdom Metazoa; phylum Chordata; class Mammalia; order Chiroptera; family Pteropodidae; genus Pteropus; species Pteropus alecto. The sequence goes on from NW_006442491.1 coordinate 18,973,876, forward strand.
TCCATCCCGTTCGCTTCATTCTGGATTACCTCCTCTAGATGCCCATGCCAGGGTGGTAATATGTGACAGTTTTTTAGAGGCAACAAATGGGTTACATTATTTCAGAGTGAATATCTTAAAATTAAGATGCAGACATCCATTGCCTCTTGCTTCCCAGAATTTCTCATTTTCCCAGTAGCACTCTTTCTACTCAGCACAATCTGTCTAGTTTAGAGTCCTCTCTGGTCCACCTCATACGACCTTTATTTTTCTAGTACTGCCTCCCATTTCCCCCGAAACTCAAAACTCTCTGCTTTTATATTACCGTAAAATTCAGGTTCTTTATCTCTCCAGGCCATGTCCTACAGGGGGCCTCTCTTTCAACATTAGAGGTCACTCTGAAATTGTCCTAAAAAAAACATGTCCTCTGATAGGAATTTACTGTATTCTACTGAGAAATCTGGCTGTCATGCTTTGCTTGGCAATTTTGCAAAGCTCCTAGCACATGCACACGTGCAAATTGTTGGAATTTCCATAATTTCTGGGAAGAGCTCTTTGTTTTCAGTGCTGTTTTGACTTGATCATGGCTTCCCATTGCTAATAGTCTTGTGCTACTTAATATTACTGTTCACCCTAACTTTGGTTGATTGTTCTGTTCTTGTGTAATCGCTTTGTTGCCATCTTGACTGCTGTTTTCTTACCAGTTCTTTTCCATAGAGTTTTGTCCCTGGAAAGTGGAGCTTGAGTGGTAGACGGGCTGCATTGGCAGTTGCTCCAGCATTTAGCAGAGACAAGACCTGTACATAAATAATTGTAACGCAAGATAGATGTGATTGAGTAACTCGAGACAGAGCAAGTGCCAAGGGAGTTTAGAGATTCTTGTTGGATGTGAGGTTGCAGTTCTTAAGGATGTTTTTTCACTTTTTTTTTTTTTTATTAAGTAAAACTAAGGAAAGTAGTGTACTGCCTTTTGGAAAAAACGGAAACAGTACAGACAACATAGAATAAAACGTGATCTCTTTACTGCCCCTCTTCTCATTCCCCAGGAGTCGCCTATAGTTAATAGTTGTGTATGCTTCCAGAATATTTTTTAGGTACATACACAGAGTTATAGAACATTTTTCTTTTTTAAAACAATAAGATTATAATATTCTGCATTTGCTTTTAATTTGTTCTTTGAAAGGTTACACATCCACATGGTTCAGAATTCAAAACCTACTGAGGTAAAGTCTTCTACCTTTTCTCCTAGCTGCATAGTTCTCCACAGAGAGTGCCACCAGGTGTGTTCCCTGGCAGAAGTGGCTTCTGCATATACATATTTCTACTTCTTCCCTCCTTTTTACACAAATAGTGTCATACTCTACACTCTGTACCTTGCTCTTTTCACATGTTCTGCATTGAATGATGTGGTTTGGGCGCTGCTGTGGGCATGTCCTGGCTTCCTCCCTGACTGAAGTATGAAGCCTCTTAGAAGTATCTAGTGACATAGAGGCAGGCCTGTAGTGGGGTCTAGTTCCTCTACATGATGTCCCAGTTAGTGACCTGAGGTCCCAAGGACTCAAGGGCAGGTCAGCAACACCTAGTCTTTTAGCTCCTGGCTTAGCTGAGCCTTGGGGGCTTATTGGCTTGAGTATCTGGTAAACCTGTGTATCACCTTAGATAAATCTTGACATTACTTTCTTTTCAGTTCCCTTCTGAATCTTGTCTGGTAAGGAAGTTCTTCATTGCTGAGGGTAGCAGTTTAAAAAGCTGTTAGCCATGTGGCTGGGCTCCTATTTCTGCACAGGCAGGCTGAGTTACAGCTTGGTGGTATGGATCCAGGTAGGAATCGGTCAACATTCTGAATTCTGACCTGCCATCTGCCTTTCAGCCTGCTAGGATGCTCAATTTAGACAACATATAAAGTTTCCTGGATACAGGACAAACCCAGGCCTATGGAAAGAGCAGGGAGGTTAAAGTGTGTGGTACTTTGAGCGGTGACGAAAGCGTAACCAGGGAGCTGACATGTTTGCTCTGATGCCAAGAATTCCAGGACAATTTGTTATCCAGCTGAAGCCAGTGCAGTTGCTACAAAAACGCCTGGGGGCAAAAACATACTTTTTCCTTGTTGCTGTGTCTTCTTGCACACCCACACTTTCCTAGTGCTGCAGTGAAGGTTACTGACGTCATTCTGGTAGGATTTGCTCTTCTCTTGTTAAGAGAATAAGAGGCTGGACTCAGACCAAAAGCATGGCTTTTATGTGCTGAAGGTATCAGCTTCCTGAAAGGGCTTGACAAATGCTGACATTTCACTGTCAGAAACCATAGTTGGAGGAGTAAGGGTAAAAGGCGTAGGAAAATGCTCGCTTTTATTTAGGAACTATTTCACCAGACTAAACCTAACCCGAAGGCTCCAATTGCCCTCTCCCTTTTCTTTAAACTTTTATTAGAAAGGAAAGAAAAATCTGGCCTGTCTGATCTGCCAAGACCCATGTAGTAGTTATGGGACTGGTATCCCAGAATCTCACAGGCAGGTGTGTGAATGTGCTATGAACTGTGGCCAAGTGTTGTTGCCCAGCTTGTTTTGACACCAGTGGTATTTTCTCAGGTCTTTCAGGAGCAAGGGTGGGAGATATGTTTTGCAGTTGGTCAAGATACTAGTCAGTGGTCATAAATTATAATATGAAAAGCAATTTGGGCAGCATTGTTCAAGCTTGCTTGGGTTAAGGAGAGACGGAAGTCTCTAGCCTGACACTGACTTTCACTCATGGGCACTCATGCACACAATCTCTGTCACATAGAAAACCCACTAAGTGACTAGACAGTGACTTTAAATTTGCTCTATGCAAAATTCTTACAACACTGTTGTTTTCAGTTTTAAATTGGGGCTTATTGTTAATTACATATAATTCAGGATATACCTGATAATAGGAGGAAAGTTAAAAATCCATGGTCCCATCATCTACCTTAAACACTGATGTTTCTTTGTATAATTTCTTTTGTGGGCGTGTAAAACTTTTGTATGTTCTTCTACAATGTAGGGTTTTCCTGTATATATATTTTGTATTCTGCTTTTTTTTCACTTAGCATAGTAGTGACTCAAATATTTTTCCTATATTACTATGTTCTCTGTAAATACCAATTTTAACAGCAGCATACTGTTCTGAGTTTGCTTCTCTCTGTTGAAAAATGATTGTTTTGCAAAGAATTTTCCTAGGCTGTATTTATGGGTTAGATTTGTCTTTATTTGTTTGCTTCCCTCTAATGTATCATGGTCTGTCTCATCTTTAAATGACTGTTTCAAACCACTTAGTCTTTGTAGTTAAAATATTAAAAGGAAATATAAGCCCTTCTCAAAAGCGTAGCTAATGACGTTATTCTGGCATACACCTTTTGCCTGATGTGACATCAATGTTACTGGCTCTCATGCCCAGCGAAAAAGTTTATTGGCATTTAGCAAAACCCTTCCGAGAGAACTCTATATCTATATGTTCTTTTAAAGAATTCTGCATCTTCAGGCACACGTAGTAGATTGTTGTCTCTAAGCCTTTAGATCAGATTCGAAAGGAGAACACCCTTTGTCTTTAGCTGGAGCTGTGGTGGCTGTGATGTGTCTTTGGAGACAAGTAGGGGTAGGGAATGTAATCTCACTTCTGTCACTGACACGCTGGGCGACGTTTAACAAGTCATTCACTTTTTCTAGACCTCAGTTTCTACATATGCCAAACAAGGAGATTGAGCTAAAAAGATTAATAAGGCTCTTTTCAGCTTGAATATTTTCAGACTTTTTTTTCTAGGGAATTTGCTCTTCCTACAGCGGCCGTACATTTGCATTTATATTCTATAACCAGCTGCTCAGACACTGTGAGAGGACAGCTCTAGCAAACTCTCCTGCCCCTGGATTTCCATTTGAACTTCAGCGAAGTATGCTGGAGACCAGTGTGCTATCTCATTGAGGACTCTCCAAGGGTTGTTCTGGAAGCGGAAATCTAGCCCAGATCACTCCAGGGGACTAATCCCTGAATAATGTCCTCTGACACACACACATATTTTCTGATGTTTCTCTTGACCTTGGAACTGGTTAAAGACTGCACAGAATGTTCAGTGAATTCTTACAGACTGCTGCGTGAAGTCCCTCCCGTCCGTGGCGTTTCCAAGGTGTAAAGTTGTCTGGTGGTTCTCTTCTTAGAGGCAAAAGACAACACAGGCAAACCTGATGCTGGGGTCTCCTGTTTCTCTCCACCATGGTTCAATTTTTACAGTGTTCGTGGTCAAAGGGACTTGGATTGTTTTGAGATAAATGTCACAGGGTTCAGGAGGAACACAAAATTATTTAGTGGAATGAGCCCTAGATTGAGAATTGGGAGAGTGGCTTCTGGTTTTGTGTCTATGAGCATGTCGATTGAATTATTCAGTACTAATTGTCAGTGGGTATGTGTCGCCAGGGGTTGCCAGAAGACCCCGCTGTTTATTCAAAGCAACAGGACAGGGCCAGCAGCGGCTAGTTAACAGCCAGGGAAAGGAGCAGGGAGAGCCCCAGGAGGAGGCTACATGGGAGTGTGTGCAAGCCAAGAGAGTGAGGGATTTGAATTGAGCCTGTAGAAATCTCATTCTTACTGGCTGGAGGTTGGTGCCTACACTGGTTCACTGAGCCTTATTTGCTTGTTAGCTTTTTTTTCCCTCGTAATTTGTTACTGCAGAATAGAAAATGAATACAGGAAGCAACACAGAACAAGCAGAAGTGGGGAGGGATTGCCAGTACCCACCCTTTGTCACTAAACAGCTTAACATTTTATGCATCTCCCTCCCCTTGAAACATTAGCTGTACTGACAGTGGGGTCTGAATGTTTTTGTTTTCCTCACACAAGTACCCAAACCCTCCGACCTACCCAGAAGCCTCGTGACAATGAGTAGGGATTGGCAGGCTGGAAGCTCAGCACCTTGGCCGGGACAGTGGTCCTCAGAGTGTGGTCTGTGGACCAGCAAATCAGCATAACTGGGACTAGAAATGCAAATTCTCCAGCCCCACTCCAGACCCACCCCCTGCACTCTGGACATGAGGCCTAGCATTGTATGTTTTAACAAGCCCTCCAGGGAACTGTGAGGCATGCCCAAGTGTGAGGACCACTGCACCAGGAGAGGGACCTGCAGGTCTCTGGGTCAGGGAGCCAGCAGCCGTTCTCTCCTGTGGCCCTCAGTGCCCAGCCAAACGAGCCAGTCCAAAGGGGAAGAACACCTCTTTCTTCCATAGCTCCCTAGGGAGTTCCTTTGTGCAGACTGTTCATGTTACGCAAGAGAGCTACTGAGTTTGTCAAGTAAGTATCTATCTCCTTAACCAAGACTTTATAACTGGACTGAAGATGGAGGGAAGAATGCTTTTCCCTATGTCCTTCCAGCAAGTCATATGTCAGAAGAGGAAACTGAGGCTCAAAGTTAAGTTTCCAAAACTTACAATGCTAGTTAAGTGGTGAAGTCAGAATTTGAATCCAGGCCTCTCTGTCCTCAAGTGCCCTTCCTACCACATCAGTTGCATCTGAGTAGAGTTGGCTGTAGCGGGTGGGGGTTCTCTGTCGCCAGGGCTTTCCAGAAGCCCCTGCTGTTTACCCAAAGGTAACAGGACAGGGCCAGCAGCTGCTAGTTACCAACCAGCAAAAGGAATGGGGAGACTTCTCAGAGAGGAGGCCACATGGGCGTTTGTGCTCTCCTGGCTCATTTTAGAATTGAGTGACTTGATCAGAGAACCTTGGGTGAAGAAGAGATTGTTTCTGTCACCCTCCAGGGCCAGCAACTCAGACTTAAGAGCAAGTTTCTTTGTGAAGGTGGCTGTTTGGGCTGGGGCCTGCGCTGAACTCTTGACCTTGCTGTGGGAACCTCCAGCTAAGCTTCCCAGAGGCCAAAGACAGGTCCTCCTCAGTTTCACACAGCAGGCATCTCCTCAGGCTGTGCTGGATGCTTGGGTTCCTGTCAGGGATGTGGTAGCTGCCAGTCAGTTAAGTCACAAGCCTCAGCAGGCCTGAGAGATCGCCAAGGTGGTCAGAATGCCAAGCGCCTGCAGCCAGGAGGTGTTTCGCTCGGCCCACTCCTCATCCTTCTTTTGGGCACCCGCAGCATCCCACACAGGGCCTCTTCTCCCAGCAACCGCTCAGTTTGCCACACATCCCCTGGTTCTTATGGTAACTCAGTTTAGCAAACGGACCTGAAGTGTTATAAATAGCACCCTGGTGGGCGGGGAAGCCGGCCTGTGCAACAGGACAGAACACGCCTTCCCCGCTTTTTGAGCCATTTCCTGGGATCATGTGAATGGAGGGACTTCTGGTGCAGATAAAAGTCGAATTACTCTCAACTCTCGGGTCCCTACTCCGCTCTTAGGTCTTGCTTCTCCTCTTCCATGTGTTTGTGTCTGTCCCCCACCCCCACCGGGCCTGCCTGCCTTAGTGCTTCCAAGTCTGCTCCTGGGACATTTCCTGTTCTTGGAACAGCTGCACCAGCCTGGGGTACCCTCCTGCTACTTGATCCTATAGGAAGGTATCCAGTGGCCGTGGGCAATTTTCAGATGACCTTGTTCCCCTGACGTCATTAGATGGCTATTTTTGACTTCGCTGTTTATGCTGCAGGGAAGTTGGGCTGAGACCGGGGAGAGGGAGAAAGAGTGGAGGGGCTGGTCTTGGGTGCCCGTGGTCCCAGGGCCCTACTAAAGTAGGAGCATTTATTCACCAGCATTTACAGAGCACCTACTGTCATGCCCTGGGGCTACCAAATTGGTGAGTGACAGTCTTCTTCACTCATGAATTTATTTTTCAATGGGCATTTACTTTGTGGTACAGAGTAATAAGTGTGAGGCCTCTGAGCCAGATGGCTTGGGTTTAAATTCTGGCCCCAGAATTTAATACCTCTTAAACCTTGGGCGTTACTCCTCTGTGCCTCAGTTTCCACCTGGATATGGGAGAGATAATAGTACCTACCTTGTAAAGTTGCTATGAAATTAAAGGAGCTCATGTCTGTGTCTGGCACATGATAAAACACAGCAAATACGAGCAGCTATTACTATTAACAGCAGCACCTTTCGTACAGGGGCCCTGGGATACAGAGCTGACTGCTATGGTTCCTGCGTGTTCTGAGCTGGCGCCTGCATCCCCCAGAGCCCCAGATTCTGGGACAGCGCACACAGTAAATACAAGTCAAGGTGGACCCCCCACCGTGTGCACTGCTTTACCCTAACTTGGGGGTATTCCAGGGAAACGAAGTGACGCCCCGGCCTCAGGAGAGCCTCAGAGCCGTGGCTCTGAACCCTGACTGCGCATCTGAATCTTCTTGGGAGATTTAAAAAATACCCATAGCTGGGGCCCCACCTCCAAACAATCCGATTGAGCTCAGGAGGGGCCCAGGCTTTGGGAGTTATGAAAGCTCTCGAGACGTTCCTTCTGTGTCTTGGGGTTGAGAAGCATAGCCCAGAGGCCTCTAGAAGGATATGTGTCCTGAAATCACCACCGGCTGCGCCAGCGGGCTGCTCTCAGGAGTGCATCAAAGCTGGCCCTCTGACACGGGAACCACCTGAAATGCAGGTGACAGAGACAGATTCCTAGGGCCCCCTGCCAAGGAGGCTTCATTTTAAGCAAACTCTGGGGCCTGGGTACTGAGAAAGCCTGAGCTAGCTGTGCCTTTGGCTGAGAAGTCATCCTTGATCATAGTTCCTTCCTCTGAAATCTCACGGTGTCTTATATTTCATTTATAGCTCTGATCATTTTCTGTCTTGAATTGTAGAAATCAGTGTCCGCATTAATGTTTTGAATTATTTATTAATCTCAGTTAACCAATGGTCATTTCAAAAAAATCTGCAAAATCCAAAGAATAAAAACCATTTGTACTTCCACACCTGCTAATATATATATTTCTATCCCTCTGACAGTTTCTCTATAATTATTTTTAACAAAAAAAGATCCCATTTCATGAATGATTTTACAATCGTTTTTTTCACCTAAAATGCACTATGTGGTGATTCCATAGCTTTTCTGCAACTCCATCTCTCTGTCCCTAAAGTGACCAGTTTAGTCCTTGCCAGAGAGAAGAGCACTCAGTAAATAATCTTAGCAATAAAGCTCTATAATTCTGGGACAGAACAGTGTGTTGTTTGAGCTTCCAGAGAAATCTATGTCCAATTGGCCACACAGAGTGTCCACAGAGCTCTGCTTACCAGCCTAGAAGAGAGTCTGCTATAAGGACAGCAGCCTGATTGCAGGCTTTCCCAGAGGCCTGAGAGGCACTGCCAAGGCCCCGGGCTCAGGGGCCCCAGGTGGGAGAGAACTGGTGAAAACAGCCCTGAGTGGCACCCAATCCAGAACCAAAGAAAAGTTGTGAGGGGACTTGGCTGCTCTCTTTGGAATCAGAAAGGTCATTGCTCAACTCCCCAGATTTTCCATCACCGCGAGCAGGGAGAGGGTCAGGCCGGGAAATGTCTCCTCTGAGCAGGTCATTTTAAAAGCCTCTTGGCTGGATCAATTTCCTCCTCTGAGCCAGGGAAGCAGTTCCTGGCTGGAGTTAACCCCTCCACTCCCAAGGAATCCTCTCAGGAATGGGTGAGCCTGGGAGCCCAGTCTTCCGAAGTGCAGAGCCATCCAGGGCAAGAGGCCTAAGGAGCCGTGAACTCTGGCTGGAGATACCTTCCCACTTGCCTTGTTAAATCCAACAGGCATAATTGCATCCTGCTGACCTTAATTCCCCTGGCGAGTTTAATTGGTCCTGGCATTGTCCACTTCTGGCCCTGCCCCTGTAGAGGCATTGAGGGAGCCTGCGCTGCTGGTGCAGAGCAGGAAAGCCCCTTCTAAAGGGTGGGCAGGAGCTCTGGCAGCCTCCAGCTGGGTGGAGGAAGTTTCCTGTGCCCCACCCTTGTGCCTCCAAGGGAGCACTGAGCAGAAGCCTGGGGACTCCCAGGAGCAGCTAGCCAAGCTGAGCTCAGCCAGGGTGGCAAGCAAGCTGAGGCAATCCTGTGGACCCAAAATCAAGCCAGTCTCTCATCCCAGCAGGAGGGACCACGGAGAAGCCTGCAGGGACAGCTGAGCCCTCTACCCGGTGTGCCTACAACGTACCCCACAGTGCCACGGGTACTGTGCCAAGCACTCTGATATACGTGCTCACTAAATGCTCCCAGCCACCCCAGGAGAGAGGCCATGGGACAGAGTAGTGATGAGCTGAGCCTTGGTTCAAACCCAACTCTGCGAGTTTGTTCTGTGACCCAGTTTTCCTATCACATTTGTGAAATGGGGTAGAGATAGCTGACATTTATAAAGCATTTACTATGGGGAGGTTGTTCAGAATGCCTTGTATACCTACCCCTGTGAGGAAGGTGCTTGTCCTAGAGATGAGGAAACAGAAAAGGCATTTGCCCAGGCCTGTTATTAGTCTCAGCTCCACGGACAGAGCTAACCACTACCCATATCGTCAGAATTAAATGGAAGGCATTCACAGAGTTGCTTACCCAGGGTCTGGCCTATTTACGTGAGTTCAAGAAATGCTAGTTCTTATTCGGGAAATAAAACAGTGACAAAGGCAGCAAATCAAGCCACTTACGTTGTTGTCCTGGCCTGGATTTTGGTCTCATCGGTAGATGGCTTTCAATATGAATCTGGGGAATTTGAAGCTGGCTACTTAATTGCTGCATGACTTTAGGAACAAGCCTCTTACTCTCTCTCAGCATCAGTTTCTTCACCACTGAAATGGTCCCCTGGAGTCGTTTGGTCCCTTGAGTCCCTTGCGAGGATCCAGTGAGCTGGGGTGAAGCCTTTGGCAGAATCAGTCCTGGCCCTTAGTGAGCACTCACTCAATGAGTTGTATTGACAATCACACAAATAACAAGAGGGTGTCAGCAGGGGCCATCATAGCAGAGTAACCCGCAAACCCTGTTCGGATCCTTGCTAGTCATTCATCAAACACTGGCAAGTACCCTTTGTGCCAGGAATGCACGTGAATTGAACGTCATACAGCCTCTGCCCTCGAGGGGCTCCCAGACAGTGTCAATAGTGAGGTCAACTTGGAGTTGAAGGAGGCCGGAGGAGAGGGAGCCAACATTTCAAGCTAAACCAGAACATGCTATGGAGATGACCAAATAGGGCCAGGGGCTTCCAATAATAGGCGTGGACAGGAAGCATTTCAACCTTCAGAATGCTATGAGACCCCAGAGAGGAGTAGGGGGACCCCAGAGAGGCTGGGAAATTTTACAGTAGAAAGAGGACTTTGGGCTGTGAAGAAGGATATTTCTGGTTCAACTCCCTTCCTTGTGGAGCGACTCTGGTCAAGTTACTCAGACTTTGGGCAACTTACTCATTCTTTTGATCCTGTCGCTAACTAGAAAATAAGATGAAAGCTCCCCACAGCGTTATTATCAAGATGATGTTTTAAGACAATATGGATAAAGCTAACAATAGCAGGTACTCAAAAAATGGGAGCTCCCTTCCCTTCGGAGAGCCTGGGTTCAGATCCCAGCTCAGTCCCTTACAAGCCAGGTGGCTATAGGTAAGTTACTTAACCTCTTTGCACCCCAGTTTCCCTATAGTTGTACCTACCTCACTGGTTTGTTCTGAAGATCACATCAGTGAATCTACACAAGAGCACTTAGAACGAAGCCTGGCACACGTGGCAAGTACTAACTAGATAGGCATTAGTTGTTATTTTTGCTTCTTAGAAGAGGCAGGCTGTCAATTGGACCTTGACAGAGAGAAATGGAGGATGGGAGGGCCAGGTCAGGAGGGTGGACCAGGCAGAACAAAAATTGTCAAGCCTGGGGAAGGAGCTACGATTCTGGTTTTTGCCAGCCTCTACCAACCTCCTCAACATTTGCTTACAGAAAAAAGAATTGCTCATTTTGAATAGTAATCAGTTCACATAGCTCATAATTCAAATTAAAAGTTAAAGGGTAGGCATTTGTCTTCCTCCTACCTCTGGGCCTATTGCTTGCTTATCCTGCCAAAAAAATTCTTATGTGTATAAAGTAAAAAATTATGTATTATTACATATATGGTTATGTTAAATATTATATATTTTACCTCCCTTTTGCCCAAATAATAGCGTACTCTACATTCTATTCTGTGCCTGGCTTGCTTGCTTCCTTCCTTCCTTCCTTCCTTCCTTCCTTCCTTCCTTCCTTCCTTCCTTCCTTCCTTCCTTCCTTCCTCTCAGTCTCTCTCTCTCTCTCTCTCTCTTTCTTTCTTTCTCTCTTTCTCTCTCTCTCTCCTCTCTCTCGCTCTCTCTCTCTCTCTCTCTCTCTCGCTCTCTCTCTTTCTACTTTGGAGTTTGCTTCATATCAGTTTATTCACAACTTCCTCGATCTTTTTTACAGCTGCGACATAATTTCCCATTGTTTAGACATGTTGCATTCTCAAGTCATTCCCCCGCTTTTTCCCATCTGAGGGCGGGGGGTTCTCTCCTCCATTTGACAGTTAGAGGGGCTGAGGCTTGCTACAGTTGGGACCTGAACCCAGACACCCACTCTACAGCTATTTCCACCACACTCGGCTTGGCTAGTTTTCAGAGAAAGGCTCAGGGCAGACGGCTTCTGGGTGATGGAAAGCCCTTTGGATCACACCTCACCTCATCTCAGCCCGAACACCTCGTCTGGAGTGGCCCCTGGGGCACTGTGTGATGGAGGATCCTTGGAAAAGACTCTCCATCAGCCCCCTCCTTCCAGGCAGGTCCTTGGAGAGACCTGGAGCAGCTCAGGGGAGCAGCACTGAAGCACTAAGCATCACCCATAGCCTCTTGGGGCAGCCTCCAACTCCCCAGGAGCCCGGGAAAAAGACATTTTCAAAAGAAAAGGCTTTCAAGCCCATTGGCATGTTGAGCAAGTGCGCCTGAGACAATTTCTTACCCAAAGATGCTCCAAGTAGGTCTGGTTGCCAGGGGCAAGGCTCATGGATGCAGAGCTGGGCATTGGGGTCAGGGTGATTATTTCTGGGTCTACGTGGCTCTAAGTAGGTTCTGGGGGACCCTGGGAGATGTGTCATGCAGGTGGAAAGAGCCAACACCCAGACTGGGCATAGTTTTTCCCTTCAGCCCTGCCTGAGAGCCCCTTTTTTTCTAGGCCCCCTCCTTGATCCCAAGTCAAGGCCTGGGAAAAGCCTGCTCCCCTGGGGCCCCAGGTACCCCCTCCTTTTTTCTTCCTGCTTGTTCCAACACCACTTTGCCCCCCACACCCCACCCCTGCCCCCCCAGTTAGTCCGTGGGAAGAATGCCGTGTCCTCTGAACAGGGGCCAAGAGTGACAGGTGGTGGCAGTCCGAGCTGCATGGCCCCTGGTGTAAGAGATCCTCTCCTCCGTCCCCGCCTACCCTGCCTGCGCCCCTGCCTCCGCCTCTGCCCACCCGGCCCAATCCCTTACAACTGCCCCAGGACTGCTCCTGGGCAGCTGCTGCAAAACGGACGGCCACCAGGTTGCCCCTCTCTGCTCCAGGTACCTCTCTCCCCCTCAGTCAGCTGGCCCTGGTCTCCTCTCGGCTTGAAAAGAGGAGGAATTCGACAGCCTGACACACCTCATGCTTCTTTCTGCAGCTGGAAAGATTTGAGTTAGACAAGCAGAAGCACACGCCTCACTACCTCATGGCGACAGAAAATGGAGCAGCCGAGCTGGGAATCCAGAACTCATCAACAGGTGCCAAGCTGGGGCAGAAGACGGAGGGAGGAGCTTGGGAAGGGGTGTTTGAATCCAGGGTTGGGCTGCTCCCTCAGTGGGAGTTCTGTGCCTGAGGCCTCTTTGTATGGAGCAGCGTGGGGGACCCAGAAATCAGAATGATCTCTGGGTAGGTTTGAGCTGGGTCAAGGGCCTACATGGATCCCTTCCGGGAGAGACTGGGAAAATATAAAGCCCCCATGGATGGCACCTAAACATTGGGCAAGAGATGGGGGGCATTCAGGCTCCCCAGAGGATCAGAAGCCTCCCATATAGGCCTCCAAGATTCTGACAGCTCATCTTTAGAGCCCATCAAGTGGCCCCAGAAGCTCAGTGGGACAAGCATTTGCAAACTGTTGCCTGGGTGGGGTCTTGGGCTCAGAGCAGGCCTCTGGCCAGCCTGGCTGGGGAAGGAGGGGGGTGAGGATAGATCCTGACTGGTGTCTCACCTTCTCTGCAGACAAGGCACCCAAAGGTGCAGCAGGCGAAGACCTCCCAGCTACAGAGAAAGATCTTGACCCCCCAAACCCAGAGAAAGAACCCGGCCCTCCAGACCCAGAGAAAGAACCTGTTTCCCCAGACCCCGAGAAAGAATCTGGCCCCCCAGACTCAAAGAAAGAAACTGGCTCCCCAGGCCCAAAGATAGAACCTGGATCTCCAGACCCAAACAAGGAAACTGGCCCCCCAGACTCAAAGAAAGAGCCTAGCACCCCAGATCCAAAGAAAGAATCTGGGCCTCGAGACCCTAAGATAGAACCTGGGCCCCCAGACTTAAAGAAAGAACCTGGCCCCCCAGACTCCAAAAAAGAACCTGGTCCCCCAGACTCAAAGAAGGAAACTGGCCCCCCAGACTCAAAGAAAGAGCCTGGCCCCGCAGACCCAAAGAAAGAATCTGGCCCCCCAGACTCCGAAAAAGAACCTGGTCCCCCAGACTCAAAGAAGGAAACTGGCCCCCCAGACCCCAAGAAAGAATCTGGTCCCCCAGACCCAAAGGAAAAATCTGTCGCCCTAGGGCTAAAGAAAGAATCTGGGCCCCCAGACTCAAAGAAAGAGCCTGGTCCCCCAGACCCAAAGAAAAAACCTGGGCCCCCAGACTCAAAGAAAGAGCCTGGTCCCCCAGACCCAAAGGAAAAATCTGTCGCCCTAGGGCTAAAGAAAGAATCTGGGCCCCCAGACCCTAAGAAAAGACCTGGCCCCCCAGACTCAAAGAAAGAGCCTGGCCCTCCAGGCCCAAAGATAAAATCTGGCCCTCCAGGCCCAAAGAAAGATTCTGGCCCCCCAGACTCAAAGAAAGAAACTGGTCCCTCAGACCCAAAGAAAGAACCTGGCATCTCAGACCCAAAGAAAAAATCTGGCTGCCCAGACCCCAAGAAAGAATCTGGTCCACCCATCCTGAAGAAAGGTGCCAAAGCCCCTGCCCCAGAGAAAGGGGATAACACCCTTGCCCAACCCTTAACTAGCAGCCAGAGCCCAGAGGGAGAAAGCAACCTGGGTAGGGGGCCTGCGGAGGGCAGTGCAGGGCAGCCAGCAGCCCTACCACAGCCGACCTTAACAGCAGAAGCCGCTGTCAAGAAGCCCAACAAAGAGCAAGGGACCTCAGAAAGCCAGGACCCCGGAGAGCTCAAGGCAAGAAAGGAGAAGGCAGCAGAAGACCAAGCAGCGGCCAGGAGGGGCTCCCCTGCCTTTCTGCACAGCCCCAGCTGTCCTGCCGTCATTTCCAGGTGAATGCCCCCTGCCTGGGAGTGGGGAGGGGTCCTGGGCTCTGTCTCCAGGAGTCATGTTGAGCTCTTTGTTCCTGGGAATTGCTCTTTACATCCCATGCTGGATTTGGTAGTTTCGATGTTCAGCTCCCTTTGTCCTGGGCATTGGCCCTACCTTCTTGTCCCCTACCAGAAACCAGGACTTTGTGACCGTTCATAGAAGCCAGGAATGTCAGGCAGGAGAGGTCCTCAGAGACCACCTAGGCAGAACTCCTTTTCCCTAGGCACCTGGGGTCCAGAGTTCCCCTTACTCCATGAACTTGAGTCTAGCTGAGGGTGGGGCCAAGATGTCAGGAGGAAAGGATAACCCCTTTTCTTAATGTAATTATCAGTATAATATGGAAAGATGACTAATAACTAGATTGGTAAATCTTTACTAATAGCTGTATAACTTACTAATATTTTTCATAATAATGCACCAACCTTATGCAATCAATTATAATTACCTAAGTGCTAATCATATTAATGAGGTCATTGATATATTATAAATTATAATAACATTATGTTAATTTGAATTATGTATTAATAGCAATTGCATTGGAACAGTTTTTATGAATCAAGAGCTACGTAATCTCCCTAATTACATCCACATAATAACTAACCATATCAACAATCCTATTAATAGTTTTGAATGATGTATTAGTGTGTTGATAGTCAAGATAATGACCATAGATATTTATGGTATTATTAACATCCCTGGATTTTGTATAAAGTGAATTTGGATGCATTACCCCATGCATTTGTGGTGGGAGGGCAGGGTTGTTTAGCTCCAGATTACAGATGAGGCTCTGGAAGCATTGAGACCTGCTGGAGGCCACGGCAGAGCTGTGGCTGCTAAGGGCGTCACCTCTGTGTTCTCACCTTCTAGCCCTGAGAAACTGCTGGCCCAGAAGCCCCCAAATGAGGCATCAGAGCTCATCTTTGAAGGGGTGCCCATGACCCCCGACCCCATGGAACCTGGGCCAGCCAAGGCAGCAGGAGAGAAGAACTTCCTGGAAGGCAGCCAGAAGGAAGCAGGAGAGAAGGCTTCAGGCCAGGCTGACCAGGCTAAGGTGCAAGGGGACATCTCCAGGGGATTCGAGTTCCAGGCTGTGCCCTCAGAGAGCTTGGAGGTGGGGCAGGATCTCTGTCTCACAGCCAGGGAGGAGGACTGCTTCCAGATTTTGGGTAGGCCAGGGGCGGGCTTGGGGTGGGGGAATGAACTGGGTCTGGGGCTTCCTGGGCTGAGGGAGGAGGGAAGGGGGCTCCCCATGTCTCCCGGTTTAGAGGACTGAACTGCTCTGAGCCATGCCTCACCCAGGCGGATTCATTTCAGCACCACACAACTTCAGGAAGCACGAGTTCCCAGTCCCTTTTGATAGATGGGGAAACAGGCTCAAAAAAAGGAAATGGAGTGAGCGCCCCAAAATCCATAGCTAGGACAGGATTTGAACCTGCCAGGACAGCCTGACTACAGAGCTCACTTTTGACTTCCTTCTACTTTGGCCAAAATGGGTTTTGAAAAAAGTTAGGCAGGGTACAGGAGCAACATCAACACTCTGGAAAGTGGAATTTGAAGTCCCTCTGTAGAAGGGTTCGAATGCCAGGCTTTGGTAGTCAAACTACATACATCCTGGACGAGGTGGGGAGGGTCATGGGAGCTATAGAGGGTTCATGAGCTGAGGAACACAGGTATCTATGTGTGAGAGCAGTGACAAAGGAAGCTAGGCACGTGAGATGGGGCAGGATTGTGAAGCGGCTGTAACTGATTGATGATCAGAAGAGCTGTGGTTTATTCAGCGGGCTGGAGGGAGCCACTGAGCATGCGTGAGCTTGGCAGCTAGGTGAACAGGGAAAGGGTTTGGGCAGGGGTGCGGCAGGGCTGGGGGTGGGGTGAGATGGGGTCAGGAGAGCCCAGAATGTCCTGACAACCCCCCTCCAGGCCGAGGTGCCCTGGGAGACCCGCCAACCTGCCTGGTGAGCGGCACAGTGCCACCCAGCCAGGGCGGGAGGGCCTGGCGGCTGGGCGGCAGCCAGGAGCCGTGCCTCCTCCCCCGAGCAGCCGCCGAGACCTCTGCCCCTCCCAGAAATCAAATCCTTAAGGTGACGGGACCTGAACAACCTCTAAGGGCTGTCTGATTTATCACCAGCCTGGCTTCCCTGCCGCCTCTTGCTATTTATAAAGAGGTTTCCATTCCCGATGATTCAGCCTGTTGACGGCCAAGGCAAGCTGTTCCTTGTGGTTGTCACTAGGTGGCAGAGTTCCCTACCAAACTTCGCCGTCCCTGCCTCCTTCCCTCCCTCTCCCCGGCTCCTCGCCCGGGTCCCTGGGCTATACCCAGGTTGGACACCCATTTCAGATGTTGAGCCAGCTTGTGGTGTAATTAGAGAGGGTGGGAGGAAGGTCCCATCATCTATGCCATCAGACATAGTAACCCCTATCTGGCACTCACCGTTATAGTTGCTTTTTTTTTCCCCCCCAATGGCAGTGAAGATAGCTAGGGGTGGAATCTTCATGCCTTATAATGTGGGAGGGTCAGAGAATTCCAATCAGCCGGCCCCATTGTTATGCCAGGAGCAGCTGAGCCCCTCTCTGTCAGAAGCAGAGGCCTCCCAAGGCCACTGTGTGGCAGAGATGAAATTGGAAACTGAGCTCCCTAGCCCCTGTCCTGGAGCCAGCTGTCCACCAAGGTGTCACTCAATGAATTTCCCAGGATGGGCCCAGGCCAGGCAGGAGAGGGTGGTGCCAGGGTGGATCCACAGGAGCTCTTGGTACTGACTGTGATGGCTGTGCTCTGCTTCTCCAGACGATTGCCCACCACCCCCTGCCCCCTTCTCCCACCGCATCGTGGAGCTGAGAACCGGGAACGTCAATAGTCAGTTCAGCATGAACTCCAAGGAGACGCTGGGCGGGTGAGAGCTGGGACCCCGAACCCCTGGCCCATGGGCAGGAGAGCATCGAATTCCCTGGGGCCTCACAAGTTCCCCATGCAAGGACCAGCCACACTGCATTGAATATGACCCACGTGGACACAGTTGTTTCTAGTAGTCACACCTGTCTTGTACAAGCTGTCACATGGCCGATGTATACTCATGTCACTGTCGCTCACACACACACCATTGGTTATTCAGCATTCCCCATAGGAAGCACACAGTATTTTCCTGTCTCAGTTTCAGGCACCACACTGACCCCCTCAGGGTGATTCCTGCTTTGTAAAAAACCCCGACGGCGCCCTCCCCTGGGGCCCAGAGTCCCAGGGCCACTACCTGGCACAAGCCTGTGAGTTGTTACCTCAGGGGCCACCCTTCAGATAAGCCTGTCCTTCCTATGCCCATGGTTTATGTAGTTCAGTCATTATCCCTGCAGTAGAGCTTCAAAAGGGAGTCAGGATTGGCTGGGGTGAACATTCCCATCTCACAGGGGATCCAGATGAGAACAGAGCACAAGGCTCCCAGCCATGTGCCCTTGGGAACCCCCTAACTCCCAGCCTCTTCTCTCTCCAGCGGTAAATTTGGAGCAGTCTGTACCTGCACAGAGAAAGCCACAGGCCTCAAGCTGGCGGCTAAGGTCATCAAGAAACAGACACCCAAAGACAAGGTAGTGTGTGTGTGTGTGTGTGTGTGTGTGGAGTGTTGGCTATCCAAAGGGGCAGAGGATCCTTGGAGTGGGGGCCTCTCACCTCCCTCCACCCATGTGTCTGCACCAGATGGACAGACAGACAGTCCTGCCACAGGGGCCCGATGCCCCTAACCATGAACCAGATGCCTCAGGTAGTGAACCTATCCTGGTGACTTCCCCTTCTAGGCACAGAATATTCATGCACTCTGTTCAGTTCAATTCGGCAAACACTGATGAGTGAAGGCTCTGGGCCAGGCCCTGTACTGGGCACTGGAGGTCCTGAAATGAAGCAAATGTGGTCCCCACCCTCAGGGAACACCAAGGTGAAACAGGCCTGGTCTAGATCTCTGCCTCCGGCACCCAGCCCAGGCGTGGTTCAGAGCAGGCCGAGAGTAGGGCTTGTTGAATGAATGAATGAATGAATATGGGCAGAGGTTCACATGTACTGAGGTAGGTCGGTGTGTGAGGCGTAATGACAACCTAGCCACTTGGTGCGGTGAGCTGTAACTTAGGAAAGTTAGGGTGGAGGCAGTAAGAAGGGGACAAAGGAGGGGCTGTGAAGGAGGAGGAGCTGTTTTCCAGTGGAGAAGTCAGGGAAGAGAGTTTCAAGCACAGGGGACTGTGGGAAGAAAGACCTGAGCACTGGAGATAGCAGGTGCCTGCTGAGGACCTCTGAGTTGAGGAAGAGAGAGCTAAGAAGTGAGACCACAGCACATTCAGAGGCCTGGAGCCCAGAAAGTCTGAGAAGCAGCTCCAGAGTGCTGCAGCCCTGAACTCCCATCACAGCTCCAAGCACATTTGGAAGGCATGTATTTTCTATATGACTCTGTCTCTTCCACTTCACCCTGGATCCATAGTTTTGACTGTAGGTCCCCAGGCCTCTATCATGGACCTGGCTCAGCGTGGATACTCAATCCATATGTGCTGTGTAAATTAATTGGAGGCAGCTATCGCTTAATTAATTATTGAGTAATTTTCACTGTGCAAGGTGCTGGGGACAGAGCAGAGAACTCAAAAAATCCCGGCCCTCATGGGCTGACATGCTAGAGAAGAGAAACAGACAGCTACAAAACAAAACAAAACAAAAAGCATAGTGTCAGGAACTGAGAAATGCTAGGAAGGAAAATAAAATCAGGTAAGGGACAGCAAACATGGAGCCAATGGTTGCTGTTCAGATAGCTGGGCGAGGTTAGACCTCTCTGAGGCATGTACATAAGGTGAGGTATGAATGAAGGAATGGAATAACAGGAGAAATGGAACAGTTTGGGCGTTGATACAGTTCTCTGGGTGGGGCGGGAGGGGGATGTTTAAGGGAGAGACCTGATTTGTAGCATTTGCCGATTTCCATGGCATAAATATTTTTACCATAGCTGATTTCAAGCTACCGATGGCTTGCAATGGCTTGTAAACTTTCTGAAAGTGACAGATAATAGCAGC
The DNA here is from genome assembly GCF_000325575.1 of Pteropus alecto. Classification (NCBI taxonomy): domain Eukaryota; kingdom Metazoa; phylum Chordata; class Mammalia; order Chiroptera; family Pteropodidae; genus Pteropus; species Pteropus alecto. The sequence continues at coordinate 18,993,283 of NW_006442491.1, forward strand.
TTAGGCTAGGAAGGCAGTGGTGGAGGAGGTGAAAAATTATTGGATTTGTAATCTAGTTTGTAGGTAGAGTCAAAGGATTTACTGACGGATGGGATGTGGGGTGTGAGGAAGCAAGAATAAGAGAGGAGTCTGGGATCTCTCCTAACTTTCGGTCCTGCATACCTGGGTGAAGAGTGATTTCCTTTTGCTGAGGGCAACTCAATTGTGGAGAAAGGATGGTATCAAGGGTTTAATTTTGGACATAATAGATTTGAGATGCCTATTAGACATCTAAATGAAAAGGCAGTTGGGTGGTTGGAGATATAGGTGTCTGGAGTTCAAGGGAACGCTCAGAGGCAAAGAAGTGTATTTGGAGATCAATCACGTTTGGATGGAATGTCAAGTCATAGGGCTTGAGGGGAATGCCCAGGGAGAGAATAGGGAGGGGAGTGATGAGCAAGGAGGACTGGGCCCTCGGGCATCCCATTGTTCAGTCAGGAGGAGGAGAGAAAGATCAGCAAAGAAA
>NW_006442491.1:18993799-19007978 GCF_000325575.1 Pteropus alecto
AAGGAATGTGCCCGGCAGGAAGGACTGGGGGTAGTGAGGACATAGGGTTGGGGGTGGTGAGGACATAGGGTTGGGGGTGGGGAGAGGTGAGAGGCAAGGAGGCCAGCGAGGAGGAGGCTGGGCAGTGGTCCAGGCAGGGTCTTGTGAAGGGCGTGGGTATGGAGGATGGAGAGCAGACAGTGATGATGCTTAGATGTGCTCCTGACTTCTTGGTTTCCCAGGAAATGGTGATGCTTGAGATAGAGGTTATGAATCAGCTGAACCACCGTAATCTGATCCAGCTGTATGCGGCCATTGAGACCTCGCATGAGATCATCCTGTTCATGGAGTAGTGAGTGTCAGCAGTGGGGGCAGGGGGCCGGGTGGGGGTGTCAGAGGCCCAGAAGCAGCCTGTAGAGGGGTCTGTGCACGCAGCATCGAGGGCGGCGAGCTCTTCGAGAGGATTGTGGATGAGGATTATCAGCTGACCGAGGTGGACACCATGGTGTTTGTCAGGCAGATCTGCGATGGGATCCTCTTCATGCACAAGATGAGGGTTCTGCACCTGGACCTCAAGGTATTGGGGCTGGGGCCTCCTGGGAGGGGTCAGGAGCAGCATCCGACCACTTGAAATCGGTGTTGCAACCAGCCATCTCTCCATCCTCCCATTCCTCCTGTTCTTCCTCCATCCATCCTGCCATCTACAGATTCAGAAAGGGTTTATTGAGCACTTACTAAATATCGAGAGTCAGGGTACAGAGAACAGAGAACAAAAAACATCCCAGCCTTCAGGAGTTTCTAGTCTAGTACTAAGTACTTGTTGAAAGGGTCTTTTGCAGCCCTGCGAACCCCAAGCTCAGTGCTTCCTACACGGAACTTTCTAATAAGTGTTGCAAAAGCACCTACCTTTGTGCTGGGCCCTGAAAGGCACTTTGAGTGTTTATTCATTTATTTAACAAATATTTGTTGAGGGCCGACTACATGCCAGGCAGTGTTCTCGGTGGTGGAGATCCAGGAGTGAACAAAATAGATCAAAATGTCTGCTTTTGTGAGCTTATGTTCCAAAAGGGGAGTCAGCCAAACAAATTAATAAGTATAATGTCATTGCAGCAATACACATGTGGTAGGCACTAACAAAATTGTCTAATGAAAGAATATTTATATCCCTCTTCTGACCTTGCTCGGTACCTTGCACCTAGCAACTAAAAAGGGGGAGTGATAGATTTTATAATCAGCTGGTAGTATCTGCCTGGAGCTCTGGAGCTCACTGACGTGGGCCGTGGTGTGGAGCAGGTCGGAGCCGCATGAGTGCGGGCTGTTCCCCACCTTACGGCAGGTGTTAATGTTCGTGGGATAAGTGGCAAGGCGAATGGAGATGAAATGTGCACACTGAGGTGGGTTGGCACCCATCGCCAAGGTTGACAGTTCTTGCATTTGTTCTTTTGATAAAAACTAGTGTGCTGTTGCGGGGGGCACAGGCGTTAGGGATGGCGAAGGGCCCACCCCATCCCGAGGAGCCTGCAGGTTAGTGAGGCATTAGGGATGGCGAAGGGCCCACCCCATCCCGAGGAGCCTGCAGGTTAGTGAGGTTAGTTTAAAATGACCCATAAATAGATCATTTTCAACTGTTAAAAGTGTTATGATAAAGTACGTGAAATTAACGAGAAGACGTACAAGGTGAAATTGGAGAAGCCGGCAAAGGCGAGTGTTAGAGGTCTGAAGCGGGCCAGGGGGCTGCTGCTGCTGCTGGCCACACCTATCCTGCAGCTCAGAGTGAGCGCCCCTCCCAACAACCCACTGGAGCAGGTGTGCTTCTGTCATCCCCACTGACAAGGGAGGAAGTGGGGGTGTAAAGAGATGGGTTTCAATAGGGCTAAGATGGCAGAGGGAATTGAGGAGGCTGTTGTAATAAGCCAGGAGAGAGATGGTGGAGCAGGAACCAGAGGTGATGAGGGATGGGAAGTGGCCTGGCACGGATGGTTCTGAAAGCAGAGCCATTCTGATTGCTGATGATTTGGGTTGGGGTAAGGGAGGGGGAGGGAAGGAAAGAAAGGAAGGGTGACCCCTGAGTTTTTGGACGGCACTATGGCATTGGAGGCCTGCCATTCCCCAAGAAAAGTCAATCTCTTTAGGGTAGAGCAGGGTCCCCAATGAAAATACAATGCTCTGGGGAGAAGCTCAGCCTTAAGTCTGTATCCTAAAACATGTTTTATTCAGGATAGCGATAAGTTTTTCATCAAAAAAGGGCATCACTGTCAATCACTGTTAAATAAGTTGGGTGAACCATTTCCCAGGCTGGGGCTTCTCGGGAAGTCTCATGTCCTCCAACAGATCTGAGTCTGTCTCGTTTCCCCAAATAATTATACCCCGGGACCTTTTTTTCCCCCCCATTTTGGTGGGACACCAGGTCGAGCTATTAAAGCCATTAGTGTCCTGCTCCGAGTGAATGCATCAGTTGGAAAAGGGCCTTCAGGAAGCATGTTGTTAAGGGCCTCCAATCAAATGCCCACAGAGCCCAGATGAGTAACAGGACCGAATTAAAGGGTATGTCGGGGCAGCGGAGGCCTGGGGGAACTGGAGGACCTTTGCCCAGACTCAGGGGTCAGAGGCAACTCACTCAAGCAACGCGTGGCTGTGTGGCCGGGGCTTCTGGTGTTTCAGGAGGTCCTGACAATCAGGATATCAGGGTTTTCTTGCAAAATCTCCTGCCTTTTAACCATTGTTAACTACTTAAAATGTTTCTGCCCTGTAACCTCAGATTTGTCCCATGTCCTTGTGTTATATGAAGAAGAGATGGAGGTCCAGAGTGGGGAGGGACTAGCCTCGCAGTAACTTCATTCATATGCTAACCTGTGCTTGGAGCACAGGATTCTGGGAGCCTCAGCTGGGCACCCGCTTGCTAGACACTGAGGGTGGAGAGCAAGAGGGCTGGGAGAAGATGATCCTTATCCTGGAAGAGCCAACCCACAAGTGTCCTGTCTGCCCCAGCCCCCACTCTGTAGAGTTCACCGTGGGTCCCTTTGCCCAGCGGCAGGCAGAGTGATGTCAGGAGACCTCTGCTAGAGTCAGACAGTCCTGAGGTCTAGTCCTGGCTCCATCACTTACTTACTAGGTGACTACGGTCAAGTCGCTTCTGTGTCTGAGCTTTAGTTTTCTCAATTGTGAAATGAGGATGGATGGTGACAATCTCTGCCTCATAGAGCTGTTGGGAAGATTGATGAGTTAACACATGGAAAGTGATGGATGGTCATAAGGCCTGACGTTTTATAGGTGTTACTGTCATCCCTAACTGGGGAGATAAGCGTGGCACATCGCAGAGCATGCCGGAAGCAGCGTGAAGCCCCTCTGTTCCCAAGAGGCTTCCTCCGAGACCCCTGAGATGGTGTTTTCTTTCTCCGGTCTCTGGAGTTCTATGTACCTGGTGGCCCTGGATGGGCCTCCTGCCCAGGGTACTATCCTCTGAAGGCTTGTTACGCCATCCTTGGAATTGCTGGAACATTGTTGTTCTTTCATGGCCCTAAATGAAGGGAAATCCCACCTGAACCCAGCCAGAAGCCTTGTGCTACGAGGCCTTCTCTGAGTCCCTCTCGGGCCCTTGGGATCTTCATCTGTGCCTGGAGCAGGCGGGTCTGAGGGTCTTGGATGGGCTGCCCATTCTGGCAGCCTGGGCCTCTGGCTCAGGGAGCCTGAGATGTGGGTGGACCTGGAAGGGGAGGGAGGGTGAGCCAGGTCAGAGGCCAATCCAGGCCACCCCTTCTCCTCAGCCAGAGAACATCCTGTGCGTCAACACCACAGGCCATTTGGTGAAGATCATTGACTTCGGCCTGGCACGGAGGTACCGCCTAGGGGGGTGGGGAGGGCAAGGCAAGCCTCTGAGGAGGGCAGGGGGCAAGGCAAGGGTGGAGGTACCTGTGAATGGGCTGGGATCTGTGTTCTGAGCTCTTGGTCTCACCCCTAGGTATAACCCCAACGAGAAGCTGAAGGTGAATTTTGGGACCCCAGAGTTCCTGTCACCTGAGGTGGTGAATTACGACCAAATCTCCGATAAGACAGACATGTGGAGCATGGGGGTCATCACCTACATGCTGTGAGCCCCGAGGGAGCATGATGTTCCTGGGGTTGGGGCACCTGGGTGGGCAGCTGAGGCGAAGATTGGCCTTGGGGTTCTGGTGAGGTGGTCCCACATCACCACTTGCTCAGTCAGGGGTTTGCTGGGGGTTGGGAGTGCTAGGGAGAACCAGGAAAGGGGAACTTTGTACCCACTGTATAGAGGGAGAAACCAAGGCCCCTAAAGGCACAGTATCCCAGCCCAGGGCTCTGGACAGCAGATCTCTGGTGAACCAGGGTGGGGGCAGAGGGGTAGTGGACATTTTCTGTGCATTCACTATTCCTCTTCTTCACTGTAACCCTGGGAAGCTGGGATGATTATGCCCATTTTACAGATGAGAAGAGTGAGGCTCAGAGAGGGGAAGTGACTTGCCCAAGGTCACCCAGCCAGATTCAAACTCAGGTCTGTCCCACTTGAGAGGCTGGGGGTCTTTTCAGCACATGGTGCTGCCTCCTAGGTTCTGCCCCCACCCCCCCAAACCCCCAAAGGTGACTCAGCATCTCCAATCTCACCTCCTTGCCCCCTGCCATCCCCTCCCTCCAGATTGAGCGGCCTCTCCCCCTTCCTGGGAGATGATGACACAGAGACCCTAAACAATGTTCTATCTGGGAACTGGTACTTTGATGAGGAGACCTTCGAGGCTGTGTCAGATGAGGCCAAAGACTTTGTCTCCAACCTCATCGTCAAGGACCAGGGGTGAGGTTCACCGTAGGATGTGAACCCTGTGTGTGAGAGCCCAGTGCATGCATGCGCAGGCAGGGTGGGAACTGGGCTTGGAGGCCAGCTGGACTCTGGTGCCTCATGGGCATGTCACCCACCCTTGCCATGCTGCCCCCTCCCCACAGGGCCCGCATGAGCGCTGCCCAGTGTCTCGCCCACCCCTGGCTCAACAACCTGGCAGAGAAAGCCAAGCGCTGTAATCGACGCCTCAAGTCCCAGATCTTGCTTAAGAAATACCTCATGAAGAGGCGCTGGAAGGTACTGCTGGGCTGGGGGTTGGGGGAGGGAAGGGCTGCAAGGCAGGAAGAGCTCCTGGCACCAGATCCCAGGCCCCACCAGCCCTGCTTTGGCAGGTTCTGTTGACCAGGGCTGGCCTTGTCTGGAAAACAGAGTTGACTTTTCTCCCTTTGTCCTGGGCTGGTTCTTGACCCTCCGCCCACCTCCTCCACCCTTAGGAGGGGCGTCCATCTGGGGCTCAGCTCAGGAAAAGGTCTCTGACTTCAACACAGGCTTCCTCCCTTCATTTTACAAATGTTTATTGAGCCTCTACTACTAGGCACTGGGGATACACCAGTGGATAAAGGAGACAGGGATTTCAGTCTTTGTGGACTTACTTTTGGTAGGGGATGGAGAGTTTTTAAAAGGGGTTAAGAAAGGGCTCTAGAAAAAAATAAAGATGGTCAGGGGTGCCAGAGGAGAGCTTGTACTTCTAAGTAGGTGGTCAGGGAGGGCTCTCTGAGAAGGAGCAAGTGCGCAAAGTCTTGAAGGAGGTGAGACCTGAGCGGTGCGATCCCGGGGGAAGAGTGTCCCTGGCAGAGGGAACAACTAGTGCAAAGGCCCTGAGGCAGAAGCGTGGCTGGCAAGTGTGAGGAACAGGTAGGAAGCCAGTACGGTTGGGGTGGAATGAGCACGAGAGTGGGAGAGAGAGGTTGGAGAAGAGCAGGAGGCCGCATATGGAGGGACTCGTGGGCCATGGTGAGGGGTTTATCTTTTACTTGGAGTGAAATAGGACCCATTGGAGTATTTTGAGCAGAGCAGTATTCAGGTCTGGCTGACAAATCTGTTGAATGAAGGAATCCTGGAGGATGCAATGCCATGGTGCCTCCTGTGGCCATTTTGGGCACTGCACCCTCCCTGGCATCTGGCCCTCCTGGAGTGAAGGGGACCTTAGGAGATACTCAGTGGTCCACAGCTTCTCCCTTGCCCTGACGCTGACTGGGACCCCTCTCTTCCTCATCCCCCAGAGAAACTTCATTGCCGTCAGCGCTGCCAACCGCTTCAAGAAGATCAGCAGCTCAGGGGCATTGATGGCTCTGGGGGTCTGAGCCCCGGGAGTGGCTGAAGCCTGGACACAGCCACACGGTGGGTCAGGGTTGAGGCCACACAGCCCAGAAGGCCAGAGCAGACGGGCTAGACCCCAGGGTGGGCTGGCTAGGACAAGGCTGTGCCAGGCTGGGAGGCTCGGGGCTCCCCATGCCTCCTTGCAGCGACTGCTTCCCCGACATGAGCCGCCTCGAATGTGGTCTGAATCCATCCTGCTAACGCCTTCCCAGACAGGGCTGCAGCCCATCAGCCATAGTCCAGACGTGTGTCCTCCCAGGCTCCCCCTCTTGGAACTGCTGCCCTGGTGACCCCTGCTTGGCCCCACCTGGGCATCCCTGGCCTGGTCTTGCTCCTAGCTAAAGTGGGAGGGCTGGGGTCCCTGTGTGTGGGGCTCCTGTGGTTGTGGACGGGAGGCTCCTGGTGGGGCAGGAAGGCAGCAAAGCCGATTCCTGAGGCCCAGCTGTCAGGGGAGACAGAGCCGGCTTTGTGAAAGAAGACCTCCATGTCCCCACCCGCCTCCCCACTCCCAACAGATAAGGCCTAGTGTACTCCATCTGGCCCAGCCCAGCCCCCGCCCACCTTCTTTGCGACCACCAACACACAGGAACTTGGTGTGAGAGAGAGGACGCCAGGCCTGGATGAGGGGAAGGGGAGGGGACTGGGGGACACGGGAGACCACCCCCGAGCATGCCTGAGGGCCAAGCTGGCTTAACTCAGCCACTCCAGGCCCCCATCCCAGAGGTCACGCATGGCCTCAGATGATGGGGTCAGCAGGCCCAAGAGGAGTGAGAAGGCCAGGGGGCAGCCCCCAACTTGCTCTCAGCTTGTGCCTTGTAAATAAATGTACAGGTTGGATGTGGCCTCCTTCCCTCTGCACTCAATTGGGTAAAGTCGCATATAACCACCGTTCATTGAGAGCTACTGTGTGCCAAGCACTTTAGTGACATCAGTCAGTTCACAGTGTGGTAGTCACCAGTACAACCTCGGGAGCCAGACTTCCCAGTGCATGATCTGGGGAAATGGCTTCCCTACTTTGTGCCTCAGTTTCATCAACTGTGAGAGGTTACAGCACTAGCTAACATTTATTGGATGATTACTGTGTGCCTGGCTCTACTTAAGCGCTCGTATGTATATGAACTCATTTACTCTTCACAGAAAGGTCATGAGGTAGATATGATTATTCTTGCTATTACAGAGGGGAAACTAAGTCTCATAGAGGAGAAGGAACTTGAAGGCTACTCGATGAGTCAGAAGCTGGGGCATGAAATGAACTCTTCTGTCTCCTAGAGCCAGGGCTGTGCCCATGAGCCCACCCTGCTTCTCACCAGAACAAGGTATAAGCAGAAGGCAGGGTCTTTGCTGGGCCCACAGTGATGGGAGACTCCCAGAAAGCCTCAGGAGAGAGCTGTTCTCTGCTGGACTACAACCCGCCTCACCCCAGGCCCCCAGTTCGGAGGAGGGGGCTCCACCTGCTAGAGGGGCAGGGCAAGAGCTTAACCCTAATAGGGTACAGCCTTTGAGGCTGTGAGGACAACTGTCAGAAGTGGGACTGGCCTCAGTGGGGCAGCTGGTCTGCCTGCTGGGGGCATATCTATCGGTTCCAGTAGGAATAGCAGTGACAAGCAGTTCACTGCATTGAGCACCTGCTGGGTGCCGGCCCTGGCCCAGCTCCGTGTGTTCATGATCACGATGGCAGCTCACAGTGACCGTACATAGTGGGCACTGTGTTGTGTCCATTTCTCAGATGTGGAAGCCAAGCCCCATGGAGGGTAAGCCACTTGCTCAGGGTCTTATCGTTAGTCAGTGGCAGAGACAGAATTTGTACCCAGTTTAGGCCCAGAGTCCTTGCTTTTAACTGCTGCACTGCCTGCCTCCTGAGACTCTTAGTCTTGGCCACAGTTCAAGACCATGACAGTTCATCTCATCCCTCCCCTGCATCCATGAAATTGGCCTTGAGGGTGAGGCCAGGGTCCTTCCCGCCACTCCTTCTCTCTTCCAGCGGGTAAGTGCAGAGTCCTGCTGCAGCAAGTGCCACACGGGGCAGGTGACTCAGGGCCTGAACCTAGTGGGGCTTCCAGGCAGGGCTTAAGGAGCCTGGGGAGCCCGGTTCGGGTTCTTGGTGCTTATGGACAAGGCCCCCACGGCCGTGGATTCCTGCCTGCCCGCCCGCCTGCCACCTGCCAGCTGGACCAGGCCTGTGGTTTCCTCTGAGTTTCTTGGCCTCGCTGGCCCCCACCCAGGCTGAGCCTTGGCCACACAGCATGATGATGAGGGATGACTCACTGCCGGGGTGTGGGGAGGAGGAAATGAGGTCCAGTGAGAGCAGAGATTCAGGACCTGGATCCAGCTGGGGAAACCAAGGCCAAAACGAGGAAAGCCCCTCAGCAGGGACAGTAACAGCTGGGACTAGAACCCAGGACTCCCGACTCCCAGCACAAGCCTCAATTTCCTCCTCTGTAATATGAAAATGACTACCTCAGCTTTGCTCTCCTCTGCCGCTCCTAGGGCCATTGTGACAATTGAGATATGGGATTGGGGGCTCATTCACTGTATTTCACAAGAGAGGGATAGTGACTTGCTCAAGACCACACAGCAAATTAACATGTCCCGGGCAGGAAGCCCACCCAGAACCATGGATCAGGGCTGATCACGGCCTTTACCCCATCCCCCTCCAGGAGCACATCTTCAAAAGCTCTTTTTGATTCATTCAGGACCTCCTTGGGGCCTCCCCTGGTCCCTGGAGGTAACAATATGGATGGGGAAATGGGGATTCAGAGAGATTTTGCTCTCTCCAAGGGCCACAGAGCGCACATAGAAAAAAGCTGGGGTGGCAGCCCCCGATATGGGGCTGAGTCTCTGCCTCTCTGTGGGCCTGGGCCCCAGACCCCTCACTTTCACTAGAGCTCCCATCTCCAGCAGCCTCAGGCAGGAGATGGGGCTTTTTCACCCTGGGAGTCACGCTGATGGAGGGAGTGAACCCTCACCTGGTTTGGACCAAAACTCTAGGCCTGGGGTTCTATAAATCCCAGATGGCAGGCTGTGAGTGTGCCCCTGCCCCTTGCTTGGTGTGCCCTGCCGTCATGGTGCCTGGGGTGTGGGCTCCTCCTGCATGACGCCCATCATGATGTTGATGCTGTGACTTTCCCTGCAAGGTGCTTTGTGCCTCATGGGGCCAGGACCACGAGCTTCCCCTGCCTAGTGTCCTGGGCCCCCCTTTTTGGGCTAAACAGGGTTAACAGCCACAATGGGACAGCTCCTCCTGGCTGGTCCCAGCCCAGAGAGCGTTCCTCCAAGGCTATTTCCTGCCTCTGGGCCTTGGCCAAGCCCACAGTGACCACCCCATGGGTCTGAGGCTGCATCTGGTTTGGATTACACCAGGGTTGGTGATGCTGCCTTTTCCTGTCTGTGTCCAATGGCCTCGAATTCCACTGGCCACCTTTGATCCAACAGGGTAGTGATGGGAAAAGATTCAGCTAGTGACAGCTGAACCTTGAGGATGTGAAGCAGCCAGCACTGTCTGCTGAAGGATATGCCCACCTGGATCAAGCTCCCACGAGTGCAGCCTCCCACCACCTGTTCCTTCCTTCATTGTAATAGGTATTATTTATTGAGCACCAGGACTGTACAAAGTGATTCCATGTATGAACTCATTTCATCCCCACCCTATTTGCAGGTATTTTCATGACCAGCATTGCACAGATGAGGAAACTGAGGCACAGGGAGTTTATGGACAAATCCATGGCTTCCCAGCCAGTAAATAGTGGAGTCAGGATGCAAAGCCAGCAGTCTGGGTTCAGACACATCCCATCACTTCATAGCTATTTGTTGAGTGCCTGCTCTGGGCCTGGCCCTAAGCAAGAGCCTGGAGATGAATTAGTCATGGTCCCCACCCTTGGGGAGTTCACAGCCTCTGGGGTTGACAGCGAAGCTGGAAGGGCATGGAAGAAGACACACATATTCTCTTCTCTCCAGTGGGAGTGACAGCCAAGCTGAGAGCAAATAGGAGCAGGGTTTCTCTAGATCAGCTGAAGAGTGCATTCCCAGCAGAGGGACAAGTTTCACGTCCAAAGACTTGATGCTGAGATCAAGCTTGTCTTGGAGCATTTCAGCAGGGCTTTTGCATATGACGAAGCAGGGAATAAGTCAGGGGAAGTTGGCAGGGCCTCAAATGCCAGGCTGGATTGGGGCAATAGGGAGCCAGGGAAAAGTTTTAAGCAAAGGAGGGGCATGGTCAAATCTGTGGTTCAGAAGGACCCCTGCAACCAGGGAGCTCAGTGAGTGGGAGTGATTGGCGGCAGGGAGACCCGAGGGAGGCTGGGCCATATCTGCTTAAGAGGCTGTGAGAACTGTGGGGACAAGAGGAGAGAGACTGCACGGACCTCTCAGGGGACAGGCTGGTGATAGAGACTGGGGGCAGGTCAGACAGAATGGGGTTCCATCCTAGTTATTTGCTTTCTCTGAGCCTCAGATTCCTGTCTGTGAAACAGAGTAGTGAAGGTATCTGCCTCCCAGAGCCAATGCAACGGTTACGTGAGATGCGTAGATAGAGCAGCTGACACAGGCTACTGACCTTATGTTCATCCCACAACTATTTCTCCAGCCCCTGCTGATCCAGATACTGTCCTAGGTTCGGGGGACAAGCAGGCAACTGACAAAAATTTCTGGCCTCATGAAACTTCATTTGAGTCGGGGAGAACTCTGAGGGGCAATAATGAATTTAGAATGCATTAGTGGGGCCGATGGGGATGCAGTCGTCAAAGACGGCTTGTCTGAGGATGTGAGGGCATGAAGGAGTGAGCCCTGTGGGGATTGGTGGAAGACTGTTCCAGGCAGAAAGAATAGCAAGTGTGAAGGCTGTTTGGAGTGAGGGGAGGGCAAGAAGCCAAGACGAAGCCAGATCACACAGGCCGGTACGGACTTGAGCTTTTGCTTGGAGTGGGCCAGGGAGCCCCGGGGAGGTTCTCTGAGATTTTATCCACAGCGAATGGTTGAATGGGTGACCATGATTCCACTCATCCACTCAACAAACCTTTATTGAGCATCTGCTGTGTACTGGTCACCAGGTTAGGAAAGTGGATACCATGAGCAAAGCAGACCCAATCCCTGACCCCTGAGGCTTCTAAGGTAGAGGCACAATAAAAAGTGAATACACACAAAAATGCATAATTCCACATTACAACAGGTGCTGGCAGAGGAAACAAATAGGGTTCAGAGGAAAGTAATTTAGGGTGTCTCTAATCAGATCTGGAGGAGAGAAGGCTTCTCTGAGGAGGGGATATTTAACTTGATCTCTGGCTGTGGAGAAGTCAGCCAGTGGGGAGTGAACATTCCAGGTGGAGCAAACAGCAAATGCAAAGGCCTAGAGGTGGAAAAGACACTCATTAAGGAGTTGTCTTAACTCCTTAACTAGCAGCAGGAGGATCAGCCTTTCATTTGTATCCAAGAAAGATCAGGGCTTCCTGAGGACTGTGGTCAAGAGGAGGCAGCCTGGCCTTTCCAGGGGCCAACAGGTAGGTTTCTGGCTGACTCTGGCCTGGTTCTAGCCTGGAGCTGCTTCCTTCTGGCTACCTCCTTGAGTTAGTTACCACCCAGTTACTAGCAGGGCAGGAATGGGGGATTAGGCACCTCTGACCTTTGGGGATGGAGGTTTTGACACATGCAAAGGAAGATGCAGAGAGGATCGGGCAGAGGATATGAGGCTTCTAAGGTAGAGGCACAATAAAACACTCCAGTGGGACTGTTTTATGTTCCGATTTCATTCTTGTTGACCCTCCAGAGGGACTGTTTTATGTTCCGATTTCATTCTTGTTGACTGAATCGTACACATAGTATGCAGGACCAGGTTTCCCAACTACCAGTCCTGGGGGATTAGAATCGTTACCCACATTTTACGGATGAAGAAACTGGAACTCAGAGAGATGAATCCACTTGCTCAAGGTCACTCAGCAAATAAGCGGAGATGCCAGGAATTAAATCCAAAGCTTGGTCTACATAACAGTCTTCCCTCCCCCTGCACCCAACCCCACCTCCATAGCAGTTGGATCTTCCTCTGGTTAAAGTTAAGGGGACATGTCCCTGGGGCCTAAATATTTATTTATTGTACTTAACAAACACTTATATTGCAATTTCCATGCGCCGGACTCTGTTCTAAGCACTTTGCAAATGTGAACCCATGTAATCCTCACAACGGCCCCATGGAGGTAGGTACTGTTAGTGTCCATATTTTATAGATAAGGAAAACACAGAGAGGGGAAGCAACTTGCCCAAGGTCGCACAGCTAGGAATGGACAGAACTGGGATCTGAACCCAGGCAGTCGGGCTCCAGAGCTCCCGCCCTTAGCCATTGCACCTACTGCCTCTGGCAGCCTGGTCCATGGAGAGATGGGTACCTGTGTGGGAGGAGAGATTTGGGCTGAGGCCTGGATTCCTGGGTTCTGTACACTCCCAGCAGACGGACATGCCGGGCTGGCTGACACAGCCTCCCCCTTCCTTCTTCCTCATCACTGTGTTGGCCTCCTCCGAGTGCCCTGCCCTCCGTAGGAGAGGGACTCCCCGCCCCTGGCCCAGGCGCTGCCTGGGGTGTGGGAAGGAGAACTGAACTCTGGGCAGTGGAATGCCAGAAACCAGGGAAGGAAGTGGGTGGGTGGGAGGGCAGGAGGGAAGATAAGATGTGGAGGGCGGAGGAGCCTGCTGAGGAAGGCCCAGCCCTGTGGGTGGGGGTGGCCTCCTTGGGAGCAGGAAGAGCAGAGACCAAAGGACCAGCAGGTGAAGAACTTCCTACCAGTCCTTGGAAGCTGCCAAACGGGTGGGAGGGGGCAGCCTCTGAAGGTAGGGGGCTTCCATCTTCCTGGAATCCAACATGACGTGCACTACTTGGTGTAGAGGGGATTCGGAAATTGAGCAGGCGATGCCCTTTCAACTCTGATATTTCAAGAATCTGAGCTGCTGTGATTAAAAACTCTGGAGTATTTTGAAATACCTTTGATTCTATCATTTTCCATTTTGATTTAGCAAGGTGACTCAGTACTCTTTTTTGCTCTAACCTGCTGAGAAGGAGGAGTGGGGGGCTGGGATCCCCTCCTGGTTTCAGATAAGATGCCGGGAAGAGGGTCCTTGAGGGGAGTCAGATGGGATGGCCCTTGTCCTTTAGTAGCTTAAGGTGACAGAGAGGGAACCATAGACAGGTTGAGAAGACAGTTCTGCTCCTGCCTTGTTGTGTGGCCTTCTGCACGTCACTTGCCCTCTCTGGCCTAGGTCAAGCCATCCGTGCCGAGGTGCTCTGTCTGGGTTGGTCTAACTTGGGCATTCTGAATCTCTGCTATACACAGTTCACCCGCTCCAGGTGGGGGTGGCCAGGCAGGAGCCAGAGGGTGTCTGTTGGTTATGGAAAGAATGTGAGGGCAGGAGGCCCAGTGGGTGGGGTGCCCGGGCCGGGCAGCGGGCAGAGGGCAACATGAGATCATGTAGTCTGGGCCTCCTGGTCCAGCACCTCTGGGGATAAGAGGCTCTCCAGGCCGACCCCCAGGTCAGACCCTCCCCTAGGAGCTGGACTCAAAAAGTCAGGTCACCCCCCTCTCTTTCCTCCCCCTGGCAAAGGGAGCAAAATTAGGACCAAAGGGGTAGGCATTGGTCCCGTCTCATACAGCAAGTCCAAGGCAGGCACTGTGCCCAGGCTCCTGCTTGGGGGTTGGGGCCGAGGGGTCCTGACTTCACTTTTTGACTATGTTAGAGGCCAGAGAGGGATATGGAGAGGGGGCTCACGTCCAGAGCTGAGTCTGTACTTCTGGGTGTAGGTGACTCTTTTGCATGTTCCCCAGGGCAAAGGGTGGGCAGGGGACACAGCTTGCTTCTCCCCAAGGTTCTACCTCAGTTCAGAAGCTAAACCTCCTCAGGGAAAGACTGGGCAGGATACGGAGGCCTGGGCTCCCCCAGACAGACCAGCCTTCCCATCCTCCTACTATCTCAGGACAGAGGCTGGGATGAGACTGGGGTCACCAGGTCTCCACAGGAATGCACCACAGGGAACAGTGCCCGGCAGAGGCCTCTTTC